>NC_136524.1:31731532-31969032 GCF_053919585.1 Euprymna scolopes | reverse complement strand
TATATTTAAAAATATTAAAATTTATTTTCATTTTGAGGAGGGGCTCTTTTTAAAACAATATTTACCGCAATATTTTCTTTAATTTTCTATTTTGGAGCGATTATCGCGACTCCCAAGATTTGATCATCTCATCCCGTACATTTTTTGTTCTTAACTAACACTCGGCACTACTATATATTTTTAAGTTTCAAAATAAGTTAAACTACTGAAAACTTAGTCAGCTAGGTAGGAAGCGAACACTTAGAAAAACCAATTTTTTTTTTTAATAGCATAACAATAAACAAGTAAAAATATTGTTAAAAAATGTGGTGCGTAGTCTCTTTTAAAAACAATAGCTTCCTCAAAAACGGCCATAAAATGTTTTCAATCGATATTTATTCAATAATAGCATAGGTTTCCTACTTAATTAACGACGAATTTTCCGTGGTCGAGTTTTTCGTGGATGAGTTTTCCGGGCACCTCAATTATACATTGTAGCCTGCATTGCACTGTAGAGAACCTACTACTGATTTTATTAAATTATTTTTATATAATGAATTGAATGAAAGATTTAAATGCAAAAGTCAAATATCATAGTCAAATATCATGTTGTTCTCTAAAGAGAAACATTCATTCGGAACGCGCCCCTGTCATATTAAAAAACCTACTGTTGATTCTATATGCCGAGCTTTGCTGTTTGTGCAATGATAAAACTGTTCAGATGCATTTGTGATATCAGGCTGCATGAAAGTATTAACTTTGGTCAGAATCGGACTCTTCTGTTTTTAATGGAATTATTTCTATTATCGAGTATCAATTTTTGATACTTACAGGAGGTATTCTGATATAAACCCACAGACTTTTATTGTAGTTATAAATTGCCAAAAAAAGAAGTGAAAAAATGTTGGATATGTAAAAAAAAAAAAAAAGAGAATTAAAACAAACCGCGCATAATATTTCAGCTTCAATCTTCATGCAAGCTGAAATATTGGATGTCTTCAAGTCTAACCTAAACAAATTTCTGATTAACCGCCCCTTAAGTAAGATACTTTATCAAATCTCCAATACTAATGACCACTACGATACTATCCCATCGATTACTGTACACGCAATAACCCTTATCCCCAAGTGGCTTCTGTGTCTTGATAAGTGGTGACCTCCATGTAAAAAAAAAGCAATGAAAAGGCATCTATCATGAAATTTTCGAATGAGGGACGTTCTACCTTAGAAAGTTCCCGTTTATTAAAGCGTGATAACAGGACCCTCAAGACCAAAAATAAATAAATAAAAGCGTAATGAGGCATGGAGAAGAAAACTGACAGATCATGACAAATCTGCTGTAAAATAGAAATGACAAAGCAACTCTTTAGCATCTTTTCTGCAGTTAGACTTGGTGATACCCAAGATTTCCCGCAATCGTGTCCTGAAAATGTTTGGAAAAGTCAAAAAAAAAAAAAAAGACAACCAATGAATCAACAATACAAGATTCGACAACTTGCTTGGTGTAAAAAGTACATGGACGTGGATTTCAGTTCAGGGTGGATAAAATCAGAGCCAGTCTTGATGGTTCTGACAGTTTGGCAAGTGATTTAGTTGCGGAAGGATCCGATGCTCATTCCTATTCAGACGACAGCAAGATGGATGTCGAGTGATGATTTGAGCAAGGATCATGAAAAATGAGCTCATTGGACCATTCCGAGTTGCCGAGGGAGTTAAAATGAACTTAGTTAACTAGTTCCAATTTTTTGAAGAAAAGTTCACAAGTTATCTAAAGAAGAAATCTGCTTCTAAAAGTCAGAAATTAATGCACCTAGCCATGCATCTGCACTCACTGTTGAGTAGTTTACAGCAAAATGATAAAAAAAGATCGCGTTACGGGGTTGCTTGCTTGGTCTCTTGATTAAAATTGCATCGAGAGAACCTGTCGGCTATCTTGAAAAGGCAGGTTTATCAAAATGGTAAACAGTATACATCAAAGAGAGAACCCAGGGAAAGCTATCGTGAAGGCAGCAAAATCCATTAAATCCATTGAAATTGAAAATTTGACATCATCGATGGACAACAGATTTCTTTCTCTGATGGAGAAGAAAGAAGGATACATCTCCAAGCGGAGGGCATCACATTGTTTCAATACAGATATTTCTCGGCCACTGGCTATCATAATTATGATTTTGGATCAAAATTGTACTGATTTCGATGCTTTATTGTGTTGTTATACCTGAACTAAATGTTTATACAATTGTTTGCATAATAACTTGGTTCACTTGAAAATCATTTTTTTATACTAGCATTTCAGCCCGGCGTTGCCTGGGTGTTTAGAGGTGTATGTTGAGCAAAAAAAAATAACAAAAAAAAAGTGGTAGTTGAAAGACAGGCTCGAACCCGTACCGCGAGGGAGGAAAAGAATGGCGAAAAAACGTGAAAAAAAAAACTATTATACAACATAGCATTTTCAAATACTGTGTTACAGAGAGAGAGAGAGAGAGAGAGAGAGAGAGAGAGAGAGGGGGGGGGTGAGTGAACGTGGAGTGTAGACACGTTTACAAGAACCGAAGGTCAGCTGACCAGATTACGTATGAGTGACGTGGTTGGCTAGATCTGTGAGATTTGATTTGGGCTTTGAAGAAGACAGACGGTTTTCCGTTGTCTCCCCCTCTTAATTGGGGAGGGGGGAGACGAACGCTGACGTGTGTGAATGAAAGAACCCACACAGGCAGATTTCACTTCCACCTCCTGCAGGACCTCTGGGGAAAGTGAAATAAAAACTATAAAACCCATTCATCGTCTTGGAGTGCTAAATCTTCGTCAAACAGGTATCAAGTCTCCCTCCAGGATGAGAAATTTCCAGATGGTCCAACATTGAAGAAGCAGAGGTAGGTTCTGAAAATACATGTCACACACACGATTCCCTTTATGATAATCAAACACACAACCATTTATATTAGAGACAATCATACGCACACGGAATCTTTGATGTTATACAGTGTATACACCCAAACGTAAATGGTGCTCCTCAATGATAACCCCAGTGAGACCTCGATGATAACCACTATATAACAACTGTATAGATAATAATCAGAAATAATAGAATAAAAAACAAATAATTCCGAAAGTGACTTCATTGCTGTCAAACTAACAAATGGTTCTGTTCAGTCCCAAGGGGTCTATCTTCCTAGTCTTTACCGTCCCTCTAAGAAATAGTTCTTTTTTTTTTGTTAATCACATAAGGCATGCAGGGCGAAAATTGCAAACGCGGCTTCCCATGTATTTTTTTTTTGTAAGCGGAAGTTCATTTCACCTAATACGCTGGCTTTTCAAAATCTTACTTGCCCTTGTGTCTAACTTCTTTGCAAATGGGTAAATAACATGTAAAATGAAATTAAATAAAAATAAACCGTTTTGATGTTAAAATAGTAAAGATAGGGGGGGAAAGATTTATGTGTACATTCACACACATTCATACACAGGCCAGACATTTTAACATGGAACAAGCCCGAAAGAACTGTGATCATTATCGATGTTACAGTCCCAAATGACTATGAACTAAATAGAGCTGTATGAGGAAAAGATAACAAAATATCAGGACCTAAAAAAAAAACGATCTAAAAACGACATGTTCTCTGAAAGAAATAAACATTATACCGGTTGTAATAGGAGCAAATGGCTTAAGAAAAAGAATCTTCAGAAATATTCAGAAGCAATCTCTGGAGAACCAAGCTGTAAAGAAATACAAATAGGAGCCATAAAGGGAACAGCGTCTATTCTTAAAACAGCCCTTGGATATAAATTTAAATCGTTACAGAATTAAGTGTTAGTCCCAGGAGGAGTTAGCTCCCTTGATCTCTGAAAACTAACTGAAATAAAATATAAAAAAGGGAGAACTTGAACGCCTACTGGTGATAAACTTGAATGCCTACTAGACGTTATCCTAATGGCTAAGGTCTCCCTGTAGAGAGGTTTATCAGGACAACCTGTCATAAGGATACTTTACCCTATAAGTAAACTATGACCAAATATTCAAAATCACATGGTATTCATGGTCCAAATAAGATTTCTTTAGTATGGCTAACCAACACTGACTTTTACAAGGAGTGGGACACCTTCTCCAAGTGATGTTATCTCAAGTAAAAGAACGAAGCTCGAAACTCCACCAGATTAGATGAATTCTCGTTCTGGAATCGAATAAGTATCGGAATCGGAAAATATAGCTCTTGTTTTTTAATTGCTTACATTTTTTGGTTATTTGGTTATAGGTTTTATGGTAATCTGAAAAAAAAAATAATGAAAAAAAAAAACCTACATATTAAGAGGTTTTAAAAGAATCCTAATCGGTAATTGTATCTGAATCGGGCCTTTAAAACAGATTCTGTAATTGTATAGGAATCGGGAAAATATTGGAATAGCCCCATCATTTATATATAAATATAGATACCCTGCACTGATGATTCCCGAACGGAATAAACACTAGAGTATGTAGGTATAAAAAAGAAAATATTATTGCAATTATGTCAGCCGCTTTAAGAAATTTGGTTCTTACTGTTTAGCACTTTTAAGTTGTAAAAGAAGAAGACGATCACTTAAGTTCGTATGCATAGATCATGATGTTATAATCATTAGATCACTATGGTCGTATGATACGACATTAAAAAATAAATGTTAAATTTTCAACGATATTTCTCGTGGTTGAGATTGGCCGTGTGGTTTGTTCCTTGCTAATGGAGTCCGAGATGGTTTTTTCGTGGCCGGATTAGAATCTCCCGACCGATACTAATCGTGTCACCCGGCACTGATGATTCCTGAAAGGATGAAACACTAGTGTCCGTAGCTATTGCAATAATTATATATATATATATATATATATATATATATATATATATATATATATATATATATATATATATATATATATATATAACCATTTTATCTTCTTGGTTACTGAATCGTATCAACGATCCAGTAACTTCATACGACTCTACAGAAAAAAGTCTGATGAAGTTATTGGATCGTTGATACGATTCGGTAACCGAAACATGTGTAACTAAGCAGATAAAACGGTAATTTAAAAAAAATATATTTGCTCGATAATAGTATAGAGGACTCTCTTCAAGTTTTTATTAATTACCATTTTTATATAGTTATATATTTGGATTTTACCGTCACCTGATTATTTATCTTCCACTAGACTATCCATTCATGTATAATCACCTTTTTCTTCACCATATTTCCCCTGCTTCACTTTTTTTGTTTTCAAGTAAGATCTTTGTTGTTTCATCAAATACTTTTGCATGCAAAATCCGATCCCGCATTTTGCTAATTCTTACCCTCTGGTGAGAAGGAAAGTATTTCTTCGAAACTCTGCGGATTAAGGACTATCCACTTATCTAGTGTTTCCTTTTCAGATTAAATATGTTTTTAACTCATTCCAAAGTGTTTTTTAACATATTTTATTAACTGTTTGCTCGTATATATATATATATATATATATATATATATATATATATATATATATATATATATATATATATATATATATATAAACGTTTTGTGTTTATGGACAGTGTCTTTGAATTTGTGTTAATGTGTGTATGCATGTATGTGTGTGTGCAAATCTGTTTTAAATAAAGATTCTAGCGAGTACATGAGTATGGAGACGAGAATAAGTACGTTTAACCGTGTACATATATATTCATACATCTGTGCTTGCTGCGGTGAATATTCTCTAGTTACGTGCAAAATGAATGGCTGATCCTCAAAATGTAAAAAAAAAAAAAAACATTACTTCAATTAAAAATTCATTAAAATTTAAGAAATCAACCATTTCTTTAGTAAAATTTTCACTGTTTATTAAGTAATGATCAAGAAATCTAATAAAGTCACTATTTTTCTTTTAATGCTAGAGGAAATCTATTATTCTGTGTAAAACAAACAATACCTTTAATAAAGTTATAGTTTTAATTGAAAAAAAAAAGACTCATAAATTTGTTTTAGCTTTTTTGTGTAACTAAAGCACCATAGATGTTACTAATTAAGCTTTGTAATATATTTCTAATGGTGCCCGGAAAACTCGTACACGTACGAAAACAGTCCGTATTAATGAAATCAATATAACTTTAAGAAAGAAATTAATTTCTCGAACTAGCAATATTATCATTTAATGAAGTATTGTTTATTAAATATTCTCACACAAATATATATATATAATTTGCAAAAAGAAGTCATGTGATTTTAATAACAGTTTGCGAGAAAATATTTACTAGAATATTCTAATATTTTCCGTGTGCACATGAAAATATAAACACGAATTGTTGCTATAATCTTAAAATAGAAGCAGATTGAAAAAAAAAATATTGAGACCATGGGTCACTAAAAAAATAATTGTTAAAAACTGGATAATTTCTACTAACGATTAATTTGAAGAAATATGGGTGAAGAGAACCGGGGGGGGGGGATAAATGTAAGTTTGTAAGTTTCATCAATAAATAACCGTTTTCTTTCAAATTTGAATTTTATTAAATAATTAATAACGAATTGTTTTGGCTTACATTTTTAATGAATGATACAATTTAAGGATAAATCAATCAATGTAATTGCTAAAATTTTTAATCATCATGAATACAAAAATTGTAGAAACACTGTTGGCACAGAATTTTGTAGTCGATAAATGAAGTTTTCAGATAAAATCAATGGGTGCTAATGATTTCTTTGTTAATTCCAATAAGTTACAATGGTAGCTACCGAATTATGCAGTCGAAATTACCCTGGATATTACTGAATTAGTTAACAACAAAAACAAAATCGTGTTAGCAGGTGAACAATTCCGGCCATCTCGTTTAAATTGAAACGGAAAATTAAGTCTTTCTTGAAATCTTCTGCGTTTTATGATATTTTTCATCAGATTATATTTTTTATTTTCTTTAATAAATAATTTATCGATTTTCATAATTTTTGGATATAATCATCTTAAACATACGAGGAATTGGTAGATAGCACTGTTTTCATGTGAAATTCAGGATTATGATTTCTGAAATTTCGTCCAAATAATGTAAAAGCGGCCAAAAAATTCATACAATTGTACGCTGTGTACAGTTCGTGCCCTCCTAGAAAAAGTAAAGTTTTGCACAACGTAATTTTATAAAAGCTTTATGCCATTTTCTAAGGAAAAATTGGTAAGCAGACGTCATTAATCATTTTAGAGCTTTGCTGACTAAAAACTTGAACTAGGTTAAATATGAATGTTTTTTAGATAAAATTTAGATCAATTTTTACTTGTTTAGCTTCCACACTATTCTAATTAAATAAGCATTTCCCCTTCTAAAATTAAATTATTCAAACGAAATTATTGCAGTGTGTTTCTACTTCTGTAAAAATCAGCGGTAAATTTATATTTATCAAGTTAGCGCAAAAATTATTTTTTTGACGTTCAACATCAAAGGATCATAGCTCTTTTCACTTTATTAATCAAAACAAAAAGCATTAGAATCGACACATTTTTGCCTATTTTTTTTTTAATCCTATTAGCATAGAAATCCGGAGTTCTAGAAGCGATGAAGTCATTGAAGGCTGATTCGGCATCATGTCGGCTTTTAAAGCATTTTTTTTTTTTTTGCGCAGGAAGTTGTCGAGATGATCGAAAAAGTTATAATCGGTGGGCGAGAGGTCCGGTGAATATGGCGGATGAGACAGAGTTTCATAGTCCAATTCGTTCAGCTACTGCAGGGTCAGTGGAGCAACAGGCGAACGAGCGTTGTCATGGATGAGAATTGTTCCCTTAATATTTACCAATCTCGGGCACATAGGTTGGAGCTTCTGACGCATTTCATCAATTTGTCTGCAGTAATCGCCGTAATCGTTTCACTTGAATTCAAGAAGCTCTCCGCCGTAATCGTTTCACTTGAATTCAAGAAGCTGTGATGTATGAGACTGGTCACAGACCTCGAAACAATCACCATAACCTTTTTTGGTGAAATTTCGGTTTCGGAAAGAGTTGTGGAGCTTCTCTAGCATACAAGCACTGTGCCTAATTTTATAGTGGTGAGGGCTTTCTGTAGAACCAACCACACTTTTTTTGTATTACTGCTATACTGCTAATCTTTGTCGGTGCAGATGACTGTACAAGACAGAGCATACAGTAACCTACCGGTTTTTACATTAGAGTGTATATATATCTGTGTGTGTGTGTGTGTGTGTGTGTGTGTGTGTGTGTGTGTGTGTGTGTGTGCTCCATGGAAATATGGCACAAACTTTAACAAAGACGTTTCATATCTATTTGCGTAAGTATACTTTGACAATTATGCATTAGTTTGAAGAAATATGGTATAATAAATTATTGGGTGTTCGTTCGCGCCTGACCTCCATAGACGGAAATATGTCACAAAGTTTAACAAGGTTTTTTACAAGGGGTGAGCGTCCACAATAACACATTAACTTTAATTTTAATTCCCGTTAGCTTTTATTTATTTTTTGGAATTGAATCATATTGTGTCGAATAAATTCACCTAATAAATTCACGTTCTTATTAAAGTGAAAGCCCAAAAAAAAAGGTTATGTAAATGTTTTTTAAAAGAGATTTTTTCCTTTTTTCGACACGATAACAAGTAACGTTCTTATTTTTTATTATTTATCTATTTATCTATTTTCGAAAGAGTGCTACGTGCAAGTGGAGAAGGAAAAAAACAGAGTTATGCAAAATTTGTGTCGAGAATTGTCTAAGGTCCGACTTTTGGGTGGGAGGGCTTTCACTTTAATAAGAAGGTGAATTATACCAAACATTGCTAAAAATTTTCTTGTTTTGATATCCATGGCATGCAAATCCTTGTCGGACCATTCTAAAATTCCCGCACTGTATCTCAAAACACTGACTGCCCAGGCATTTACTGCTTTCATTAGATTTCCTTCATACAGTTCCGACTTTGCAATTAGTTTCATTCTTCTAAGATACTCCTTCCTGACTTTTTCTTTCATTTCTCTGTTCATAATGCCTACACCCTCCAGCACTCCCAAATACTTACATCGTGTATCTTCTATTTCTTTCATGATTTCTCCATTTGGCAACACTATTCCATTCGAATGAACCTTTACTCTTCTTTTCATCACCAGCACCGCACATTTACTAATCCCAAACTCAATCCCAATGTCCCCTGAGTATGTCCTCAGCAGTTCTACCAGTCTCTCCATTTCCTTTTTATTTCTACCGAATATTTTCAAATCATCCATAAACAGTAGATGGTTGAGGCGTCTGCCACCAGATCCAAAGTTATACCCCAGTTTTTCTCTCTTCAAGAGGATGCTCAGTGGTATCATTATCATTACAAAAAGAAGTGGTGATAACGAATCACCTTGAAATATTCCACGTTTAATGTCAACCTGCCCCATCTCCTCTCTGTTTGCTGTCAGCACCGTTTTCCATTGAGCCATACTTGTCTCCAAAAGCCCTATCACATTCTCAGCAACTTTCATCATCAATAGTGTTTCACGTATCCATGAATGAGGAACAATGTCATAAGCCTTTCTGTAATCGATCTATGCTACGCTCAGATTTCCCTTCTTCTTCTTCTTCTTCTTCTTCTTCTTCTTCTTCTTCTTCTTCGCATCCTGCATTATTATCAATTAGTAGTTGCTCTTTAGTACTTCTCAAGCCTTTCCGGCACCCCTTTTGTTCGTCAGGAAAAACACCATTACTCTCTAGATGTTCATAAATTTTCCTCGTAAATATTCCAGTCAACAGTTTTCACATCAATGGCAGACATGTAATTGGTCTATAATTATTGGCATATGTTCCTTTTGCAGGATCTTTCCTAAACAGTGTTGTTCTTCTCTTCACAAGCCAATCAGGGACATCTCCCGACTCTACAACCCTTTGCAGAGCAGCAGCTATAGGTGGATAAAGACATGGGAACTGTTTAAACCAGAAGCCCATCACTCCATCTGGACCAGGTGCCTTCCAGTTTGTCATCCTTCGTATGCCAGCTTTAACGTCATCGATGGTTATCGCAACGTTCTTCATCTGCTGCATTTCTGATAGCCTTTCTCTGACCTCTCCCAACCAGCTAGCCTTCTCATTATATTGCCCTTCGACAGACCAAATCCACTCCAGAACTTCCTTGCATCTTTTGCATTTGGAGTGTTTTTATTTCCCGCCTATTTACTACCATTTAATTCTTTATACAGCTGAGACTGATTGTTCCAGAAAAGCTTGTTCTGCCGAAATGCAACACTTTTTCCAACAGAGTTCCTAATTTTCATACCACCAGTGTGGACCTTCTCTTTCAACATTGTTAGAACGTTCATCGTTCCCTTTTCCAGCAATCTATACCTCCTTTCAAGCTCGTCCTTAGCTTTCTGTCCTAGTTTAACTCCTTTTCTTACTTCTTAGATTCTACCAATGTCTTTCCGCCACCGTTTAATACTTTCTTCAAGCCACCTCTGCCAGTGTGGCCTTCTATTTTCCATTTTTCCCTTTTTCTTCTGTAATAAGTCAAGACGATTCGCAATAACGTATGACGCTGCATATAGAAGCCTGTTAAGTTCCGTAATCGATATGTTATGATGTTGTGAATTACTCCTTGAATTATTTTTACCTCGTTTTTCACCTTCCGCCTATCACTACTCTTCATACTTGGAATCTCTATGATATAGTCTCTAAGAAGAACCTCTTTAACTTCTGAAGTACTTCTTTTTCTACAGAAGTCAAAGTTCGAACTTCATCACCACTTCTCCATACATCTGCTCCTTTCACTGGTCCCATTGTCTCAGAGTCAATGATCTTATCTGCCTTATATCCTTCAAACTCTTTCTCATTACTTCCCCTAACCATAGGATTCCATACCTCCTCAGTTGTTCGCCTCCCATCATCGTTTACATTTCCCTTCTGCACTTCCACTCTCTCAGTTCTTTCATCAGAGCTAGTTTCATCAATTTTACTTTCGTTATTCATTTCATTCCTAACCATCCATTCTCTTGCAATCACTGAAAGTAGGTTGTTATTTTTAATTTGTTTTAATTGGGATACCAAACTCACGACACTTCTAGGTCCTCCTCCTCTCGATTCCCATTCTTCTTCACTTTTCGGATATATCCACCAGATTTGGTACTTCCACTTCTTACAAAGAATTCCCACAGTACTCTTCTTTCCTCATCTGTCCATGTTTTTTTTTACATTTCCTGTTCCAACTCCCTTCGTGTCTTGGTACCCTCTCTGGCAATTCTCACTCCCTCTATATCTAGCCTCATCCTCAGAATTTCGAACAGTTGTTGGATGACGACAGAACCTACCCTGTTGACCAGTGGAACACCTACCTGACGTGAGACCATCACAAGATGTTCTAGCCTCATTCACGCCGTTATTTTCAATATTTTGATTTGACATTCTTCCATAAATGGGGTTAATGAATTTAAGGTTACACCGCGACCGATAGTTTTATCGAGACATTATCTCTAGGAGGGTTCCCCACCAAGGTCAAAGATCCCGTCCCAACCTTTTTTCTCCATCACCACCAATATTCCCATTACCACCACCAACAACAACAATAGAAATAAAATCTACAATAATAATGACAACACTAATATCGGTAGCAATAATATTAACAGCAAAAACAACAATAGCAATGACAGCAAAAACAACACCTACCATTACAGTAATAATAAAAAATAATAAAAACATACCACTACTACAACCAGCTCCACCACTACTAGTAGTAGTAATACTATTAGTGGTAATAGTAATAACCAATAAAGTAAATTTGTTTTTTTTAAATAATAATAACAATAATAATGATAATGATAATAATGATAATAATAATGATAATGATAATAACAAAAATAAAAAATAAAAATAATAATAATAATAATAATGATAACAATCATAATAATAATAATAATAATAATAATAATAATAATAATAATAATAATAATAATAATAATGATAATAATTTCAGTTAGAAAAGCTTACTTCGTTTTTTTTTAACTCCTCTGCCGATGTTACTTTTGGTCAGAAAAATGTACACAAAAACAGAAACATAAAACATCCAAATATGTGAAAGACAATTCCTTGTTTAACCATGAATTCAATTTTTAAATACTAATTTCAGTTAGAAAAGCTTCTTCCCCCCCCCACTCTGCTATTTTTTTAAAACTCCGCCGCTGATGTTGCTGACGACCGAAAAAATGTACACAAAAACAGAAACATAAAACATCCGAACATGTGTAAGATAATTCTTGTTTAACCATAAATTTCAAGTTCAAATTAAAATTTCGGTTAGAAACGCTTTCTTGTTTCGTTTGTTATTTTTTTTTTTTAACTCCGTCGCTGTTGACGCTTTTGGCCGGAAAAAAATGTACACAAAGACAGAAGCATGAAACATCCGAACATGTGTAAGATAATTCCTTAATAATAATAATAATAATAATAATAATAATAATAATAATAATAATAATAATAATAATAACTAGCGGGGCCCGTGAAGATTCCACAGGGGACTCATTCATATGTAATATCCCACCCCCCACACAGTAGAGATCCCTAGATGTAAAATCCCACCCCCACAAAGTAGAGATCCCGAGATGTAAAAGATCTTTCTACTCCAATAGTTTCTTCCCCAGAACCGCTAGACTCTGGAATTCCATTCCAGGTTCCTGCTTCCCTAACTGTACTAACATGCAGAAGTTCAAGTGCAACGTGAACCGACATCTAGCTTCCCAAATCCCTACATAGTGCCCCAGTAGTTGCTGCCCCTGATAGTAGCCCCCTACACCAAAGTGGCAATGTGCATTGTTTGGGGTGAAAATGTAATAAAAAAATATATGTATATTGATGTTGGCATTCTGTAGATGTTCAGTATAAATGGAGACACTCTTATATTATTGTAGCTTTTTTGTTAAAACTGCAAAATTATTTATCTAAGCTAGCATGGACGTCTGGCAAAGGCCAGTCGTAAAGTGCGCTTAAATATGATATTTTAATTATTGCAGATTTTGTATATATTATTATAGACGTAATGTTCTATCGATTTTTATATATACAGGGTGTTTCAAAAGTCTTGGGAACATAAAGATTTTTAATAACTCAAAAACTATTAGGAGTTAAAAAATGAAATTGGTACCGTTGGAAAGGTTAAAGTTTCAAGTTTTGTGGGGAATCTTCAAACTTGCTCAATATGAGCACCATTCGTCACACGGCAGACATCTAGTCGATAGTCCATTTCCTGCCAAACGCGTCCCAGCATCTTGACGTCAATGGTTCCCACAACTGCCGTTATTCGAGCCTTTAGTTCGTCAATATCTCTTGGAAGGGGCGGCACATAGACTTGTTGCTTGACAAAGCCCCAAAGGAAAAAGTCACACGGGGTAAGATCTGGAGACCTAGGAGGCCAGGGCCTGAGAACGTCATCACCTCGCCCAGATCTCCCAATCCATCTACCAGGCAGCCTTGTGTTAAGAAACTGCCTTACTCTAAGTCTCCAGTGTGGTGGTGCACCATCTTGTTGAAAAATGAAGTCATCAGATTCTGCTTCTTCCAACTGAGCCATTAACCAGTCTTCCATCATGTTGAGATAGGATTCACCAGTGATAGTTGCCTCTTCAAAGAAGAACGGTCCATAGACACCTTTCTTGGAAATTGCACAAAACACGTTCACTTTTGGTGAATCTCGCTCGTGCTCAAGAATTTCATGAGGATTCTCAGTACCCCATATGCGAGTGCTATGCTTGTTAACTTTGCCATTCAGATGGAAGGTCGCCTCGTCGCTAAAAACAAGCCGGTCATCAAAGCCGTTATCTTCCAACTTCTCTTGCATTGCAATGCAAAAGTCACGGCGAAGTGGCTTATCAGTGTCCTTCAACTTTTGGACCAACTTGAGCTTGTAAGGTACCATTTGCAGTCGTTTCCTTAAGACACGCCAGACAGTTGCTGGAGCAAGCTGAAGTTCCCTGCTGGCTCTTCTAACTGATTTACGGGGGCTCTGCTGAAAGGCTGTCCGGACTTGCTCAACTGCATCTTCTGAAGTTGAAGGACGACCTGTTCGCTTACTTGGGCACAAACACCCATCTTTCACAAATTTAGCATGCCATCTGACAATGGGTTTCCTTTCAGGGACTTCTTTTTTAAATTTCCTGAGAAATGCACGCTGAACACATGTCCACGATTCAGTCTTTGCAAATTGGAGGACGCAAAACGCCTTGTCTTGTTTAGAGAACGCCATTACTGCACATGGAAAGATAAGACGAAAATCATTAGTATGACCAAAAACTTGATTAAGAAAGCTTTAAAATGACACCAGTTTCATTTTTCTACCTGGAATAGTTCATGAGATATACGCATTTGTAATGTTCCCAAGACTTTTGAAACACCCTGTATTATAAAGTTGCGATTTCAGAAATAATAAAATATATATATTCATATAACTCGGGTGTATTAGCTTGAATCGAAACCGAAATAAAAACTTATGATATATATATATATATATATATATATATATATATATATATATATATATATATATATATATATATATATATAACTTTAGTCCCTTCAGCCATAATCGAAACCGAAATCAAAACTTATGAAGAATTCTTTGTAAAATTATTTATGACAAGAAATGAAAGTACATAACAATTAAACGAGCTGGATGTAAGCGTGACACAGAAAATAACACACGCGCTTTCGTATTAATAAATGAATAGATGATGATGATGATGATGATGATGATGATGATGACGACGACGATGACGATGATGACGACGACGACGACGATTATGGATGGATGGATAGATGGATGGAAAAACCGAGAAGAGAAAGCACTAACCAGGTCTCCACTGGATGAGTGTAAAGAGGACTGATTCCTTGGGGAGGCTTATTGCCACTCAAATTCCAGTAAGAACCAATGGCTTCTAACAACGAGAAATCAATGGCAAACGGCTGTTGCGAGAACGCAAATTAATTTGCAAATTGTATCGAAAGAGGTGGAGAGTACGGGAAATCTGGGGAGACTTGTTGTCTCTCAGACTTCAGGGAACACCACAAGTTTTTCTTAAAGAGTATTATTTGATAGTCTGTGTGAAAACTCCCAGTGAGTGAATAATAACAATTACTATTAGAGAATTTATAAATTTTTAAAAAAAGGAGAAGAACAGCAACAACAACAAAAACAACGACAACAACAACAACATGGAGGAAGAGGAGGAGAGGAAGAGAAAGAAAAGAAGGAGAAGATTATTTGTAAATTTGTAAAAGAACTAAGAATTTAGAATAAACTAGCACGGTGCCCGGCGTTGCCCAGTTGTAAAATGCGCTTAATATGATATTTTAATTCATGTAAATTCCGTATTTATTATTAGAGTAAATTCTCTATCAATTATTGTATATTATATTGTACCCAATATATAGGAGTGATTTCGAAAGTAAGAAAAAAATTATTTGAGTGCTATCAGCAAGAATCTACACTGAGACCAAATTTGATGATGAGGACCGTTACAAAAATTTTGCGATTATTAAAAAAAAGAAGAGAAAAAGAAAAGGACAGAAAAAAGAAAAGGGTAAGAATAATAGGAAAGTGATAGAGGAAAGAGTAGATAAGAAATACGAAGATACATATATAAATATATATAACACACGCACACATATATATAACACACACACACACATATAACACACGCATATATATATAATATATATAACACACACACATATATATAACACACACACATATATATAATATATATAACACACACACACACACACATACACATATATATATATATATATATATATATATATATATATATATATATATATATATATATAGTTAGCCACATATAGTACTGTTTCGCTGTATCAGAGCTCATCAATACGGTTAAACAAGCAATTGCCTCAGGTCAGGTTTAAAGCTCGACCGCCTTCTAACCGTTATGCTAATCGGCTGCTCCTATGACGGGCATGTTAATTTGCAATGTTCAAACGCCTAAGATCCATTTGTTTATATATTACCATGCTTTTGGTGGACAAGATTCAAACACGGGCGGACGGCCCAGAGAAAGAAGAAAAGAAAGATTCCATTAACTTCCCCGTACGCTTGGGTAAGCGATCTTGAAAAGTGTAGAAGTTATCTTTTCCTGTCTTCGCTACAGTTTGTTTTTTCTGGTGAAAGCAAAAAAAAAAAAATGAATGTTTCCTGCAATTACACTGCAAATTCTGGTGTGCTGTCTCTTGTCGTATACTTTCTATCGATCTCTATTTCTTTACTAATAGTTCACCATCTAGCAAGGCTGAATGCCACCCGAGGCTAAGGATTAATGAGATTTTCAATTGGATGATGGAACAGTCCTACGAAATGGTTGGCGATGTTGATATTTAATTGGTTAACAATACGAACTAAAAAAAAAAAAAAAAAAAAAAAAAGATGTCCGAATCCAGTTTGTTCCACAGAAACACTTTCATCTAACCCACACTTAACTTTGTGTCGAACATCCTGGAAAGAAGGTAGATAAATGCTATGAAAGGATTGAGAACAATGGGTGATTTATGAAGGCACTAAACATATACTTGTTAATATTAGACTTTGAAACGATCATGTTGTAGTCTGTGGGCAAACATTTTCGTAGTAACGTGTTCTACAGATAGGAAATTTCTGGAAAGTCTGTTTATATTTATGTTCATGTTTTTATGTTTGATTTTTCGATACACACGTTTCGACCAACTATTCCTCTGGCCTTCATCAGGTGGTAACTGCAAAGGGATAGGAACTCTGAATCTCCTAACTGCATCTTTAGCAATTACTGCCTTCCATAGTTGTTGTTGTCTCACCACGTTTTTGCCAACTAATCCACTGGCCGGCTTAGGGTAGGATTGAAACGCTATCTTCAGACAATTCTCACCTGGATTAGGGTTAGGGTCCGTAGAGATTCAACATAAGTGGTGACCACTTTAGAAAAAAAAATCTCTATCCACTCGGAAGGGCGCTGGATTTTTTGTTCTTATAAATCCAAGTTTATTTATTATCTGATCTTCCATGGTCGGGTCCGTACCGAATGGTATATATATTATTCCTTAATTGGAATTCATTGTTAAGATGAGTAGTATTATTTTATTTATTGCGGACTATTATCCTCATCTTTTTTCACGACGTTTCGGGCCAACTATTAATCTGGCCCTCGTCAGGTGGTAGCCGCAACGGAATAGGAACTTTGAATCTCTTAATTGCATCCTCAGCAATTACTGGCTTCCGTAGTTTTGTACTTTGTCAAAAAAAAAAAGGAGTCCTCTGAGTGGCACTTCTCCAGATGTTCTTCGTCCCAGGTCAAACATACAGATAGATAATTGAATCAGAAGCTAGGAACTTTCTGGAATGGTAGAACGATAGAACCAGTTATCCAGCGACTTTAATAAAGGCTTTGATGCAAGCCTTCCATTTCAGGTCTGGAGTAAAAAGTCAGAGTCCTAAAACTTTATCAAACGACAGAGTCATTCATTTCACATGACGCAAAAAGAGGGTCCGAGCGTTTGTGGTGAATGAAGAGAAACGTGGTTTTGAAGATGTTAAAGGTAACGAGATAACTTTTTTCTTTCATTGTTTAGCCGTCTCTCATTTCATGTTGCTTACTGTTTTGTTTCTTTAGATGAAAATTTAATATTCGTATTATTTGGATTCTTCGGGCTACTGTTCTCAAGGACCCGTAGTGCAGTGAATAAAGTAATTGGTAAAATTCAGCTGTAAGTTAGACTCTCCTTGAGATTGAAGGTTCAATCCTTAGTGTGGGCGACACTCCAAATACAATCGCGAGTTATTTAGTACTTCTATCCAGTCATGGCTGA
This sequence comes from Euprymna scolopes, assembly GCF_053919585.1. Taxonomy (NCBI): domain Eukaryota; kingdom Metazoa; phylum Mollusca; class Cephalopoda; order Sepiida; family Sepiolidae; genus Euprymna; species Euprymna scolopes. The sequence goes on along the minus strand of NC_136524.1, from coordinate 31,951,250 downwards.
CGGGAAGAGTGCATGCTACCCGCTCCCCTCGTGGATTAAATAAAGAGTTCCATTTGAAATTTAAAAAAAAAAATAGATTCCCAAGTTCAACAAAATACACCTGAAAAAAAGGTTCGACCGAAACGTTGCAAAACACACTAGATACGAACAGTAGTCCGAAGAATCCAAATAATAAGAATCTTAAGGAAATGGAAAATTATAAAGCATCGACGGAATATTTGTATTTTGTTTCAAAATATTCATCACCTTACATAAAATATTAACACTAAAGATAAAACAATTTATGCACGAAACAGATATACCAGTGGATAATAACGTGCCTTAATTTATTAATTAATGCATAGGTCGCTGGAAAAATGGTGGGATTCTTCTATCGGTCCAGTAGATATCTCACTGCTGATGCAATTCTCTATCTATATAAGAGCCAGGTACGTCCAAGGATGGGGTACTGTTGCCACATCTGGGCAGGAGCTGCTAGAACGGACTTATTCTGCCTTGATAGAGTTCAAAATAGACTTTGTAGCCTCGTAGGAGATGTCCTTTTCTCTTCCCTGCAACCTCTTTCTCACAGAAGAGATGTTGCGAGTTTGTCTCTGATGTATCGTTATTTTATGGCAAGTGCACGGCTGAGCTCCAATCTATGGTCCCCCTCGCCAAACTTTAACAAGAAACACCCGCCTAGCAGAAAACACTATCAATAATTCCCCCCCACTCTTTATCTTTGCCTTAACCTAAACGTAGATTCTATGTACAAAACTTCTTTCTTAGAACTGCACGCCTATGGAATTGTCTTCCGTTTTCCTGCTTCCCAGCTGACAACAATATGGTTGTCTTCAAGTCTAACGTAAACAAGTTTTTGATGAGCCGTTCTATATAAGTTAACAAATTTACCAAATTTCCATTACTAACGATTACTATATTGTTTAATTCCTACTGTAAACTCTTTAACCCTTATCCTCGAGTGGCCTCTTGGCCTTGATAAGTGGTGATGGTTATGGAAAAAATAGATCCAACCAGCTCTTAGAAAACTAAACAGATTAGAAAAAGCTGTCAACAATACCCCCATTCTCTATTTGTGCTTAAAACTAAATTCCATTAGAAGAGTTTCTTTCCACTTAAAAAAAGCCTTCCTTATCCTTCCCTGCCTAACAGACAACTTAAGTCAAACTGACAGAATAAAATAAAACAAATAAATAAAATGAAAATAAAAATAAAAGTAATTAATAAATTATCCATATAAAAGCAGCAGAAAAAAAAATCCTCTTTAACAAAATTACTCCCGATGACGATCACTGATCTAAAGCGCTAGAGAAAAATGTCTGACAAAAATTCACTTGACTACATGATACAATATTTGACAACTAAAATTTAAAAAAAAAAAAAAAAAAAATGAAAAATAAAAGATTAAAAGAAAAAAAAACATGCTCGGCAGATCGTGAAAATCAACAGAAAAATAAAGAAAAAGAAAATTCCGCCGTATTTAACCAGACTGACCTCGATAACGACTTGTTACCAAAATATATGCACACACGCGCGCGCGCACACACACACATACAAACACACACACACACATATATATATAAATGTGTGTGTAAATTTGAGCATATATATATTAGTTTTGAGCATACCCTCTCTACCACCCATAGCAATGGCCAACGACTCTTTATCTGAGAGTCCATCTTTCAAACTCCTTGGCCTAACGTTCACAGGAAACATGAGTTGGAACAATTACATTGAAGGCATTGCCAGGGCCGCTGCAAGAAAGGTAGGCTCTCTCTACCGTGCTAGAAAACTACTAACACCCGAAAGTATCCTGTACCTCTATAAGGCCACCATTCGCCCATGTATGGAGTATTGCTGCCACATCTGGGCTGGTGCATCTGCTACTAGTCTCTCGCTCCTTGACAAGGTTCAAAAGAGAGTCGCAAACCTGATAGGCCCTGAACTGGCATCTAAGCTTCAGCCTCTGTCCCATCGACGAAATGTTGCATCCCTCTGCCTTTTCTACAAGTATTTTAGTGGTGAATGCTCTGACGAACTGCAATCACTTGTGCCCCCACGACGCGAGCACCCTCGACAAACCCGACAGGCTACTAGATCCCACCCCCACACTGTAGAGGTCCCTAGATGTAAAAGATCTTTTTACTCCAATAGTTTCTTCCCCAGAACCGCAAGACTCTGGAATTCCATTCCAGGTCCCTGCTTCCCCAACAGTACTGACGTGCAGAAGTTCAAGTGTAACGTGAACCGACACCTTGCTGCCCAAATCCCTACATAGTACCCCAGTAGTTGTTGCCCCTGATAGTAGCCCCCTACACCAAAGTGGCAATTTGCCTTGTTTGGGGTGAAAATGTAATAAAAAAAAAAATAAAAAAAAATATATATATATATATATATTAGTTTTTTAGTATTGTCACATAGCGCATATATATATATATATATATATATATATATATATATATATATATATATATATATATATATATATATAACTACTTCATTTACTCACATAAAATTAATATACGAAAGTATAAATTTATGTGTAAACTTTAAGTATTTACTTCAAAAGTGCTCAATACGTAGGTAGAGCTAGTTAGTAAGTTATAAAATATATATGGCGATTAAGCTACACTTAATATTCCGCGTTTCATCCACTCTAGGACTCTTCAGGCTATATATATATATATATATATATATATATATATATATATATATATATATATATATATTGTCACAGCGTATATATATGTGTGTGTGTGAGGGGTAAATTTGAACTCATATGTAGTAGTTTTGAGCATATATATATATATATATATATATATATATATATATATATATATATATATATATATATATATATATTAGTTTTTTAGTATTGTCACATAGCGTATGTAGGTTTAGTTGCATATAGAATCTGTAGCATATGTCGATTGTCTGTTTCTTAGCATTTCGTGTCATCCTCAAGAAAGCAAAATAAAGACTTGGTTTTCTCATGTATTTATTTATTTTATTTTATGATTCGCAACATGCAGTTCCGTGCAACAAGAAGATATCCTTGCCGCCTTAAGTGTTTCGGGTTTATCAACATTATACACATTCTGCAAGATTACCCAATTATCAGCTTATCATACACAAACTCACTTATTGTTAGCTATTCGCTGCTGTTCCTTCTGACATGTTTATTTTATGATAGCACTTTCATTATATTAGGACAGGGTTCATATAAGTTGTTTTTTGTTTGTTTGGGTTTTTTTTTTTTTTGTTTTTTTTTGTTTTTTCACGGTGAGCCTGATAACTAGCAATTTTTTTATGCAAAACGGCGTTTGCGTTGCTTTCTGATATCGTCGACTCCTCTGACAAGCGCCAGCTCCATAATCATTCTGTTCGATATGTGCAGGTCAGAAGAAAAAAAAAACACGAATTTAGTACTCTACATTATTCATACAGAGTGGCGTGCAAACAAGAATCAGAAACAACGAAACTAATGTGTTCATTTACTAAGAACCATGAATAGATATATGAAGATATGAAAAATTTTAAACATATTTTACCAGTATTACTTGATTTGGTATTAAATAACCTGAAAAATGCTGATATGCCGCGAAACAAAACAACCAAACCAAACATGATGAATAAATATTTAAAGATACTAAAAACTTAACGTGTAAAACCTTTTTCAAAAAACAACAAACTAGATTTAACATTAAATAACTCGAAAAAGGGTCGATATGTCATAAAACAGAACAACCAAACCAAACACCATGAATAAATATTATGAGATGCAAAGAACTTGAAGCATAACATTTTCTTTTTTCAAAAATACTGGATAGAGCATTAAATAACACAAAAAGAGTTGAAAATGCCGTGAAACAAAACAACCAAACCAAACATGATGAATAAATATTTGGAGATATAAAGAACTTGACGCTTTAAAACTTTTTTTACAAAATTACTGGATTCTAACTTAAATAACTCGAAAACGATGCCCTAAAACATAACAGTCAGACTAATCCAACAAGACTAAAAAGTTATCAAAAAATATCAGGCCAGATATTTAAATCTGAGAAAACGAGGAAACAAAATAGGTTAGTGCTTTGTGAACATAACGTTGGTCTTTCAGGAACATCTCATCAAAGTGTTCTAGACCTAATATTAAATTTAATACATTAAATGTCGCTGTCCTACGAGTAGGATAGGAAATAATTTACTTTTAAAATATGTAAGATAATGTATTAAGTTTACAAGAAAGTTCTTTGTTAAATTTTTATTTTTAATTTCCAATAATGTATTTCCAAATAAGTTCCGTTATAATACCGTTACTTTAAATACAATTTTAAAAAGTGTTTTTCGCTTTTTCTAATCGTTTAAAGTACAATCGTTTTAAAACAATTATGGGTTCTTTTTAGAACGGTGAATACAAGATGGAAAAAAAGCAAATTCGCACAATTTTCTTATTTCAATTCAAGATAGGCCGAAAAACTGCTGAAGCAGCTCACGTTTGGTCCAGGAACCACTATTGAACGCACAGCACAGCGGTGGTTTAAGAAATTTCCTGTCGGCGATGAGAGTCTTGGAGATTATGAGCGTAGATGTTGACAACAATCAATTAAGAGCCTTAGCCGAAGTTAATCCACGCATAATCGTCCGAAAATTGCTTCTGAATAAGGCGTAACGTATACGACGATTTCCAATCACTTGAGAGAGATTGAAAAGGCAAAAAAATATTTGATAAATGGGTCCCTAGCGTATTGGACGACAACCAAAAGAAACGCTGTTATGAAGTGCCATCTTCCCTTCTTTTACGCAACAAAGAAGACCCGTTTCTCGACCGAGTTATGACTTACGATTAAAAGTGGGTTATTTACGACAACCGGTGACGTTCAGCTCAGTGGTTAGACGTCGCCAACAGGAAATTTCTCCACGACACTTCCAGAGACCATAGTTGCACCAAGAGAAGGTCATGTTAGCTGTTTAGTGGTCTGCGACCAATCTCACCCATTACAGTTTTTAAAGAATGCGAAACCATTACAACGATGAAGAATACTGCCAACAAATGGTTGAAATGCATCAGAAACTTTGACAACAACACCCAACATTAGTTAACAGAAAAGGCCCAATTCTTCTCCACGACAATGCCCAAATGCACGTTGCTAAACTGACCCTGCAGAAGTTGAACGAATTGGGCAAAGAAACTCTGCTTCATCCGCCATACTCTCCAGGCCTCCAACCTACCGACTACTACTTTTTCAAACACCTCGACAACTTTCTCCGTGAAAATGCTTCAAAGACCTAAGCGATATCGAAAACGTCTTGAGCGACTTCATTGCCACCAGTACTCAAGATTTTTACGTTATTTGCATAAATACACTTGTTTTGCGTTGGCAAAGGAGTGTTGATTGTGATCGTGCTAATTTCGATCAATAAATTTTCGTTTGAGCCGAGATATGTTCATATGAATTTGAAATCTTTTGAGCCGAGATATGTTCATATGAATTTAAAAATCGCAAGAACTGTCTTGTCAACCTGATATATAGGAAACATTTTATTTATATTCGATAATATTTCTCTCAGAGTTGTTGGAGTCTCATGAGTTTGTTAAACTTGTATTTATTCGATGATATACAGGCTTATATACATGAGTCTTGCAATAGTAAGCCACCGACTTATTGCCAAAAGTACAATAAAACTCTTTGCGTGAACTGCTTTTCTCCTTACCATAATGTGTAAATTTTATTTTGAATGAATAGACATTTTTTTATTTCTAAAATATGACACATAAGCTGTGCATACCCGCCGTTGCCTGGTTGAAACATATTGATGGGCGAGAAGTTTAGTTCCATACTATTTAAGACACACCGAATATTCTAACTTCTTACGATTTTCCTGAAAGTGAACCACGTGTTGGATTTATTGAAGCATAAAACACATCCATTTTCGTCTATGAAAATTAAATGGAAAATAACCGGAATGGCAACTATAACGGGAAATAGCTTAAAGGGCGATAACTCTCACAGTTTCAATAAATAAACTTACCTCCGTTTTTTTTTTTAAGGCAACAGGTGTCGGCTATTTATAATTGAAAATAAATTGAATTAAATATAAATAAATTAAAAAATAAATTAAATGAATCAATATTTCTATATAGAAAGAGTAAAACAATTCTGTTTCAACAAACAATAAATAATAACATGGAGTTGATTATTAAAATAGATGTTCTTTAATGTAATATTGAAATGAGGTTTCTTATTAAATGTAGATTTCCTTTTGAATAGATAGTATATATATATATATATATATATATATATATATATATATATATATATATATAATCATGTTAAAATAAAATTGTGCAAATGTCCGTTTTCAGTATGAAAATCAATTTGTGAAACAGTTTGTGAAATTTTGTACGTATTAATCAAATTGTGAACAAACAAACAGACAGAAATGTAACTTTATTATAATAGATGTACCCAGTGTCCAATTTATACGGAGGTCAATATTTCCCGTTCTAAATAAAATAAATAAGCTTTTCATTTCAATCTGCGTGTTCTAACCAATTTTTCGTCATTACAGAAAGTGCCAACTCGGTAGTAAAACAATTTAGATGGTCTGGGACTTTATAGGTTAACTTTTTATCTTAAGACGTTATGTTCCATATGTTTTATCAAGTAAATGCAAGTACCATCGGCGGCTCTGGTGAATTGTGATCACTTGCCGGATTCTACCCGTGAGTTTGGTGATCCCTGCGTTAGATGACCGTAGTGAAAGTGATCGACGCCACTGAAGTGGTGTTCACTACTAACATCGATAATGCTTACAATTAATATCAATGTCATTTTTTTTTTTTTTTACTTTTAAACGCCACTTGAGAATGGGCCGTTGATCGAAACAAGAGACGCTGGAATCATTAAACGCCTAGATTTGAATCTATGGAATAGTTCAGTTAAATACAATTTAGATAGTGGGGCTTCAAATCATTGACGGAAGATGGTATGCAAAAAGCTGTCGAGAGATAGGCACCGAAACAGTACGTATTCTCTCCTGAAAACCCGACATTATTTTTATATCGGAATGGATTACACCACAAGATAAAAAAAAACGATAAAATTTATTATATAGAATGCGAAAAGGTAGAAGTAGGTTCATAAATGGTGCGTACTCTCTACTGATTACCCGATATTTTCTGGAAACTGGAATGAAATACTCCACAAGTTCAAACATCGGATAAACTTGATTATATACATATTTGCAAAGTAAGCTGGGTTTTTTTTTAAACAACAATATCTTCTATTATTAATTCGTTTATTTATTGCAGACTCTTATCCTCATCCTTTAGGTGTTGTTTCACGACATTTCGGCCAACTATTCCTCTGGCCTTCGTCAGGTTGCCCGTGGCGCAGTGGATAGAGCCGTTGAATCTCTACAGTTCTAGGTGAGCATTGTCTGAAGATAGCGGTTTCAATTCTACTCAAACCGGCCAGAAGCTTAGTTGACCAAAACTTGGTGAGGCGACAACATCTATGGAAGGCAGTAATAGAAGATTCGGAGTTCCTATCTTGTCACGGTAACCATCTGATGAAGGCCAGAGGAATAGTTGGCCGAAATGGCGTGAAACAACAGCTAAAAAAGATGAGGATAATAGTCGGCAATAAATGAATTAATAAATAATACAAATTATTCATCTCAATAATGAATTCCAATTGATTAAATAAATATATCTTTTGTTGGTAGCTCGCTTCATTGCGATTTTCTGCTACTGTTCCTGTAGACAAGATTATTCAGATATTTCCTTCGTATTTTACTCCCTTTTCATTTTTTTATTCCCCTCCTCCCTCTTCTTTGGCCTCCTGCCACTTTCTCTTCTTTCTTCATGTCACACGCACACATACATGCACACACACATAAACGCACATGTGTGTATACAAACTGAATTTATTTCATGTCTGTGCAGTAAGATGTTACATACATGTCCTGTTCGAAGTTAATGCGATTAACAATTAGTACAAACTTGATTTATTGTACAGCATGCAGTGTTCGCGTCAAGCAAGGGGAATTTAAAAACAATAGCTACTGTGTTTATGCTGTATTGTCTATTCATAAAGATTGAGTGTTTGATTATCTTATCAGAGTTAATGTCGTTGTGTGTGTGATCGTTTAGTGGTCTTTCTATTACGTATGTTCATATGCTGTTAAGTGTGAATATGTGTGTGACATGTCATGTATCTTCAACATACCTTCTGCCATTTAGTTGATCCATCTGGAAATTCTCGTCCTGGGAGTGAGACTGGTACCTGTTTTTTAGGGGACGAAGATTTATTTCACTCCAAGACGAGAAATTGGTTCTATGGTTTTTTATTCACCTTCCAGTTTGTTCGCAGAAGATTGAAAAGTGAATTTGGCCTGTCTTGTTTCTTTTTCTAGGTCTTATTTCTACCACGTCAGCGTTCGTCCCCCCCCCCACCGGCGAAGGGGAGGAGATAACAGCGAAGCCGTCCGTTCTCTTCCAAGTCCCAACTAAATCTCCTCGATTCAGCTAACCTGATCACATGACTCACACGCAATCCAATCAGCTGATATTGACTTCCGATCAACGTGTCTACACTATAATTCACTCTCTCTCTCTCTCTCTCTCTCTCTCTCTCTCTCTCTCTCTCTCTCTCTCTCTCTCTAACATTTATATATAGGCTGGCGATCTCATGAGGGAAAGAGACTTAAAGGCATTTCATATGCATATGAAAGGCAGACAGTTTGTTCATCAGAGATGGGAAAATTTTGGACAGAGGTGAATTTTGTCAGATGTCTATTGATTGAAAATTGTGAGGAGAAGAATTAGCTGTGTCTTGAATTTTCGATACCGGGAATTCTGAAAAAAGAGGAGAATATACTGCAGTTAATAAAGTTGGTAAGGGGAAGATCTGACTATAATCTTTCCAACCCAAATTAATTTTCACAAACACTGTATACATACATATATATATATATATATATATATATATATATATATATATATATATATATATATATATATATATATATATATATATACTAGCAGGGGTGCCCGGCGTTGTTCGAGTGTTTGGAGGTGTATGCTGTGCAAAAAAAGCAAAAAAACAAAAAAATGGTTAATTTTTTTAAAACTTTGACCCCTATTATGACCCCTTAAAATTTATAGTTTCGGGCTCAAATCACTTTATTAAGTTAGATCCAGGTTCAAGAAACCTATATCTAAAATTTCAAATGTCTAGACCCAAAATTGTCGGAGGAGTTTGGTAGAGTTCTTAAAGGTCAAATCGTTGATATTTGACCCCTTAACAGCCAAATTTCTGGCTGACACCCGTCACATCGATGTTCCCAAATCTCAGTACCCGGTATTTCAAATTTCGAGTCTATAGACTAAAAATTGACAGAGTTATTGCGTAGGGAAATGTACACAGACAGACAGACACACAGACACACAGACAGACAGACAGACAGACAGACAGACACGTTCACTTTTATAGATATAGATATAGATATATATATATATATATATATATATATATATATATATATATATATATATATATATTAGTAATGGGACGATTCCAATATTTTTCCCGATTCTGATACAATTACCGATTCCGTACTAAATTCTCGATTCCGATACAATTACCGATTCCGATTCTTTATAAATCTCTAAATATTTAACTATAAGATTGTTATTCCCCCGATTTTCGTAAAAAGCACACGTGTTAAATATGCAGATATTTTACTAAACGTCAAAATACACTTGTGGAGGATGATTTATCATCAAAGAAGATAAAAATAATGAAAAGTAGGAAACACGCGTGCTCAACCATTTCTCTTCGTTGAAATGTGTGTAAAAAGTGCAACGCTATCTCATTATCAATGTTCTAGATTTTCTTAAAGATGTTCTTTTTACTAATGTATAGATAAGTTTGTTGTTGTTTTTTAATTCAGTTCTATCCAATTACATATATATATATATATATATATATATATATATATTATTATTATTATTTTTATTATTATTAAGTGTAGATTACAGAGTTACTGTGGGTATTTATTTGCTTTCCCACGTAAGCAAAATATGACACAAGGTCAGTTTTTATGTGGGATGAAGGGGAAAGGGGATAGGGAGAGGAAGGGAATGGTATATATAGGGTTGCCCCTACATGTACCAAGAACCAATTGCCACAAGGGCAATGGTCTCAAAGTGCAGTATCTGGGAACAAATACTACACTTTGATCTCAGCCAAAAGGCCGAGTATGTGCCAGGTACTTTGCCAAATTCCGACTATTTCCTATTTAAAGGTTCTTGATAAAATGCAGAAACGTACCTGCAATTTGACTGCCCCTAAACCTTCACAGCAGCCTATCTCTCACGCACACACATGCACACATAGACGTGATGTTGCTAGTCTCAGTTTTTATATAAATATAATTATAATATATATTCTCCAGAATTGTCTGATGTATTCTTCGGTCCTTTTTTTTTTTCCTCATTTGACTCGTTGGTCTAATGGTCTCCATCAATTCGCATCTTTTACCTCATTGTAACACAGCTTCTCATTCCAGAAGCTATACTTATAGCTTTGCTCTTTTCGAGACTACAGTCAATAGGTGTCTTCTGTATTTGCGATAATCATCTTTCGTTCTTGTTAGGCCCTTAGATCAAGTGGCTTCACGCATTGTCTCGGACTATTTCCATAAAAATGTACTAATCACTACAAATATGTCTTTATAAACGTTTATATTTTATACTTACGAATGTCCCGATTACCTTATATGTTTCTGCGTGTCTATAGTGTATTAATGAATAATACTAAATTAACAGTTGTAGCATTACGATGGAGTTATTATTTTTCTCGGCTCATCGCCGGTTCATTGTATAAAGAGCTAGTTTTGCTGTGTTGACATGCAGCAGCTTTTCCTCCTCCTCCTCCTCCTCCTCCTCCTCCTCCTCTTCTTCTTCTTCTTCTTCATCTTATATTTATTTATCTTTGTCTTCTACGTCGTCGTCATTCTTTCGTAGCTGCCGTCTTTTTCTTCTTAATAACAGCAGTCAAAAATGTTGTAAAAGATACTAATGTAGAAATCTGTCCAGTTGAGGGTGAAGGAACTAATGTCTTTAGTCAATTTTTCGATATCTATCGTCCAAGACACCGAGCATCAAAATGATACAGATCTGGTTAGGATCTGTCGCCTCTGTCGAAAGCTTTGTGAGACATACAAACACACATACACACGCGCGCACACACACACACACACACATTTTGCCCTTTGTATATATATAGACTAGCGGGGGTATCCGGCGTTGCCCGGATGTGGAGAGGTGGTGTAGTAAGGAATCTTAGTATGCAGCCCGGGTGGAGAGAGGTGTTAATAAAAGAAGTGGTGGTAGCAGAAATACAAAACAACACTAGACAGCCCGAGTGGAGAAAAGTGTTAATAAATATTGCAAAAAAATGTGGTAGCAAGCAGGCAGGCTCGAACCCGTAGCACAAAGGGGAAAAAGAAGGTAAAAAAAACTACCATCTTAGCTGATGCGTCCATCGCGAAACCGGAAGTCACGAGCGTTGGAATTAAGGATAGTCAATCAAAAGGACACGATGACTTGTGAAAATGTCGACGCAAAAACCGACCCTTCTTTGTAAAAAACGACCCAATCCAGGGTGAAGCAATCAATGTTTTTGGATAATTTTATTATATTTGTCATCCGAGAAACCGAACTTTAAAACGATATCGATTTTGTCACGTTCCGATGTGTCTGTCAGAAGTTTCTGCGAGACATACAAACACACACACATACACACATTTTGCCTTTTATATATTAGACTAGCGGGGGTGCCCGGCGTTTCCTGGTTGTAAAAAAATGGGAAGGGAGGTAGGTTCCCGATCATAAAATCTGTTTTTAATTTAAAAAAAAATGTTACAACAAGGGAAGGGAGGGGGCGTCGTTTGGGTGCCATAAGCCAGAAGCGAAACTAAAAGCAAAATTTAGTAAGCAAAAAAAAATATAAATCCCTATAAACTAATTACTGAGACTGTGCTTTCAAACGAAATCAATTTCGTTAGTGTTGGTCTTTTGTGTCGAAAGTTTTAGTGAGATATAAAAACATACATACACAAACACTAACAGACAGGTGAGATTTATACAACAGATATTTTGAATTAAAGTTTAAAATGCAAAAGTCAAGAAGCATGCTTCAATTGTGCTATAAACAGAAACATTCATATTGAACGCGCCCCTATCATATCAAAGAACCTACTATTGATTTTTACGGCTGGTTTTTCTGCTTTGCGATGATAATGGCTTGAATGTAAGTTTAAAAAGAACAAGTCGAGTATCATGGTTCAATTGTGTTTTAACAGAAACATTCATTTCGAACGTACCCATATCATATAAAACAACCTACTGTTGATTTTATATGTCGAATCATTCGGCTTGTGTGGTAATAAGACTTCTCAAGTGCACTTGTGATGTTAGGCTGCGTAAAGTGTTAACTTTAGTCAATATCGCCTGTTCCTTCTTTCATCATATTATTTCGATTATCGATACTTATCGGAGACATTCCAATACAAAGCTTATCTAAGAACACTGGTAGATATATAAAGTACGTTTGTATGAAATTTCATAGAAATCGGACACACACACACACATACACAGTTCGTTTTATATAATAGTAGGGATAGAGATATGTTTGTATATGCTGCTAGAGTCTTTCGTAACTAAATAAAAATAATGGGTTCATGAATAAATGTTTGACCTCCCTATAAGTTTGACCTTGTGAACTGTTCCTGTTGCAAACTGGATTAATGTCCACATCTTGCGTCTATCAGTTAGCAGAAAAAAAAGACACATTTTATAGTAACGACTGGGTGCAGAGTTACCGAAACAGTATGAACATGCTAGGTTGGGGACAGTGATAGGTATGGGTAAGGGTTTGAGGATAGGGTCGGTAGTTCGCGTCCGGCGGACGAGTAGGATCAAATGTCCGTGTACAATATACAGCTGAAATTAGGAACCATTTAGCGGACCGTGCCAATACGCCAGAAGCGAAGAAGGGGAACTCGTGTCCTTCGTCACGGATGAAACGGAATAATATGGTGACGAGCGTCATTTGTTTATTGTGCGTTGCTTTAAAAATAATTATTGAGTCCATTGACTTCATGATTGGCACGGAGGGATTTTTTTTTTTTTTTTTACTTTATTATTGCTTTTTTATTTGTTTTATTTTCATCTTTGTTTTCGTTCCTCTTTTTTTTCTTTTTTTTTTTTTTTTTCTATTTTTGTATCCGAACCTGCCTAATTGTAACTCTCTTTATTTGTTTTTTTTACGGAATGTTCAAAATTGGTTGTTTTTATTGTTGAAACAAATGTCCATAACGACAACAACATCCTTTCGTTAGTATACTCACATTTCGTCCTATTTATCGCCGCCATGTTTGACCAGCTGCATTTTCTTTTTTTCTTCTCTTTTGTGAAATAGGTCGTCATCTTTCTAAACATAGTATTCTTCTTTTCTCTTTCGTATTTTTTTTATCAGTTTTAAATAGCAAAGTCTTTTTTTAATACTAAAATCATCCTTTTTTAATAATTAAGTATCCCTTTAACTGATATAACATTAATTTTTAATAATCAACGCTTCCCATATATTAATACGCGATTACATTTTAATAGTAAAATATTCCTTTACTGTCTTGTCACGAAAAAGAAAGTTATCGGGTAAAAATACTTCAAGGTGAATCCATTTACAAATATTTAGGGAAATTCAGAAAGCAAATAACAAGCTACAGAACCTATTCTCTCCTTTAATCTATTTCCATAATGAGACGTATTCTTCCTTTTTATTTTCTTCTTTTTATACCGATTTATACGTTTGTCTTCCGTTTTTTATTTTTTATAGTTTTTGATACTTTCCATTGTTTGATCCACATTAATTAAACTAGACATCAAGAAAAGAACAATCCTAAGAAACTACAGATCAACAATCAGGTAAATAACCATAAGACTTGTATATGCATACGTTTATTATTATTATTATTATTATTATTATTATTATTATTTGTTCCTAGCTGATGGTATTACCGATTTTATACTGATAGGCGGATCACAACAAATGAGCATAGACCATCGGTATCTTCTTTTCTCAGTCTTCTAGCACTTTCCGCAAGATCCTGGCGGTTCCAACAAGGCAGTCTTTTGGAATACTCCAACATTGCAATGGAGTCTAATTTTCTCAACCCACTTTTCAAATCCTTTTGTTACATCCCGCAGGATTCCCATCACAAGTAGATACAACTTCTACCTTCTTCAGCTTCCACGATCTTTTTATCTCCCTTTTCAAGTCTGTCACTGCTATATCAATCATAATTACCTTGTTCCTTTTTTTCTAACAAGACTAAATCTGGTATCCTTGCTTCAACCACATCATCACATTGGATATTCATATCCTACAATACTTTCACATTATCACTGCCCACAATCCCTTCTGGAACATGCTTGCGCCAATTTTTCACTTCATTCTAACCCTCTTTTCTCGTATATATCCCAATGGAACTTTCTCGCAATATTGTCATGGCGTCTCTTGTATTCCTTTTAGCTTACTTCTAACAGCTACTCTACGAGGTGTTGCATAATCTCACCTTTCTGTCTACACAGTCAACATAGGGTACTTTTAGTCGTTTTATTAGTATAATACTCCATATAATTTGTCCTGAGAGCTTACTACTGTGTAACATATATTAAAGCTTCTGTCTCAACCTTCAAGTCACATTTTGACAACCATCGTCAGGTTTTCCTTGTCAACTGCCTCTGACAGATCTCTACTGAATTAATCATGCATTTTCTTCTCAGTCCACTTGTCTTTCATTTTTTGTTCATTTATTTAATTTCCTTGCTTCTTATTAGTTCGCTCTCTTGCAATTTTTTTTTTCGAATTTTGACACACCCTTTATAAGCTTTTCCTTACAGTTGGACACAAACTTTTATACTATTTTTTTTTCTTCTTTTACACATCGTTCTACACCTATTAGTCCTCACCGTTCCTCTTTTCTTTTCACATATAAACTACCGACATGATTGTTTGGGTGGAGAGCTCCATTCATTGTAATCGTTTTCCTTGTCTTCCGGTCCATATCGACATATAGCTATTGCCCGTGTGTTTACTGCAGATATTTTGCTTCTCTCATTCAATCTTGACCTAAGAACCAACCATAGTCTTCTCTTGTATTCTTTTACTATTATTTTCTTCACTTCAGCTTCTTTTATTTTATCTAATTCCACAATTTCTAATTAGAATTCTTTGTTTGATTTCCCTTTCTTTTCACTTTGGTACTTCTCATTCAGTTGTTTGAATTTCTCTCTCCCTTTTACTATAACGAATAAATGCGTGTAAAACAGCGTTCAAAAGTTACATAAGATAATGGCTAATAGTGTAGACGTAATAATTTTGTCTGTGGCATCTGCAAGCATTTTATAATATAGTAGATAGAGCAAAACTATATTTAAGTATGATACTTAATATTCTCATTCATGGGAGGGCGTAGAAATACCTGTAGAAACCAGACTTATGGTTACCCTCTCGAAGTGATGGATCCGTAATTCTTGTCAGGTCATCTATCTAGAAGAAAGAAAACGCTGATAATCGAACGGAGGGGGAGAATCCTCAGTCATGGTCGAGCTGGTGACTTGTATAAATTCTCTGATTTGCAAACCTAAATTCCTTAAGGAGTTATTGCCGGCTTTCACACTCCTTCTTTGTCTATTAGCCAAGCACAGAAATACAATAACAGGGACCCACTAGAGCTACCATGGGACAATGAACGATCCCATACCCCCAACTTCTTTGTTTCTCTCACAAACTAAGTAAATCGGGTTTGCTTGCATGCCATTTGAGCTTACTCGGTTGATCTGTGCCAGTCTTGTCTTGAAGGTTAAAGATACCTGATTGACAGTTTGTCTGGCTGCTGTTTCTGACTGACAATACAGGAGCCCTAACTCTTTGATCCCACTTACAGCGGCTGCTCTATCATTAATTGTATAATATCAGGATAGTTGTAGAGCTATGTTGCGCATGGAAAGGGACCCTACTGCTATCTCTGGTGGTCTTTTACGAGGCCACAACTTCCTGGGCAGGACTTATCTAACGGCACTATTGTATGTGTATGCTTGGCATCAAAACTGGCTCACGTTGCCTAACGCTCTCTTCCTAATTTGAAATTAAGCAAAACATAATGAAATGAAATGATAACCCCAACAAATACCACTATCAAACCAGACAACCGCTCAAATAAAACTAATTTGAGGCTTACATTCACAAATCTACCCGGATATCTTAGCATTAAGTGAAACAAACCTATATTCCTAAATCCCCTCTAACTACTTTAATATGGCAGGGTACCTCCCTCTATGCTGTAAGGAGTAGATATATGCCCGTGCAGATATCTCTGCAGTAGATTTATGTATGGGCTGGGGGTCTATATTCGAAGCAACCCCCCCCCCCTTAACTAGAGAGCAACATCTGGAATCGAATTACAAGGTTTTATGTGTTTTCGACCAGCTTTTCATCACTGTGTTAGTTACTTATATTTTCCCTACCGATTATGTCTCTGATGCAACACACTCATTGAGTTATGACCGATTATGTATCTGATAGTATAGATGCAGCACTCTCATTAGATAGTAACGCCTAAATACATGTGCTTGGTGACTTTAATATCTACCATAAAAATGGCGTGGTCTCTCATGTTGCATAGATACACTCTACTTCTCCATTCCCTTATACTCACAGTTATGTTCCCAACCCGCCTCCCAGAACGTGATCACCAGTAAGCTTCACTTTTAGACCTCTTCTTTACCAGAGTACTTGAGGATTATGTCACTAATGTCCACAGTTTACTCGGAAACGCAGATCACCTACTGGTATCAGTAGACATCCAAGGTGAGGAAGCATTGCTCAAAACGACAAGGTACTACACAAGAGCTGACTGGTAAGCCATCAGAGAACATATCAGGCATGCCCCATGGACCAATATCTTCTCTCTCCCTGCTGAACGGTGTGCCAATGAGACAACTGAATGGTGCAAAGAAAGCATTGAATCACATGTCCCTGCACGGAAATATTATAGCAAGCCCCATTCACTCGCATGGTTCACTACAGATTGTGCGGTTACCATTGCATAAAGACAGCATGCACTCCGCCGGTTCGTACGGCATAAGTTAAATACAATTTGCCTCCATCTCGACCCTAGAGCCAAAAAACAACTCCTTCCCAAATTGCCCCATGTGGACGGAAGCCACAATTGATGATCTAAAAATGATCCCTTCCGCAATATCATAAAGAAATTAGATACATCCGTGTGGGCCGGATCTCATCCCTGCTATACTAATTAAGAAATGCTCAGCTGAGTTAGCCCCCATACTTTGCAAACATAAATCTCGGACGAGCCCCCTACTTATTTATGCTCAGGATTTCTCAAACACTGGGGAAAACAATGGTTGCGAAAGTAGATTTGTATGAAGCAAAAAGGTTAACATTTTTACAAGGAAGTCACTGCTTATCAAGGCCCGAAGGCCATCAGAGGATAAGGGTTAATGAGTGTACGTTGATCGCTGAGACGACAGCATAGTGATCGTTGGGGATGGAACTTGGGTAGAATATGATAAATTAAGGGGAGGGGGAAGGCATCAAAAACATATGTATATTGGATTTGAAGACGACCATGTTATAGTCAATTGGAAAACATACCAACGGAACTGAGTTCAATAGGCGAGCAGTTCAAGGAAACAAGCATTGCTCATGGAACCTGCGTTCAGATTTTGGCGCAGATAGAAAGTAAGGAAACTTGTTTGTAGTGATTGTAACTAGACGTATGCTTTTTGCGAAATTATGGTGTGTAGTACCATAGATTGAAGCTCAGTCGATCACTTGCTATGAAAATAACAATAAAAAAGAGACAGGCTCGCAACGTCTCTTCTGTGGGAAAGGTTGCAGGAAGAAGAAAAAAGCATTACCCAGTTTTGAAGTATGTCATATATCTTAGTGCCTCGGTTGTAGTGGTTGTTAACACCCCTTCAGCATGGCCAGGAAGTGAATTGACCGTAAGCCGAGGGATACATAGAAAAATGTAATCCCATAATTCCCTTCTTTTTCTCGGTCTCTTTTTCGTCTGGACGGCATGGGGTGAGCACGTGTTATTTTCTCTTTTTCTAAACGAGAGGAGGCCGTCCTCTCTCTCTCTCTCTCTCTCTCTCTCTCTCTCTCTCTCTCTCTCTCTCTCTCTCTCTCTCTCGGCACTAGTTAAGGTTAGCTAGTTTTAATTGTAGAAGTTAGTTATCATTTGAAAATTGCATTTGTAAAAATATTGAAATATTTTCTTATAAAAAAATAACTAGTTAATTATATTTCTTATATAAATTGCAATCTGTGTTGTGTGTTTTTGTGTCTGTCATAAATGTCTGCATTAAAGAACGAAGCGGGTCTGAAGACGAAGAAGGTTCCGACCAGAATGCCATCAGAGTGAAGACGTCATCTTGAGAGAATGAAGAGCCACACACCCACATCCAACATCTGAGGTATGCTTTTCCTCTTGATACTCAGACCCTAATCACTGGCCCATCATCACATCATCATGGGACCGTTTCTAAGACATTTAGTGTAACACATGGGTCGGGCACACGCCAGTGACTGGCTGATCGTGCTATAAAAGTAAGATAGGGTGCTCTGAGCTGATCTTGCCCAGGTGTGGTAACAGTACTTAATTTTAGGACGTATCTGACTCTTATACATGTAAGGGATTATGTCAGGAGTGAGATACCTTTGTGAGCAGGAGAATGACAACCATTTTTCTGGTGATCTTGACAACAGGTTTGATATAAATCTTTCATTTCAGGTCCAAATGTTTGTTAAAACGAAGCTTCTTTAAAAGAGAGTCATTTATATTAATTAGGGTAAAGTGCCAGTAAATAGATTTAAAAAAACATAAAAATAGTGATGAAATAAGGGCAAAGGGAGGAGCTGAATACATTTTTAGATTATAGAATGTGAAAAAATTGAATAGAATGATAATGTCTCTGAAATTTTTAGATAATGATCGATAACTTTTATTATTCAGACTATTGATCTCGTTTCTAATGTAAGTCGTACAACTTTTCAGCTGATTGTAAACTCCAAGCTTTTTCAGGTGCGTCTTTTTATGAAACTCGCTCCACACAAGGCATGAAGTCATTTGACGTAAGTAGTAAAAAAAAAAATACTACGTTCAGATCAAAAGCTTGCCAACGATAAGTGTTAGATGGAATAAATTCACAACCAGAAAATAGCAATTCTTTCTCATTGTCAGAAACATTGCAGAACTAAAAGACAAAATAATGTAAGCGAGGGTTACGCAATTGACAAAAGTAAACCCAACGTCCACTTCCTATTCACCCCAGCCTTATAGAATCTGTACAGAATTTCGAACGAACCCCTTTATTTAAAGCACGCATGTAGCTTACTCTCATTCCGTCAGCCATGACTAGTTCGACATAAAGATTCCCGAGTTTGACAATCGAAATATATTATAATGTAGACACGGATTATATGTAGTACTAATTTTCTCTATTTAATTGTGAAATAAGTTTTTAATTAGGGAAGGTGTAAACAATGGAATCAAACATTATTATTAGTGGAAAGCAATACTACATGCTGCTTCCCAGATGACGTCGACTGGTCGTTTTCAAGTTCAATGTTAACAAATTCTTGTTGAGCCGTCCTCTCAAATAATCAAATTTGCCTCAATCCAACCATCGTCTGCGATCTCTAGGGTGCTTGACTCAGAGAACCCATTACCTTTATCCTCGAATGGCCTTTGGGCTTTAATGAGCGGTGACTCGTTAACAAAGAAATCCTTTCTTTATTTTACTATTATTAAATCTCACGTGCGTTATTTATTGAGGGACAGGAGAAAGCAAGACACGAATTGCTATGACATAACAAGCAAGGAGTCGAGGTTATGGTAACTTCGTAATGTATATTTTGGTATATTATGTAATTTTCAATTATATATTCGGTGTAAGCTTGTTTGTTGTTATTGTTTTTGTTTGTGTTGTTTTTTCTTGTTTTTGTTTTTATTTACTCATAATCTCCCTTCCATCAAATAAATGACAACTATTTTTTTTTCTAATTAAAGTCCGTAGAAGGCTTTTTTCTTTTCTTTTCTTTTTTTTTTTGTTTGTTTGTTTGTTTGTTTGCTTGTTTGTTTTTGCCGTTAATCTCCCTTCAGTCAAATAAATGCTAAAAAAATAAAATAAAATGAAAGTGAAAGTGAAAGTCTATTACTGATGAAACGACATAGCACTATTTAAATATTTCAACGAAAAGAATTGTTTTAGTTTTTGTGTTTGTTTTTACATTGTTAGTAATGTGATCTCGTGTTCTTTTTTTTCGTTTGTTTTGTTTTTGTTTCGATTTCTACTCTTCTTATTTCTTTCGTTTCTCCATTCATTTCCTTATAAGAAAGCATGACACTAGAAGCTGTTCCTGCATTAATATATATTATAATAGAAATTCTGAGTCTGTTTGAAACCGAAACTACGCCCCTACGTAGGTCACAGAATGAAAAAGTTTATCTGATAAATCATGATAATTTTTTATTTCAATCGTTAAGAAAAATGTCTCATATCGAATTTCTTTTAATATAAATTATATTTAAATGATATATATATATATGTACGTATGTATGTATATTTATATATAGGTATATATATATATATATAGGTATATATATATGTATATATGTGTGTGTGTGTGTGTGTGTGTGTGTGTGTGTGTGTGTGTGTGTGTGTGTGTGTGTGTGTGTGTGTGTGTGTGTGTGTGTGTGTGTGTGTGTGTGCATAATTTTTCTTTTAATGATTGTGAACTCATTCCATTTGTGATTTTTTTCCAAGGAATTCTGCCTTTTGGATCATTTTGGACCATTTGGAACTTACCTGTTGGATTGGAAATTTTTAATTCGACCGTTTTGGATTTTACCATTCTTGGAATTTTTACCCTTCACCGGACTATCCATTCATGTGAAATCTTTTTATCATTTTTTCTTTACCTCCTAATCCCATTACCTCACCTTTTTTTAACCAAGTAAGATCTGTGACTTACTTGCGGTTTCATTAAATACTTTTACATGCAAAATCCGATCCCGCATTTTGCTAATTCCTGCCCTCTGATAAGAAGGAGAGTATTTCTTCGAAACTCCGCGGATTAAGGACTATCCACTTATCTTGTGCTTCCTTTTTTTAAATTAAATATGTTTTTAATTCTTTTTCAAGATGTCTTTTAACATGTTTTATTAATCATTTGTTCATATATATATAGTAAGTTAGAAAAATGTATGTGCCAATTAAGCTACACAGAATAGTCCGCGTTTCATCCACACTACGATTCGTCATAAGCCTGAGGAATACTAGTGTAGATGAAACGCAGAATATTCTGTGTAGCTTAATTGCCATATATATTTTTTTAACTTACTACCTAGCTCTACCTATGTATTGAGCACTGTTGAAGTAAAGACTTAGTTTACGCATAAAATTATACTTTCGAATATTAATTTATATGATTAAATGAAGTAGTCATATATATGTGTGTGTGCATGTGCGTGTGCGTGTGTGTGTTCGTGTGTATAAATCTCACTATGTCTGTGTGTGTGTCTGTCTCTGTTTTTCAAATTGTAACTCCTCCTAGACGAATGGTCGTTGTACAGCGTGCAGTAGCTCAAAAGATTGCATTTTTTGTGCAAATTGTTATTAGAGGTATTTACTCAGTTTAAATAATTGCTAAGAGGTTCAAAAAGGGAGGCAAACTTAAAAGAAATGACACCTTGACGAGCGTAGCACAATGCCGTTGTTTTGTGCATGCATACATCATGTAAAATATAGATTTATTTATTTATTTAGTTATTTCACAGCGTCGCTAAACCGATTGTCCCTTTTGTGCAGTGGATAGCGTGATTGATTACTAACACAGGTGTTGCCGTTTCGCGCTTCATCGTTTCACTTTTTTTGTTACATTCTTATATTCTTGATTTTTAAATGTTATGCAACAAATACACAAGAACACTTTTATTTAAAAAAAATACAGAAGACTGTGTTTGAACGAAAATGTCATATTTAAAATATATTATGTATCGGCTTATTTCTTACATTCCAAAAATCACGTAAATAGACCAAGTAATGGCATTTTGTATTGGATTTACTACTAAACTAATTAGCCGATCATTATGAACATTTATTACGTGCATATGTTTATATATTTTTATGTATTGGATTTACTCCTAAACTAATTAGCTAATCATTATTAATTTTAGTTATGTTAATATTATTATATATTTGTTTGTTTTGGATCCACTCTTAAACTAATTAACCCATCATTTTGAATATTAATTATGTGTATATCTTTATATATTTCCCTCGTAAGCAAATTAACGATCATTATGAACTTTAATTATGTGTATATGATTATGTATTTCTCTGTATTGGATTCACCCCTCGATCATTATGAATATTTATTATGTGTATATCTTTATATATTTCTATGTATTGGATTGGATTCACTACTAAACTAATTAACCGATCATTATGAATTTTAATTATGTATATATGTTTATCTATTTGTATGTATTGGATTCACTCCTAAACTAATTAACCGGTCATTATGGATGATTATTATGCATATATGATTATATATTTTTATGTATTGGATTCATCCCTAAACTAATAAACTGATCATTATGAATTTTATGTATTATATATGTTTGTATATTCGTATAGATGTTATATTCTAAAAATAACACACAATAATGTTTTTTGCATATTTAATGTATTTATTTGTATAAGAAATTCTATCAAAGAAATAAGGTACTTATGTAGTATAGTACTTATATGAAAAAACAAAGAAAATCTTACCTGTGACATACATAAAAGTTAATAAAACCGAAAATCACGATTGATATTCGATTAGTATGACTTACATAATAGAAATTAGAAGCTTCTTCACTATAGCGCCCAGATAAAAAAAAATAATAATAATTTTTTTATTCTAGACGAACAGAAATTTAGCACAACAGAAATTACATAAACGTACAGAGTTCTTTCATTTTTAAATTAGAAAAATGTTACTTGTACAGTATCCTACCCGAGAAATAAGGTACTTGTACAGTATAGTACCCATATGAAAAATAAAGGAGATCTTACCTGTGACGTACATAAAAGTAATCCAAACCGAAAACCATGTACTATATTCGAGTAGTATGACATTTATATAAGAAATAAGGTGCTTCTTTAGTATAGCACTCTAATATAAAAACAGACAAACTCTCACCTGTGACATACGGAAAAGTTCGCACAACAGAAAATTATATAAAATCATCGAGTAGTGTCATCTATATATATAGATAAGGTACTGTTACATGATAGGGCCTGTCCCCTTTTCATGTAAGTATAAAAATAGAGAGATTTAGTTAAAATGAAAATGAAATAGAATAGACGAAATTCGAACCTCGTAATTTAGGTTTAGAAATAGATTACGAGAGAGAATTAGTAAATGAAATGTAAAAACAAACCATTGTTTAGCTTAGAGATAAAATAGTTTTAAGAAAAGAATGTGCATTTTTCAATTCTGTTACGAAATTTAATTGAAGAATACAACTATAAGATAATTTAATAAACATGTTTTTAACATATTGGAAATATAGGTTACTGGAAATATAGGTTAAAAGTCCTTTTGTAAACAAAGGAAAAAGTTTTAGACACGCATTTCCAGAACACGTGAAAGAAGACACATGTTTTAACATGTGTATGACGTCATGGAAAATGGGAAGTTCTCGATATAGTTAGAAACTTTAGAGTTAAGCAGAGGGAGTCTGAGAGAGAGTCCGAGGACGACAGACGACAGTCTGGAGTCGAGAGATGGGAATCGAACGTCTGGAATCGAGACGGTCACCTTTGAAACATAGAATGTAAAACTTTGAATTCCTGACTAAGAAAACCACGACCGGTCGAAGAAGAAATAAACCCATCATGTGTTTTTATAAACGTCGTCTTTGTGTTGTAATTCTACCAAAAAGGTAAAGTGAAATTGTCATTATATGTCTTATATATCATGTGTTTTAAAATGTCTTTACATACACAATGTCTCGACATCACATATCTACAATGTGAACTCTACATCTCATATCTACAATGTGAACACTAAGACTGTCTCAACACTGTCTCCTCACTCTAAGAGCTTCTTTCTAACACTTCTAAGCATGAACATTTTATATATATGAATCTCATCATAACACGAACACAGAACGCGACATCACTTTAAATAAGACTCTCTAAGACTCACACTTTTAATAAGACTTAACAATAACAAAACATAACAGTACTTGTACACATTCTTACCCTAGAAATAAGGTTCTTGTGTTCAGTATAGCAGTCATATGAAAAACAAAAAAACAAAGAAAATCCTACCCGTGACGTGTAATGTATACTTTGGTATATTTTGTAATTTTCAATTATATATTGGGTGTAAGCTTGTTTTGTTGTTATTGTCTTTGTTTGTTTTGTTTTTGTTTTTAAAAGTTTTAAGTTATTAAAACCGAAAATCACGTTACATATTCGAGTAGCATGACTGTTAAATGAGAAATAAAGTGCTTCTTCACTATAGAACCCACATGAAAAAACAAATAAATTCTTATTCTAGGCGCACAGAAAATTTAGCACAACAGAAGATTACCGAATCGTATCGAGTTCTTTCATTTTTAAATTAGGAAAAAAAGGGTACTTCTACAGTATCCTATCTAGGAAACAAGGTACTTGTACAGTGAAGTACCCATATGAAAAACAAGGAAATTCTTATCTGTGACGTACATAAGTTATTAAAACCAAAAATCATGTAATACATTCGAGTAGTATGATATCTATATAAAAAAAATCAGGTGCTTCTTCACTATAGCACTCTGCTGTAAAAACAAACAAACTCTTACCTGTGACACAGAAAATTTAGCACATTAGAAAATTATGTAAATTATTTTAAATGTGTTGTACTTTACCCGCCCTAGGTAAGGAAATCTTTTTATATATACGTACTGTAAATTTCCTGTCCTAGGGAAGGTACAATTATTCCATACATGTGTTGTGTAATCCCCGTCATAGGGTAGGCAAAATATTATTTTGCTATATATGGAAAATTAACCGTAGACATAAAAACTTCCTTGATCCTAAAAATAACAGGTATGTTCAAAATGTTTCTCATTGTCTTCTACGGTCCCGAGCGACGCCGGGTGGCCTTGCTAGTTATTCTTTATTCCCCACCATATCCCAATTAAAATTAATGGTTCTCATCTTTGGGAAGCCCCATGTATAGACAAGCTTCTGGGGTCGATCTTCACTTTTGGTCTGAAATTGAATACATGCATCAAATTTATTGCCAAGATCGCCGGAAAAATGTTTTGATCACTCTGACACTCCAGTAAGTGTCTCACTGCTGATGCAATTCTCTCTATCTGTATAAGAGTCAGGTTCGCCCTAAAATGGAGTAATGTTGCCACGTCTGAGCAGGAACTTACATGCGCACCCTATCCTGCTTTGATAGAGTTCAAAACCAGCTTTGAAACCTAGTAGTTGATGTCCTTTTCTCTTCCCTGAAATCAGTTTCCAACAGAAGAGACGTTGCGAGCCTATCACTGCTCTATCGCTATTATCATAGCAAGTGCTCGACTGAACTCCAATATATGCCCCCCTTGCCAATTTCTTGGCCTTCTGGACAAGATCAAAGTGTAGTATCTGTTCCGGCAGATACTGCAAGCTATGACTAGCAAAGACCAGATGTGGGGGCAACCCCACATGTCTGACCTTTAACCAGCTCCCATTTCCCACCACTCGGGAGCTGGTCCCCCTTTTCCCCTTCCCCCTCCCTTCACTCCTCACATTAAAAATCGGCCTTGTGCCTAATTTGCTCGGTGGGGGAGCAAATAAATACCATCTGTTCTTCAGATGCTGCACTTCTATTTCTTGTTCTCTTTCGGTGGAGGAGAAATCCTTCACGACTGAGACAATTTTTATTTTTGTACCTTTTCTCCACGTTAAAAAACGACCCTTGTGTCTAACTCTGTCCCGTGGGGAGGCATAGTAAATAGGTACAATCACTATCAACAATTTCCCCTACCTCTCTACCGGTACCTAAATGTAAATGCAGATTCCATGAAAAATGCTTCTTTCCCAGAACTACCCGCCTTTGGAAAACTGTTCCGCTGGCATGCTTCCCGGTTGAATACAACATGGTAACTAATGTAATTAGAGTGGTGTGCAACCTATCTAGCGGTCCGGATAGTGGGAATTCTTCATGAATAAAAATATAATAAAGAAGACAGACCATCGTCTAGACAATGGAAAAACAAGTTACATTAGCACACTTCTAGCCTAGATAGCTAGCTTTAACATCAGGGCAAGTGAAGGACTCGGAGGACTGGAAGGAAACTTAGGAGAGTGAAGAGTCAGAAGCTAAAGATATAGAAGCAATCGACGAGCTGAATGAAGTAGACAATGAAGATGACCTTGAGCAAAAACTTGCTCCACAGAAACTCCAGATTGATGTGAACGCAGAAGTGCCGGAAGTTGGAGAGCCATTTTTGATGCTACCTGAACTACAGTATCTAAATGATCCTGCACATGTTGTTACTTATGAGATACATATTAGTGAGTCTTTCATCAGACTCTGCAATAAGTATGGCACATGTCAACCAGTAATTTTATATCTAAAGAATTAAGAAGGATGCTCTTTTCAGAAGAAACTCTTGGAGTATCCACCTCAGAAAGATGCTATGTTTTGCTTTAGCTATGGTCTCTTTTTGAATGAACGAAAAGTACAGTAAACGAGCAGTTTTGAAATGAGGGGGCATAATCCGTGGGAGGACAGCTTTAGAGAAAATAAAGGAGCACACTACTTCAGAATCTCACATGATTGGTATAATTCGATGGAAAGTCTTACAAAGGCAAGCATTAAGCATTGCTTTAGAAGCAGCTGATCGCAAATTATACGTTACTTAGAGACAAAGAGAAGCAAAGAAACCGAGAAATTTCTATGTATCACTCTATACCTGGTAAGAAAAGGTTTACTATTTAGGGACAATATCGAAAGCTCTACAAGTGAAAATCGAGACAATTTTCTTTTGGAAATGCTTAGCAAGTATGGTAATGTGGTTAAACTTCACCTTAATGTAGTTCAAGAAAAGCAAGAAACATTGAAAAGAACCCAACTGTCATTATTTTCAAACAGGGATCAGAATGATCTGATCAAGACTTTGGCCATTTCAGTTATGAGAGTAATATTAGAAGAAATTCACAAACGCAAGGTTTCTTTAGTTGTGATATATGTACACGACTTCAAAATAAAAGAACGTTTCATGCACGTATTCAATGTGCAATCAACAACTGGGGTAGGCATTGGAGGATGAAGTGATGTCTATGCATAACACAAATAATCTCAACATACATAATATGCGTGGACAAGGATATGATAGGTCAGCAAATATAAATGGAATATACAATGGATTAGAGTCTCCAAAGACAGAACCTAAAAGGCAGTCTATGTACAATGACATGCCTACTGCCTAAATCTAGTCTTAATCGAAATCAAATATTGACTTCGTAATGTTGCTCAGGTTGATGGAAAAAAGTATGCATTTGTTGCTAACGTTTCAAAACGGCATGCTGCATTCATGGAGATCCAGAGAACAATGTTTCCAGAAGACCGCTTACTTTAACTTACAAAGCTATCAGATACAAGATGGGCTGACAGAGATTAAACTCTTAGAACCACGAGAAATGTTATTCCAGATCTGAAGCAATCTTTAAAAGAGGCAGTACAAAATGATCCCCTGATGCATAAGCAGGTGATGCCTTAATATTAAGTGATTAAAGTATTAACTTTGAATTTCTTACTTGTCTTGATATTGCTGCCCTAGTTTGTCAAGAAACTGCCTACGCACTACATCATCAAGACCTTGATTTAGTTTCCTTTAACAGAATTGTGGATACAGTACTCAGAGAATTAAAAAGTGATGAAAAGTCTCAGGAGATTTTTACACAGGTAAAAGGAAGATCTGAATTAATGACCATCGACCTTCCCTCTCTGATTTCTGGACAATGCAGAAGAAAAATACCTGTAAGATACAAGTTATTGTATTTATTTGCTTCCCCACCAAAGCAAATTAGGCACGGGGCCGTTTTTAATGTGAGGTAAAAAACAGTCCCCCTAAAAGTGGGCAAAAAGGGGGCACTCTGGTTACCAAAAATAATAATTGTCCCAGTATAGATGGTTTCCCCTCCATTGACTGGTACAAATTATCTTAAGTGCAGCATCTGCAGAACAGATACTACACTTTGATAAGTATAGTGCTACATCTACTACAGAGGACCAGCAATACTAAACCTTAGATGGCTACTGCCGCGTGAAAGTATTTTATTTGATCCTAGATCTAATATCACAGGAGCTACATAGAATATTTAAAGGAACTTGAAGTTGACGAAAGAAAACAATGCCCAGGAAATATTTCCACTTATGCTTGAACTATTAACAATTTATGCCACTATACCCGTTACAACTGCAACATTGAAAATTACCTTCTCTAAACTCCAGTTGGTGAAGACAAAGCTGGGTAACCTGTGCATTGAGGAGAGTTTTGTTGTTGATATCTTGTTGTTAACAATTAAAAAGGATATCAAAATCAACAACAGTGAAGTTATGAGCATATACATAGGAATGGCACATGGATACTCTTATAAACATAAAACAGGATCTGGCTAATAGCATACTGTATTTATCGTATTTATCTTATGGGTCGATTTTATTGCAGTCACGTATAAATAATAGATATATAGATATTTTTTCTTAAAATAAATTCCATAGGTCTACTGATAATCAGTACAATAGACTCTATGTTCATTACTATATATATATATATATATATATATATATATATATATATATATATATATATATATATATATATAATTATTTTTTACTATAATAATTAAATACCTACAAACATTGGTGTTTAATCCTTTCAGGAATCTTCAGTGCAGGGTGTTACGATTAGCACCAGTCGACAGATTCGAACTCGGCAACACAAGCCATCTCTGGCTCAATTAGCAAAGACCGTATCCATTCGGCTACTATTAACATCGTGAAATATCGTTGAAATGAAAAAAATTTTAATGTTCTTTACGTCAGTCAGACAGTGATCTAATCGTTATACGATGATCTATGCATAAGAGCTAAATTGACTGACTTTTTTTTTTCTTACACAGTGATCACCACTTATCAAGGCCCGGAAGCCACTCAGGGATAAGGGTTATTGCAAGTACATTACGTTAGTGTGGAGATTTGATGAAGTGTTTACTGAAGGGGGCGGCTCATTAGGAATTTGTTAACATTGGACTTGAAGACATCCAAGTTGTAGTCCGGTGGGAAGCAGGCAGACGGAACAGAGTTCCACAGGCGTGCAGTTCTAAGAAAGAAGCTTTGTTCATGGAATCCGCATTTTGATTTAGGCACAGATATAGAGTGAGGGAAATTTTTCACAGTGGATTCAGCTAGACGGGTGTTTTTTGTGAAAGATTGGCGAGGGGGGACCAGATATCGAGCATTTGTAGAAGGGACCATGCGAACATTTTCAGCATCCTAGGAAAAAGTGTGTAAGTAGAAGGAATTGGACTCGAACTTGATATAACCAGGTTGTCAAACAGTGTCGTTAAGCACTTAGTCAAATTTTTCACAGTGGATTCGGCTAGACGGGTGTTTTTCGTGAAAGATTGGTGAGGGGGGACCAGAGATTGGAGTTCAGACGAGCACCTGCCATGGAAATAACGATAAAACAAGGATAGGCTCGCAACGTCTCTTCTGTGGGAGAGAGGTTGCAGGATAGAGAAAAGGGCATCCCCCACTAAGCCACGAAGTCTATTTTGTACTCTGTCAAGGCAGGATAGGCTGTTTTTTGCAGCTCCTGTCCAGATATGGCAACAGTATTCCATCCTTGGACGTACTTGGCTTTTATATAGATAGAGAATTGCATCGGTAGTGAGATATCTTCTGGAGCGGTAGAAGGATCCCACCATCTTTCCAGCGATCTTGGCAACAGACTTGATGTACGTGTTCCATTTCAGATCAGGAGTAAAGGTCAAACCCAGAAGCTTGTCAAAACACGGGGCGTCACCCAGACGAGAGCCATCCATCACAATTGATGCCAGATGGGGATCAGAGCGTTGATGATGTAAGGATAGGAGTTTGGTTTTGGATGCATTAAAGGTAACCAGCCACATCTTCCCCCACTGAACCACGCGCTCGAGATCAGAGGAGAGAGAATCAGAGAGAACGTTGTCATTTACAGCCTTTGATGTGTTGCCATAGATGGTCGTGTCATCAGCATGCCAACGAATGATTTAAGTATGTGTTTAGGGAGGT
Source organism: Euprymna scolopes (assembly GCF_053919585.1). NCBI lineage: Eukaryota > Metazoa > Mollusca > Cephalopoda > Sepiida > Sepiolidae > Euprymna > Euprymna scolopes. The sequence goes on along the minus strand of NC_136524.1, from coordinate 31,920,765 downwards.
CATTGATGTAGATCAGGAAGAGAGTTGGGTCTAGGATTGACCCCTGAGAACTCCAGCATTTATATTGCAGGCCTCCGATTTTTGTCCATCTACCACTACTCTTATGAGCCTATCGGAGAGAAATGATTTAATGATTGAGAAACCATTTCCAGTTATACCGTAGCTGGAAATCTTGTGAAGTAGACCCTTATGCCATACCTTGTCGAAGGCCTTTGATATGTCAAGAGCAATTACCCTAGAAAGGAAGCCTTTGTCAAGAGATTCACTAATCCTGTGGGATATAACCGTGAGCACATCAACGGAAAGTGCTCAACGACAAGAAACAAGTATATATATATATATATATATATATATATATATATATATATATATATATATATATATATATATATATATATATTCCCCTCTGGACCAAAGTACCGTAGGTTTGCAACAACAGATGGCACATACAAGTTTATTATGTCTAGACTATTAACCACTATCTTATGTAGCTGTAGAAAGTCATGTTAGACACATTTAGTTATTATAATAAAACCCTACATTTCTTCCTATGAGCAACACCATTACAATCGCAGCATCTTTAAAGGGAGTAGTTTCTATTTTTCCCTAAATATTATGTCCTCTTACCACTCCAGTCGACCGGGAGGAAATATACACATCCTACAGATATTGTGCTTGCATTCTTCGTAACTGGATCACAAACTCATAGCTCATCGACACAACATTCTCCTTCTCAAATTCCACCCATTATCATTGACTGAGAGCTGACAATTCAATTATTCCGGAATTCACCTCTAAATGCATAAACAAACGTTCCAGAACTTTTCAAATATGGCGACACTCTTTGCAAGAGGCAATTTAAAAAAATAAAACAAATACAAGCATAAAAACTGCTCATAAACAGAAAATTAAATTAACCTTTACACTTACCTATGCACACATGAACAACATGCCGTTATCTCCCACAAAAAAAAATATATGTACGACTACCATTTTTTTATTTTTCAATTTCGGGGCGGCTTAGTGAATCTTACACGATGTTTATTTTTTTTTAATTTTCTTTTACTTTGTTTTATAACGTTGTTTTTTTTATCTTTCTTAGACTTTTTTTTTAACATTTACTTTGAATGTAGGTGATTAAAATTACTTACATATTTTCCTACGCTTAGCTAGATTTACATCATGTTACTTATCTTGTCCGCATAGGTTTTCGACTATGAGGGAGATGGAGCGAGCGATCGAGAGAGAGAGAGAGACAGACAGACAGAGAAGAAATTTTAAAAATGGGTAATTGTGTATAATACCAGACCATAACTCTTAACTTACGCTGGCAGATTTGTCAATTGAGGTATGGAAGCACAAAATGGATACAATTCTTCTGCTATTTTTCAAGACTGCTTACTTATATATTTGAGCAAAATATTAAGATATTTTTTGTTAATATATTTTTTAAACATAGTTACGTTATTTTTAAAATGTGCATTATTTAAATATACTTTATTTAAACCTGCGCAATCTATGACGATCGTCGCCGATTTAAAGATAAATGTTTCGGCATTATTATCTACTGGAGTCGTACTTATTATGTTGTTTGAATTTGATGTTATATTTGAAAAAGAAAACTTAAACATGTCTGAAAAAAATTACCAAAAATATTTTAATATTTTGGCCAAATATATAAGTAAGCAGTTTGGAAAAACAGCGGGAGAATTGTACCCATTTTGTGCTTCCATACCTCAATTTACTGACCTGCCGGCGTGTTTGAAAGTTAGGGTCTAGTTTTATGCACAATTGCCGATTTTTACACCGATTACCTACGCTACAGTTTTAACGTAAATTTCATTAAATAGGGAAACAATTATTTGTTATATACTTGTGTTTTTACTAATTTTGAATTCTGTGGAGTATTTTATTTCATTTTATTTTTCGGACTGATTTTTGAGATTGCGCACACGTTAACTTTTTCTCATGGAGAGGTAAATTTTTACATTAGCTCCACCTCCACAATTTTCTTTAGAATGATTACTTTTAGAGGTCTTCGACTATTCTGATTAAGAAAATCTTAATCAAATTTTGCGGAGACGAGTACTTTTAGAGATAGAAAGACCTGTATTATGCACTGTAATTCACTGGCAGCAAGGTTTGTACGCACGCACGATAAACACATCTACTTCTTTCCTACCAGTACTGGCAGTTCCTAATTTTTTATTTTATTTATTTATTTATTTATTTATTTTGCATTTGCGGGTGGGCATGCTGACAACGATTATTACAGTGAAATTCGAGGGAATTATTTTTTCAACCCCCATCCACCCCTCCAAGAAAAAGCGGGTTGTCTACTCTGAAAGCCGTTCTTTACATGGGGATGTTGGGGGTGTCTATTCCGAACGCCATTCTTAAGATGGGGAGATTGGAAGTGTCTATTCCGAAAGCCGTTCTTAACATGGGTAGTTTGGGATGTCTATTCCAAACGCTGTGCTTAACATGACAAAGCTCAAAGAAGTGAAGTGAATAAAGTCGTAATTGTTTTGTTTTACATATTAAAAAAGACGACATAAAACTAGAATTTAATTTAATAGTATTGGTGGAATGGTTGAAAAGAATAGAAAGTCTTAAACAACAAACGGAAACAGTTAGAACTGCTACCATTGACCTTGATCACTCTAAGCAGCCCATACACAGAGAGAACCCCTTACTTCTAAAACTTCTGTCTTTACTTTCGATTCTTATTCTAATGGACCATTTTCGTAATTTCATTAAATCATAGTGATTTACGTATTCCCTTAATTGTTGTTTTCAAAATCAAACCGGACATGTGTGTTATCGCCACAGACCAACACTAATCGCCAGTAAAAACCAGATTACTTAATTTCGCAATTGTCCGCAATTGTTCAGGAACGACAGTGGCCACGAACAACAGCAGTAGTTTACTTTTTTGCGAAGTCTTCCACCGGGCAACCCCGGTTAACAGGTCCTGCAAGTATATTATAATTATAAATTATGAATAATTATTTTTATACATACAGACACTACTGTTTCATTCTAATGCAGTCATCAGTGCAGGAGATGACGATCAACACTTGTCGAAGGATCCGAACCTCACAATGAAGCCACCTTTGGCTCCCTTAGTAAGGATCATACCTCTGGCCTAACATTCACTGCCACAAAATTAAGGGAAATTTCAATATTGATGGAGCTTAATGTTTAATACAGCCGATCATAGTAACAGGAAGTCACGATCTCGCACACAAGGCTAGCTGACCGACTTTTTTCAATTTACCCAGACAGACTTTCAAGACTTTTATTCCTTAAAGGGGGAAAACGGCTCCGTTCAATCTTGACAGACTATGAATACCCACTGTAAAATTACCTGCACGCGATATTTTTGTGGCAAGAGTTGCGCAATAACCAACCACACCGCTCCTGATTTGGCATTGTTTACGTCCAGAACGATTTGGCATTGTTTATGTTCAGAACGATCGGAAACACTACCGACATAAGTAGAAGAGCATATACAGGGCTTAGTATTTCATAAAAAGAAATTTTGCAATATATATTTTCAGCAACCCGATGAGTACGAGCGCTGTATTTTTGTTTTTCTTTTTGTAAATTAATATATAACTTTTCCTTGTAAACGCTCCTGGTGATGGGGTGCATTCACCTAAACTTACACTCACTCTTAAACATATTTTATAATGAATTAGATCAAAAACAATTTAATAGAGAAAAGGTTGCTGTACATAATTTTTTTACTTGTATTAAGTAATACATTTTAAAATAGATCGGTGCGTTCGCGTATATGTCTTTGGTAAAATTCTAAACCATTGATCATTATGAATCATAAATTATAATTCGTCAATTACGTTTGATAATTTTACTTGTGAAATTTCCCAAGATTTCTTAAATTATTTCTTATTTTTTATGATTGAATTTTTCAGAGTGTGTAAAAAAATGTGGAAGATTGCCTCTTAAAACCTATGAATAAATAGACAATCTTACTTTTCATAATTATAATTTTTAACAAATCTATGCCGTTTTTGAACAGTGAATAATCAAAAAATATATTTAGAAATCAAACGCGAATATTTTTTTCTATGCTAAATCGATGACACAAAAATCTGTTCGCACTTCGCTAATAAAAATCGTAGCGTTACTTGTTTCTTTTGTCAGAACAAAAATATAATTTCTAAACAATTATGGGCACAAAATTAACTTTCTTTGTGCAAGGCATGTTTTACAATCTGTTAATCTATATATATAAAAATGTAAATGTTGGTTCGTTCGGAGTTAATTGTCTAAAAAACTACTGGACGGATGGCTTCCACGTTTTGGTATAATATGTTTACTATATCCATGTGTGTTTTTATATATTTCTTTTTAATTATAACATTATACTTAATTTTTCTATGATAAATAGCTGGATTTCTTTGTACCGAGAGGCCATTTTTTTTATTTAGGGACAATTATTTATTACCGCTTCCTGTCACGTGACCAGTGTTACAATTTAGCGGTTTTCCTGCTAGATCTGGAGATTTTGTTTACAATCTAGCGGGAAATTCTAGAAAATCTGGAGGTATTTGGCACCCAGACACTCGCATTAGATTGCTTGAAAATACTTTAAAACATAAAATAAACTCATTCATGTAAGTAAAAAAAAGTAGCATTTATTGCCTTTGGTAGCAATTATTTATTGATTATTTGTTTTGTTTTTCACCTTTTTTTCGACTAACCATTCTTAAATCTCACTATAAAATCGATTTTTCCAAGTACATTTTAGGGGGGGCATTCCAATCTCCCCGAAGAGGTTTGTATTACTGGACACGGGTTTGTATTACTGTACACATAGATTCGAAAAAGTTGTCAAAAAACAAATATATAACAAATGAATGTTTATCAAAGGCAAGATAAGTTACTTTTCTGCCAAACTGGCTAGCGATTTTCTGGATATTTCTTTCTCCTGATCTCGCGGGTTTTTTTTAAATCTCAGTTGACAACATTGCATCACTAAAAAAACACCACAGGCTTAATGTAAACAGAATGTGTTTACAATATCGGTAAATTTTCAATGGGTTTATTGATAATGTAACCATGTGATTGAACTTTAATTTAAATTAACCACACGAGGTCGAAAATTAAAATCCGACGCTCAAAGTGTATACACATTTTGATTCCTCCCTTTACTTAAAAATTCACCAAAAATCAGGAAATTAACGAATTTTAATGAAAATTGCAGTATTTTTCAAATAATGATCGCAGAATATAATGAACTAATTTTTTTACTTAACTCTTGGTGAAAATGTTTTATTTTGTTTAAACAAAAAATACCTTTACTAAAGTTATGGTTTTCAGTAGTAAATAAAAAACGCAAGAATTTATTTTTGCTTTTTTTAAAGCATCGTAATTTGTAACAATAAAAAATAATTTTTACAAGAACATTACGAAAAAAGCCCCTAAAGTCCGTATTAATGTATTCGATATAACTCGAAGAAAAATGAATTATCGGATACTATTCAGGAAATTAAAGATTCAATTAGATTCCTATTTCAGTCACCTAAATTATTTAGGGTGAACGAACCAAACCTGAATATTTTTTTTTTTGGTAAATATCCAGATACGCTACTACAGAACACCGACCACTCTAATTTGTTTGGGGGGATGTGATGTTGGGGCGCGCGCGCGCCAACATCACATCCGCTCCCCTCCCCCCGCAATGTTAAATGGTGTTCTAATTGGTAAATGTCGGTGCGTTACTTACGGAAAATTTGAAAATTCGATGTTCCAGGTAAAAAAAAAACAGATAAATTACCCCCCCTACTCCAACTTGGTGTGCTTTCCTTTTCTTATTTTATTTCTTTTTCAGCTAATTTTAAATATTCCACCCAAAAAGCGCTATAATGTATTTTTGAAAATTAGAAAATTCTATGTCCTGGAAAAAAAAAATCCCCTCCTCCCAACATAGTTTGCTTGGTGAAGCCGTCGTTTATGCTACAGCCTGCATGCGCGTAGCATAAACGGATGCTGCAAAATGGTGGAAAGAAGTTCGTGGGTTCAGGGGTAAATACCATGCAAACGGTAAATTTGCCCCAAGTTTGACTATCAGATTCGTTGTCAGCGACCTCAATTACCTATAAAAAAACAAATTAGAGTGGTCGGTGTTCTGTAGTAGCGTATCTGGATATTTACCTTTTTTTCTTCTTGCTTAAAAAAATAGCATTAATACAGTAAGTTAGGTAAACTGACTTTTTCGTTTAAAAATGGATTTATTTCCCTTTCGGTATTAACTTTAAAAAAAAAAAATTTTTAATAAATATTTTGTGGGGTTTGTATTACTGTACACATAGATTCGAAAAAGTTGTCCAAAAAGAAATATATAACAAATAAATGTTATCAAAGGCAAGATAAGTTACTTTTCTACCAAACTGGATATATTTTTCGTGTTTTTATTCAATGTAACATGTTTATTCAGCTCGAAAACCATACAGTGTTTACCGATGTATTGGAACATTCAAGATGGCGTCTGATTCTCTCTTTAACACGGTAAGTGTGGGAAAAGATGTTATAAATAAAAAACCGGATAGAATACTGTTAAAAACTCGCTCAATATATGTTACCGTGACATAGGTTGACATATATTCGGCGGGTTTTTAATAGTATTTTGTCTAGTTTATTATTTATAACACCTTTTTCCATACTTACGGTGTTAAAGAGGGTGTGAGACGCCATCTTAAATTTTCGAATACATCGGTAAACACTGTATGTTTTTCGAGCTGAATAAATATGTTACATTGAATAAAAACACAAAAAATATATCTAGTTTGGCAGAAAAGTAACTTATCTTGCCTTTGATAACATTTATTTGTTATATATTTGTTTTTTGACAACTTTTTTGAATCTATGTGTACAGTAATACAAACACCCATTTTGTGTTTTATATACATAAAGTACAATTGTTGAATGTTACTGTTTTGATTATATTCGTTTGGGGGGGCACAATTAAAAAATTAAGAAAGATTAAAGTGAAGCGAAATTTAAGTTTCCGTTCCATTTTTACAACAACCGTAAAACAGTGCATACTCAGCAAGTTTTATCGTAATTTATAAGCATATTGAAACACTAAATCAACATTTTATTTTTTTTTTTTGCATAATTAATGATGGAAGTATTTTTCTGTTTATTTTCTTAACATCTGTTAAAAAAAATAAATAATTTGTACATTCTCTTGAAAAAAAGAATCAAACTTTTCTCTACTTTCACATGTGTTCCATTTTAACAAACTGAGCCACAGCAACGCGTGGCCGGGTACAGCTAGTATTAAAATAAAAACGTGCCTTTTAGTTGATAAGCCCATACAAGTATTTTGAATTAAAAATAATTCTCCGATAAAGTTCATTTATATTTTAAAAAAAAAAAGGCCTAGTTTTAGAAATAAAAAAATAATATTTCCTAGAAATAAGAGGAATTTAATTAAAAAAAAATAATTTAAATATTACTTTTTTCGTGCTACAAATTACGATATTGAAAATTAATAATAAAAGAAACTATGTCAGTTTACAGCTTCCATATCAAACCGGATTTTAATTGTTAAACGTTATTATGGTTTTTAAGTAGTGAATAGTAAATAAATAATGAAAACATTTTCGAGGACAGTTTGCGAATTTGAGTTTTACAAACAAAAAAAATGGAAATTTCTAACTGTAACAAAAGGGGGGGGGGTAAATCTATTCTGAAAACTGAAAATCTTTGGCCAATTTAGCAAATCTTAATTTCTGATAATTGTCTTTGAAAACTGCTTTCATTAATAATTAATTTTTTCTACGTAATCGTCTTTCGTCATTTTCGGATATGTTTTATTATTGTGACATGGCAACTTAGTAGATGCCATTGGTTTAACTTGAAATTCAATATTTCAATTTTCGAATTTCGCTATTTTTACATCTATACCTTAAAACGCAAGAGATTTTAAAGTTGTTTTCAAACATGTATGTATTTAAACGTTCAGAGCGAGAGAAAAATAAATAATGTGCTTCCAATTGTGTTCCAAAAGAGTTTTATATAAGAGTTTGTATGAAAAGTAGAACAAATATGTCAATTGACTAATTTATTTTTGAACAGACTTGTTTAAGAATGTTATTTCTTTTTTATGCATATAAATAGATGGGACATTGTAGGTTACATACGTTTACATGCGAATTAACATGTAGGGACCCAACACGTTGTAGACTCCGTCACAAGGTGCACAAGAAAGGAAGAGGAAAAAAATTCAACTTACTATTTCGGGTTTTAACACAAAAAAAACTTTATTCTTCCTTCTCCGGTCATGCGTGACTTCTCGTCTCAGCTGTAACGTCAACCACTTGTCTCTAACGTGATTGGGATCATCAGTCTGTGCACATTTCTTCCTTTTTTAATCTTTTTTTCCTTATCATGACATTACTTTGCTGCCATACGTACGTCCATGCATTGTTATAACATCAAAAATAGAAAATAGTAAACTAACATCAATAGCGAATATTATATAGTACAGGGTGGAACGATAAAATTATAGCCCTAGAAAGGACGACATGATTCCACTTCCGTTTGACGAAAACCAGTTTTCTTTTTTATTATTTCTTTCTTTCTTTCCTATTTTTTATTTTATTTATTTTTTTTTTTTTTTACAGACTATCTACTAGTTGGCCAGTTGTGTACAAATCCCAAGAGCGATAGGAGCCTTCTATCATGTCTAAAAGTGACACAATGTACGACGAGCGAGATCGGAGATGCACCGCTGTACAACTCATGCTCTCTACCGATCTAAGTTATGACAACAGGACCATTGCCAGCACCCTCAAAATGTATCGCTTGATTGCTACGAATGACAGGGACGTGACCAGGATGATGAAAACAAAGTTTTCGGCCACGGTTATGGTCTTTGGTGTGGTTTCAAGTAAGGGCCACATCATGCCACCTCACATCTTCGAAGTCAGCTTGAAAGTCAACACCAAAGAGTGCCTAGATGTGCTGAAGAGTGTGGTGACCCCCTTGTGCAATTAATGCTGGAGTCCCTAACAGGTTAATCCTGAGGCCAACCCTCTTCCTGATCTACATCAATGATCTCCCAAATCACATCCTAAGATTATGCTGATGGCAGTACCATCTATGGAAAGCTTCGAAGGCCGTAAATGACCAAGTTCTCTCTGATTTTCTCTCCCCTGATCTTGAGCATATGGTCCAATGGGCAAAGAGGTGACTGATTAATTTTAATGCATCTAAAACCAAACTTTTTTATTTACATCATAAACGCTCTGATCCCCGTCTGGTATCGAAATAAATAGCTGGGGTCTTGCGGAAGCCCCATGTTTGGACAAGCTCTGGGTCTGACCTTTACTCCTGATCTGAAATAGAAAACGTATATCAAATCCGTTGCCACGATCACTGGAAAAATGGTTGGATCATTCTATCGCTCCAGTAGATATCTTACTGCCGATGGAATTCTCTACCTGTATAAGAGCCAAGTATGTCCTAGGATGGAGTACTGTTGCCACATCTGGGCAGGAGCTGCTAGAAGCACCTTATCTTGCTTTCACAAAGTTCAAAATAGTCTTCGTAGTGGTGGATGCCCTTTTCTCTTCCTTCAACCTCCTTCCCACAAAAGAGACGTTGCGAGCCTGCCCATGCTCTATTATTATTTTCATGACAAGTGCATGTCTGAGCTTCAATCTATGGTTATTCCCTTGCCAAACTGTCACGAAAAACACTCGTCTAGCTGAAGCCACTATCAATAATTGTGCCTAAAACAAAACGTAGATTCCATGAACAAATTTTCTGTTTTAGAATTGCACACCCGTGGAACTCTCTTTTGTTTTCCTGCTTTTCAACTGACTACAATATGGTTGTCTTCAAGTCCAACGTAAACAAATTTTTGATGAGCCGTCTCCTTAAGTAATCCAATTTACCAAATTTCCACTACTAACAATTACTACGATATTGTCTCATTCACTACTGTACACTCTTTAACCCTTATCCTTGAATGACTTCCGGGCCTTGATGAGTGGTGACTCATTTGTAAAAAAAAATGCTATTACCAGCAAATTCATGGCTTCGCTATAATATTCATTAGCTAATATCTTACCTCTGATGAGAAGAACGAATTTCTTTGAAATTCTGCAGAGTAAGGAAATCTTAATATTTCTTATTTGAATATCCTGTCAAACAATAAATTCATGTAAATTATAATTTACAGTCTTAAATTATGTTATTCTTTCACATGCTCTATATCCTATTTTGGTTGTATTGAGCTTTTTTATTTGGTTGGGATCACGATATAAATATTAATATTTATATTCATTTTACAGGTTTGTAAACTTAATTTTTACTTCTTGAATTATATATATATATATATATATATATATATATATATATATATATATATATATATATATATATACTATTATGGGTATTCGGCGTTGCCGTTTTGAACACGCCTATTATACTAAAGATATTAATTATTTTGATTGGGGGTAACGTCGATACCCCCCACACACACACACATACACAACAATTTCAAAAATAAAAGAACAGATAAAAACATGTAAATGTAATCACCCCCCCCCCAAAAAAAATAAGTATGTGATACCTTCTCCACTAGGTGAGATTCTAACAATAGTAAAAATCATTTGTTTATGGGCGTCCGAAATGGCCACCCTCAAAAGTATGCGAAGGAATGCGGTATTATATCGGAGTACACTTGCACATTTCCTTTACTCTATCTCCTCCTTCTTTGCCGTCGATGGCCGTTCAACAGTCGATTCCTAAGGAAATATCCTTATCTCGAGAAAGTTCTTCCACTGGCAACTAACAGCCGTAAAATAATGGAATGAAATAAAGATAAGTTTCCTTGAAAAAAAAATCTTGTACTTTAATCTAACAATTAACGCTTTTCTTAAATATATTTTTACGTATTTTCTTTATATATATATGTGTGTGTGTGTGTGTGTGTGTGTGTGCGTGTGTGTGTGTGTGAGAGAGAAAGAGAGAGAGAGAGAGAGAGAAATTTCTCTGGACTCAACCCCCCCCTTACACCTAAGAATTTACGATGAAAAAACGTAAAACTTTTATTTTTTCTTGAAGGAAAAAAAAAAAACGTTTTGTTGATAAATATTTTACAAAAAAAAAAAAATATGTAAAATAAAATAAATGAAAATATAATCAGTTCTGTAAAGGTTGGGGGGGTCGGCTTAAACCGGTGATTGCCGGTCTCGCCCGATCCATGCTTGACGGGAAATCCCGAGAATTCGGGTCAAATTATGCAAGAGTAGCGAATATTTAGAAATGAAGCAAAAAATAATTTCTGTCTACAAGAAATTATTTTCCCATGCTGGAAACGTAATGCGTTTACCAAATGAATTTACAAATTAGAAAAGCATTTCATCCAAGGCATGAAAATTGTTAAACAAAATGTCGTTTACTATAGGCTTTAAAAATAAAGGTACAAGATTCAATTTGAAATTTATTTATTTTCAAAGTGCACTTTTATACATTTTACAGAGTAAGGTATAAAAATTTAATTTAAATTGAATCAAAAAATTACCTTGGATTTATTTTATGTAATGTACGTTCTGTTGCACTTTCTTAAAAAATCTTATATAAATTTTATAACTATGTCATTAATTGCTAGATGAAAGATAATGTTTTTAAATTGCAACAAAATGTACATAATAATTAGCTTTGTGTGGAATTTACAAAAGATAGGCTCAGTCGTTTCGGAACGTATGAGGAAGGAACTCACATATATATACACACACACAAAATGACTTTATATATATATATATATATATATATATATATATATATATATATATATATATATGAGGAAGTAAAAATAAAATGAATAATAAAATAAAATTGGAGAGAGCATGAAAACATCTACATTTCATTAAATTAGTAGTCAATGCTCGGGCCCTATGTAATGTTATTAACTTTATGTGCATATGTATGTATATTAAAAAGTTTGACTCATGTCCAGGTAACCTACATCTTAAAATTTAAGTGTTTAGACCAAATATTGGTGGAGAAGTTTGGTAGAGTCTGTAAAGGTCAACTCTGTAAACTTTGACTTCTAGGCAGTGAAACATTCGCCCAAAAACTGATTAAAAAGCTTGTTGCATGTTTGAATACCCTTCATGTAAAATTTCAAATGTTTAGACCACAAAATTGGCTGAGTAGTTTATCTAGAGACTGCACAGGTCAAATTTTTTTTTTTACTTTTGACTCCTTGGCAGCCAAGTTTTCGGCAAAAAAAACGATTTAAAAGCTTGTCCTGTATCTGAATACACTTTATGTAAAATATTATGCCTAGACCAAAAATTAGCTGAGTAATTTGGTTGAGACTACAGACGTTAAATCTTTTTAACTTTGGCCCCAATTTTGACCCCCTCAACATTTATTGTTTTGGGCTCAAATCAAATTAAAAAGTGTAATACATGTCCACGTAACCTACATCTAAAATTTAAAGTGTTTAGACCCAAGATTAGCGGAGGAGTTTGATAAAGTTTTCAAAGGGAAATCGTTGAACTTTGACTACTTGACAGCCAAATTTTGTGCCGAAAATCGATTAAAAAGATTTTCCCAAATATTAATACCCCTTATGTCAAATCTTGAGTCTGTAGACTGAAAATCGATAGAGTAGTTTGATAGAGAAATGTACACACACACAGACAGACAGAAACACACACACACACTAATAATTTCACTTTTATAGATATACAGATATATACATGCATATATATATATATATATTCTTTTTAAAATATGATATTATATATATATATATATATATTATTTTTTAAATATATTATATTTTAAAAATTATATTTAAAAAATAATGCATATGGCGCTCCCCATTTAGGGTTACCAAACTGGTCAAAGGGAAAATTATTCCCAACTCGCATTTAGGTAAAAATGCGCTTCTATATAAATAATTGAATTAATTCAATAAGTATCGCTAACAAAAATAAAGAAACAACATCTCTCTCTCTCTCTCTCTCTCTCTCTCTCTCTCTCTCTCTCTCTCTCTCTCTCTCTCTCTCTTTATATATATATATATATATATATATATATATATATAACTATGTTGGTATTTGTGCAAAAAGTCTCTACCAAACTCCTCTCTGAATATTTGGTCTGCAGAGTTGAAATTTGGTGTATGTAGTATTTGGACCTATAGCACACTTTCCAGTTGTTTTTTTTGTTGTTTTTTTTTTAGCTTGCAAAAATTGTTGGCAAGGGGACAAAATTGAAAACTAAATAGTTCACTTTGGCAGGAGAAGTCAACTAAACCCGTTTGCAAGCACAAATCTACATCCATAGGTTAAACAACGTTATTTATTTATTTATTTATTTATTACTACTTATATACATATGGGTGTGTCTCAGAGGCAGGAGAGAAGGCTGGAAGGTTCTAAATAGATTTTTGGTTCTTATTTTAACGGATGACACGCAAGTCATCTCTCTCTCTCTCTCTCTCTCTCTCTCTCTCTCTCTCTAACGTTTCGAAATCGGTACTATATATTGAGTACAATCATTGTAGTTTTGGCTTCATAATACATATGAAATTTTCATAAATTAAAATATCATATTTAAGCTCATTTTATGACCAGGCAACGCCGGGTGGCCTGCTAGTTTTATAATAAAAGCGTACTGTTTATTTATTTATTTATTTATTTATTTATTTATAGTGTTACTGAAGTTTCAGAGAGGGTCACTATCTGAGATAATCGTATAATGGCTATGGTGTCATTCAGCAACATTCTAAGGAAATGTCATACAGGTCATAAAAGAAAATTAAATCATATCACCTGCATTGGCGCTCTTAAATTAGTGGCACATGTAAAAAGTGAGCCTATTATCATTTTTAGTTAGAATATGACAACGAAATTTGAAAAAGAAAAATGCGCACTACGCGGGACCAAAAGAGGAAAGTTAGTAACGGAAGGTATAACACTTTTGAATCTAGAGGGGATGAGAAAACTAATGAATATGCAGAGCGCACTGCGCCTGACAGATAACGCTGATCGACTATGTAAAAAGAAAGGGAGATGGAAGAGAATTGGTAATCATTGAAGATTGCGCAAATGATGTGGTACATTGATTAGAGAAATATTGGAAAGGCCAAAGTGAATTATAACTAACTAGCTGGCCTTCTTGAAGCTGGCGCTATCGATTAGAATAGAGACGAAAGAGCTGATCAAAAGAGAATACACGAAAATAACAAGAAAGCTCCTTGAAATTAAATTATATAGTAGAAACTTAATAAATGAAATACACATTTGCACAGTGATCTTAGTATTGTACTCTGGACATTTCATAATAGGCAGAGATAATGAGAAAACTATTGAATATGCAGAATATACTACACCCGACGATTGTCACTGACCGACTCTACGTAAAAAGGAAAGAAGAGGGAAGAGGAGTGGTAAATATTGAAGATTGCGTAAATGATGTGATAAATTGACTGGAGAGATACTTATAGCAAAATTCGGAGAGGCTGATTACTGCCGTCAACAACAAACGTGGAGATGGCTACGAAAAATAGCACATTTAAACGGAAAACTAAATCACTGTTGACAATCGTAGAAACCAACGCAATCTGAACAAAGCTTGTATGAAATCGTAGATAGACAAGGGCTAGCAAAAAAAAAGTAAATGTATACTATGTGTACAAAGATACGAAACGATAAACCGTAAATGCTGGAAAAGGAAAACAATAGGGTTGGCTAAGTAATCTACTATGAACTATGTCAATGTTTTGATGCAGAAAATTGTATTGGTATAAGCCGGTGAAAATATAGAAAAATGAAAAGAACAATCCTCTGGGATATAGAAATACAAACGGACAAACTTATCCATCTTCTTATGGGGAGCTGCTCAAGGCACCGTTTCCTGCCTGGATAAGGTACAACACTGACTTCGAAGTCTGATGTGCGATGTCTTTTTCTCCTCCCCGCTCTCTTTCTCATAGAAGAGACCTTGTGAGCCTATCTCTGCTCTATCGTAATTTTAATGGCATTTGCTCGGCTGAGCTTCAATCTATGGTCCCCCTGTAAAACACTCGTCTATCTATAACCACTATCAGCAATTTCCTTTTTTCTCTATTTGTGGCTAAAACTAAAAACTAAACGAAAATTCCATGAGCAAAAAGCATTTTTCCCAGAACTGCTCGTCTGTGGAAGACAATACCGCGGAGCTACTTCCCAACTGATTATAACATGGTCGTTTCAAGTCCAACATAAACTTCTTGTTGATTCGTCTTCTTAAATAATTAATTTCTACACAATTTCCACCATCACTGACCACCACGGTGTTGTCTCACATAACTCAGGTTAACATTTATCCTTGAGGCCTCTGAAGCTTGATAAGCAGTGGCTCCATAGCAAAAATAAGGCAATGAAGACTGAACCTGATAGTGATCAACAAGAAGGGGAAAGCCTTGTTAGATTTTGAATCTCAGTAGTTCACAGCGTAGAAATCCAAGAGAAAGAGAAACCAAAAAATAAAAAAAGGCGAAACTGAAGCAAATTTTGAAAGCAAAGCAAACTATTCTTGTAGCAATAATTGTTTTGAAGTTGAACATGTTTAACTTTCAAGTCATTTTCCATTACGTTTGTAAACATTAACTTAGTTTTCATGATAAATAATAAATTGTGCATATTTATCCACGTTTCCAGGGTCAATCTTTCACATGAAATTGTTACTAGTGATGTTGAATCCCTTCCATCTATGGTTGCCCCTACCTCTTCTCTCAGTTATTTCTACAAAGTGGGCCAAAAAGGGCTCATCATATATATATGTATGTATGGGGAAAAAGGAAAATTGCAGAGTTTTTTGTTCATATGTGTTAATCCTATGAAGTTACGGTGTTTAATCACAAGTAGAGCTGTATTTAAGCATACTTTTTTTTATTTATACAAGCATATTTTTGCCTATATATATGTATAAATGTTTTAGCTGAAACATGCATGCGCATATGTAGCCAAAAAAATATGTGCATGAATAAAAGTTTATATTTTAAAGTACAGATATTTGTATAACGCAAAATATAATTTATATGCTAGTCAATATAGCCCCAAAATGCCCCAACTAAAAATAAATTGCAACATTTTTTTTTTTTTTTTTTTTTTTTGTAGTTTTATGTCAAGTTGGGTTAAAAAAATGCTAAAAGTTGGACAAGATTTAAATATGTGAAAGTTTCCAATTTTGAAGTTGAACATTTTTAACTGTCAAGTCATTTTCCATTACGTTTTAAACATTAACTCGGTCGTTGGAGATCTCAGATTGACATAAAGTTTGCTGAGTGCAAAAAAAAAAAACGCAAGAGAGTAGAAAGTTATATCGGTGGCAACGCTGTGAGGCTAACTTTATTAACAAAAAAGATCAGAGTTATAGTAGCGTTATACCAATAATATATAAGAACAAGTGATAATTTAATGAACACAAACCACACGTTTCTTACAAATATAACCGGGTTGTTTCCCTGGAATCTAAACAAACGTTAAGTTTTCTTTAGTATTTCAGTATAGGCGGGTCAATGCGTTAATTAACACAGCAAATTGTAACATTTTCTGGTTATGTTTTATGGTTTTACATCATGTAAGATCTACTCTACATCATACTAAAGGTTGGATGAGATTTAAGTATGTGAATATTTTCAAATTTTGAAGTTGAACATTTTTAAATTTCAAGTCATTTCCCAGTACGTTTTAAAACCGCTAACTCGGTCAGTTTTCATGATAAACCAATTAATCTTGCATTTTAACCCATGTTTTCAGGCTCAAACTTTTCACATTAAATGGTTGCTAGTGATGTTGAACCATCCGTTATACCATATCTATGGTTACCCCTGCCCCACACCGATTCACATAAGTCATAATGTTTTTTTTTCAAAGATGTTCACTCTTTCTTCTCCTCATTCTTATCATTTATGCCTGCAGCATGTTTCATATTGTCACATGGCGGTGACGATTCCGTCATACATACATGCATCGGCTTCGGCTGGTACTACGCACAATTGAGATCAAGGATCAAGATCAATGATCAAGATCAAGGGGGATAGAAAAGTTTAAGGAGGGAGAACACCGCCCAGACCTCCACTAAGAGAGAGCGGAGAATAATGGAATTTTAGGGAAGATAAGTTCCACTCAAATTCTAGAGAAGACAAACAGTAGTTGCTAGCCAGAAATCAATGATAAAAGGATGCTTCGATAATGCAAAATAATTTACATCGGTTATCGAAAAGAGGTGGAGAGTACCGAAAATCTTATCACTCAGACTCCAGGGAATACCACTGGTTATTGTCAGTTATACTGTTAATACTGACTTCCGTGAATATTCATAGCGAGTAAATACTACTACTACTACTAATAATAATAATAATAATAATAATAATAATAATAATAATAATAATAATAATAATTGGATGATGAAGAAAATCAAAATAGTACCGATAATAGTAGGAGCACTAGGAACAATCCCGAAAAACCTGGAAAAAAGAATGGCAGAAATTGGAATCAGAGGAATAGCTGCAAAAATACAATAATGAAAACGACTGAAATATTAAGGAAACCCCTTGAATGTGGAGCCTAATATACACGAACCACATGATCGGGCCAGACAAACTGCTTTTTTATAGTGTTGCTTACCAAAAAGTTCCATGAAAAGTAAGCGTTTCATGGAACCAAGAACATTGAAGCTACATATCTATAAGCTTTCTATCCCCTAATCCATCCCCTTCAATTACCCAATCAGCGCACCCTCCCCCAAAAAAAAGAATGACGCAAAATAGCCGATAAGGGCAAAGGAGGATGGAAACACAGAGAAGAGAGCGCTAACCATACCTCCGCTGGACAAGTGTGAAGAGAACTGGAACCCTGGGGAAGCTTATTGCCACTCAATTTCCAGTGGAGACTAATGGCCGCTGCTAGCGAGAAATCAATGATAAGCAGCTGTTACTATAATGTAACTTCATTTGCAAATGTTATCGAAAGAGGTGGAGAGTACTGGAAATCTGGGGAGACTTGTTATCATTCAGCTTCCAGGAAACACCACAGATCCAAGAAATCCTTTATGATCCGTGAGAAAGCTCCTTGTGGTTCAATAATATCAAGAAGAAGAAGAAAAACCAAGAAAGAAAGAAAGAAAGAAAGAAAGAAAGAAAGAAAGAAAGGGAAAATAAAATAATATATAAATTTAAAAAAAAAAGGCATCAGTCTCGGCTGATACCACACAAAATAGTTATGAATGGTCAATCAGGGTAATCAGACCTCCATTAAAAGTGCAAAGAGTACTATGACCTTGGGGAGGCTTATTGCCAATAGTCTATGCCAACGAGAAATCCATAGCAAGCGACTGTTGCAATAAGGCAAATTCATTTGCAAAGGTTATCGAAAGTGATGGAGAGTAGTGAAAATCTGGGGAGACTTGTCATCACCAAGACTCCAGTTATTATCAATGAGTAATCTCTGTTGACAACCCGTGTCAGAACCTATAGTGAAGAAGAAGAAGAAGAAGAAGAAGAAGAAGAAGAAGAAGAAGAAAAAGAAAAAGAAGAAGAAGAAGAAGAAGAAGAAGAAGAAAAGAAGAATATTTTTAAATAAAATGCGTATGGAATACGTTTGAAGCCAAATTACAACGTAAAATTAAAAACAATAAACAAGTGTTTTAATTTTAACATACATATTTCGGAGTAACACTCCCTCGTCAGTATTTTTTTTTCTCGCCATGATGTTAATTTAGAGAAAAGTTGAATGAAAAGTCCACGTGATGTTAACTGTGGTATTATTTTTGAAATGCCAGAATGATGCGCCTGGCAATTCGATTTGAAAATCAGGGTAGTTTTTCCCCCCTTTTTTTATCCGTGTTAGAAGCGTTGACTGTAATTTGAATTTTAAAATAAAATACGTTTGAATACAAATTACAACGCAAAATTATTAAAATAAACAAGTGTTTATTTTAAAGATATATATTTCTCCTACGCCAGTATTTTATTTATTGTTTCTCTCTCTCTCTCTCTCTCTCTCTCTCTCTCTCTCTCTCTCTCTCTCTCTCTCTCTCTCTCTCTCTCTCTCTCTCTCTCTCTTCGTCGCCATGATGTTAAGTTGGAGAAAAATTGAATGAAGAGCCCCCTGATTTTATTTTAAAATTCAAATTGATAAAACTTTCTAACACGGATAAAAAAGAAACAATCCTACCCTAATAATAATAATAATAATAATAATAATAATAATAATAATAATAATAATAATAATAATAATAATAATAATAATAATAATAACATTAATAATAATAATAGTAATTAATAATTAATATTAATAATAATAATAATAATAACAATAATAATAATAATAATAATAATAACAATAATAATAATAATAATAATAATAATAATAATAATAATAATAATAATAAATAATAATAATAATAATAACAATAATAATAATAATAATAATAATAATAATAATAATAATAATAATAATAATAATAATAATAATAATAACAACTAAAAAGACCCATGGAAATTGTACGGAATGAGAAATATATTTAATATATTATTGATTTGACTTTCCGTAAATATGAGTTTAATAACATTTCTATGAAAATAGTGTCCATTGTATTTTAAATATAGAACTGACCCAAATGAGATAAATCAGTAAGTATTAATAAATACGCAGAAAGTCAACAATAATAAAAATAATAATAACAATAATAACAACAATAATAACAATAATAACAACAAAATAATAATAATGATAATAACAATGATAATAATAATAACAATAATAATAATAATAATAATAATAATAACAATAACACTAATAATAATAACAACAACAATAATAATAATAATAATAATAATAATAATAATAATAATAATAACAATAACCATAATAATAATAACAATAATAACAACAATAATAATAACAGCAACAATAACACTGTGCAACAAATTTGAATTGAAAAAAAGTACAAGACATATAAGACCTGTTTCGGTGTAAGAAAAGTATGCTGATTCCAAATCTGACATTTATTTCTCTGGATTAGGTACCATTTTCATGTACTTTATTATTAATTATTTTGAAAAAAAAAAAAACGAATTCACCAGTTTAAACAACATTTGTCCTCTTAACTCTCTTGTGTAGAGTGTCATCATCCTTTTTTAAATTCCAGCAGTAGTCTGCCAACATACCAGTGTTCCATTTTTCTTTAAAACGTTTGTCTATTAATGAAATATCTTGATGGAACCTTTCGCCATGTTCATCACTCACATGGCCAAGATTCTCAGCAAAAAAATCCAAATGAGAGTGGAGCACATGAACTTTTAGAGACATGTTACATCCCATATCATGAAAATGATGCAATAGGTCATTCACAAATTGCACATAGTCTTCTGAACGATGTTTTCCCAGGAAGTTATCACAAACTTTCTTGAATGACTCAAAGGCACATTTTTCTTTTCTCGTGAGATGTGTGTTAAAAGTTTCATCAAGAACAATTTTTCAAATTTGGGGACCTATGAAGATACCTTCTTTTATTTTAGCTCAACTTAATGAAGGAAACTTTTCTGCAAGATATGCAAATGCCAAGGAATCCTTGTCTAGTGCTTTCACAAACTGCTTGAACAAACCGAGTTTAATATGCAAAGGTGGTAAATGGATTCTATCACTTTGCAGAGGTGGTTTGTATTTGATGTTATGTTTTCCTTGCTCAATTTCATCTCTAGCAGGCCAGTGCTTGCGTACATAGTGTTCAGCTCTTGCTCTAGAGTCCCATAAGCACAAGAAGCAACAAAATTTAGTATAGCCTGGTTGAAGGCCAGTGAGCATGGCTATAACCTTGAAATCTGCACAAACATGCCATTTATGGACTTCATAATGTATGCTTGCTAAAATTGTTTTTAAATTTTCATATGATTCTTTCATGGTTGTGCTGTAAGCTATAGGAACAGATGGCAGGGTGTTCCCATTGTGAAGCAAAACAGCTTTTATGCTTTCCTTGGATGCATCTAAGAAAAGTCGCCAGTTGGTGTTATCATATTGTATTTCCAGCTGTTCAAAAAGTCCAACAATGTCATTGCAGAAGCATAAATCATCTGTCAAAGTGAAAAAAGCATGCAAGTTTTGTGCACATTTTCTGTACAATGTTATTTTCACACCTTTTCTAAGAAGATTTCGTTCTTTAAGCCTTGATGCAAGAAGTTCACTTTTGTCTTTGGTTAAATAAAGATCTCTGCATAAGTCATTTAGAGCATCTTGAGAAAATAGTATTGGTTTATTATTGCTTTCTGAATTAGAAAATTCTACTGTTTCATCACTGTAATGTTCATCCCCACTGCTTGAACTCCACATTTCCTGATCAGGGGGGTTTGGTACAGGTAATTCTTTTGAGTGCTCAACTGGGCGCATTGCTGATTGCAAATTTGGGTAAACAATGTGTTTCTTTTTTTTTTTGCTGTTGTACAGCCCGTATAGTCTTGCTGACAAAAATAGCAATCATTAGAATGATCTTTCTGCTCTCGCCAAATCATTGGCACACCAAACTTCATGTGAACATTCTTTTTTGCATACCATGCGCTCAATGTTTTCACACATGTAAGGCAACAGACATGAGGAGCCCATGACTTGTCTTGGTCTCTTATATCAAAATGAAAGTACGCCTTGTACAATTTCTTGATATGGTTGGTAATGCTGCGCCTTTCTTTAGCAAATGTTAATTCGCCACATATGTAGCAGAATTTGCTTGGAACATTTTTGCACTGTCTTGAAGTCATCGTCAAAGCCTATACTGCATCTAAAGAATAAAGACAAGAAAAAAAGTAAATTGTTTTATAAAGAAAAATAAGGATTCCATAATGTGAACATGTTAAGCCATTATAAACGCCCACTAGCAAGTTATTAGATTCTTTCGTACATAAAGTAACGGGTTGATAAAATTTCATTTCTATTTTTTGCATTAAATTTAGTAAATTTTCAGAAAAGAATGTATAAAATGCCCCTTTATGTTTAAAACATTAAAATACACAATAATCCGGTCTTTATTGTAGTTTTTAGTTAAAAAATACTTTATTAAATAAATATCTATTTTTAACCCTCAGATTTTTCTCGTGCCCTACAAATAAGGTTTTGAGGAAGGTTTTAGCTTCTTTTCCTTGATTTTTTTAGCCTACATTAAAAAATGCCTTTCTTGACGAATACCATGGCTTTTCGGAAGGTGGTGAACACCAAACCATGTGCTACAGCATTATGTTTTTACTTTTGAAGAAATTAGCCCTTGGTCTAGAAAATATTATGCTAACCAAGCTAGCTTGTCACCTAGCTCTCTTAAATCTGGAAAAATAGCTCATTTCGGCTGACTTTAGCAAATAAATGATTCAAATAAATGATTTAACAAATAATGTACATAATATGTGTATATTAAACTGTGTTTTTCTCTTAAGATTTATAGTTTAATACACATACTATGTGACTGCAAAGTCGTCAGTAACCCATTTTTGACGTTTTTACTGAAATTTACGGCTGTGGCAATTTTGCACAAATTATACCTAATTCAACAAAAAGAAAGCCAGAAATAAAATTTCCACGTTACTAGGTATACAAAAATTGCTGCAGATATCCTGTACTTTTTTTTAGTGTTGCACAGTGTAATTAATAATAATAATAATAATAATAATAATAATAATAATAATAATAATAATAATAATAATAATAATAACTTTATTACATCATTTTCTATTTTAGTCCCGTTTTTCATTATTTTTGGTGAAATTTCTTGTTATTCTCTTCATCTTCATATCCCTTTATATAATAGAGAATTGTTTGCTTGGCGGGACTATTTCTTCTAATGTACTCTGTCTATATTTCTGGAATAGTTCGTCACCAACACCCCCACTTCCGCCTTTCTCCTCCCTGACCGTCCATGAAAAGCTGTAACGTTTTAACATCAAATTCGTCGCCATCCATTGTTCATGAGCCACGAGCAATCTGTTCCATTGTGTGGGTAAACGGAGATTACTAATGGGACAGGGTTGCTATATTTGTGATGCGACATGTTCGGGACGGAGAAGGTTTGAATCTCCGATAGCCTGTGTCTGGTGCGCGCGGATGTGTATGTGTGTGATGGAGGATGGAAGGTCGGGGTCGGGTGGAATGGGCTGGTCGCTGTGTGATTGTGCAGTCCGTAAAAGACAGACGTTAACTCGGAGACGGAGGATTAAAGCATGGCGAATATGGCGGAGAGTGACCGAACGGGAAAATGACGGGACAAGGGCTGACAGATAAGTAGAGTGGAAAGAGAAAACAGGGGGCCGGAGGGAGGAAGGGGAGGGGGTAGATGAGAAGAAAGGGGAGGAGGAGGAGGAAGAGGAGGAGGAAGTAACACAAGAGGTTAGAAAAGAATGGGAAGAATCAAAACCGTCAAAGAAAATGTGTAAAAAATCAAAAGGGATATAAAAATAGAAATCTGAGATAAGAAAAGAGACAGAGAGAGAGAGAGAGAGAGGGGGGGAAGAGGAAGAGAGAAGAAGAGAGAGGGAAATAAAGACGGACGTGAGAAAGACAGAGAGGGAGGGAGGGAGAGAGAGAGAGAAAGAATCAAAAACCGATTACCAAAGAAAACGTGTAAAATTGAAAAGGGGTATAAGATAGAAATCTGAAAGAAAGAAAGAGAAGAGGGGAAGAGAGGAAGACGGTAGCGATAGATATAGAGAGAACGAAAGAGAGGAAACGAGAGAAAACAAACAGATGGTAAGAAAGAGAAAGAAAGAAAGTGAGAATGAAATGATTAAAACCGACACACAAAAACGTGTAAAAATAAAAGAGATATAAAATAAAAAATCTGAAAGAGAGAAAGAGAGAAAGGGAGAGAGAAAAGGAGGGAAAATTGGAATTAGGAGAGAGAGAGACAGATAGAGAGAGAGGGGAGAGAGATAGTCAGATTACATGGATTGAAAGCGGACTAGCCATTTTGCGTTCAAGTTTTGTTGTGGCTATAAAATAATTTTTATTAATATTTATTTTTATTTAATGCATATAATAGAGTTGACTGGACCCCTAAGCATTAATAAGGCACTAAGTCTTGGAGACAAAAATACTGGATATGACACTCGTCCGCTTATCATCCTTGGTGCACTTGTGTTACTGGGAGTTAAAACTGTGTACTCGCCTCGAAAGCATGTATCACAGAAGCCAAAAAAATAAATCTGACACCCAAAGGAAATAGGACAAGAAAATGAAATAGATAGAAAAAGGGCAGTGACAGATAGACAGATAAACAGAGAGGATGAGGAAATCTTTATATTAATAAAAAAAAAATGTGCGACTACGATTTTTGTTATGTACGACAAATTAAGGCGCGACAAATGTACGAAAACTGCTCTCGCTGATCATCTATTCGAGTGATATTTAGGCATGACAAATTAAGGCATGGCAAATTAAAGCACGACGATTGTCTTCTACTGTTTGTTTGTTTGTTTGTTTGTTTGTTTGTTTGTTTGTTAAAAGTTTTTGTTAAAAATAAACAAGGCTTTTTTGCATTATTAGGCGGAATATTCTTTTTAAAAACTACGAGTCAGACATAAAAAAGAAACAATATTCTCTTAAGTTAAAAGGAAAATATGTATTTACTTTTTAAAATCAGAAACGGTTGTCTTTTTTATAGTGTTTGTTTGTTTGTTTATTTGTTTGTTTGTTTTTGCTTACCAAATGAAAAGTAATTATATCAGAAAATAATTTAATTTCACCCAAATCTCGACCTATAAGTCTGAAAAAAAATTGTTTATTTTTCAAAAGAATTCTTAGCGAAAAGAAAAAAAAAAAACAGTATGCCAGTCCGTCTAAATTAAAATCGGTTACTTCTTGTTGTTCTTGAATCCCAGGTTACCCGAATGACGTGCCTAAACATTACACGAATAGACAATCAGCAGGAGCAGTCGTCGTGCTTGTCGTACATTTGATAAGCCTTAATTTGTCGTACATAATTAGTACAACATTGTGGGAGCACTGCTTGTGCGTCTTTATATACATGCATGTTTCTCACCTGTAGGCGGCTTACACATTATTATTATTTTTCTGGTTTAGCATCAATCGAATATATATTGAAATTAAAAATAAAATAGCGCAAAGTACTAAAACGAACTTATATAATACCAGCAGGCCCCATCTTCCAGCGTTGCCCGGGACATTTTTTTTAAATGCTAACAAAATGTATTAAGTATTCTTAATGAATATATGCTTAAAGTTAATTTATTCGTATTTACATGTACACGTGTGTACGTTACATGTACATGTAAACCTCCCAAAATATAATTTATGAGCCTTATTGCTGTGCTAATTCTTATTTAACTCTCGTTAATTATTGAAATTGTATTCTTTTGCATTAACGTCCAAGGATGGAGTACTGTTGCCGCATCTGGGCAGGAGCTACTAGAAAGGACTTATCCTGCCTTGATAGCGTTCAAAATAGACTTTTCTCTTCTCTGCAACCTCTTTCTCACAGAAGAGATGTTGCGAGTATATTTCTATTTTGTCGTTATTTTCATGGCAAGTGCTCGGCTGAGCTCCAATCTATGGTTCCCCCTCGTCAAACTTTCACGAGAAACACTCGTCTAGCTGAAAATACTATCAAGAATTTCCCCCACTCTTTATCTGTGCCTAAACCTAAATGTAGATTCCATGAACAAAATTTCTTTCTTAGAACTGCACGCCTGTGAAACTGTCTTCCATTTGCCTGCTTTCCAGCCGACTACAATATGGTTGTCTTCAATTCCAACGTAAACCAGTTCTTGATGAGCCGTTTCACTTAAGTTTACAAATTTACCGAATTTCCATTAGTAATGATTACTGTATTGTCCAATTGACTACTGTACACTCTTTCTCGAGTGGCCTCTATGTCTTGATAAGTGGTGATGCCTATGTAAAAAAAAAAGTAAGAATTTCCACTACTTGAATTGGTGACGTCATTATGTTATATATTGTTCTTCATCTGAGTTCTCACTACGGTTATCATTGAGAGGCACCATTTACGTTTGGGTGTATAACATAAAAGGATTCCGTGTGCGTATGTCTCTAATATAAATGGTTGTGTGTTTGATTATCATAAAGGGAATCTTGTGTGTGACATGTATTTTCAGAACCTACCTCTGCTTCTTCGATGTTGGACCATCAGGAAATTTCTCATCTTGATACCTGTTTGACGAAGATTTATCACTCCAAGACGATGAATGGGTTTTATAGTTTTTATTCCACTTTCCCCAGAAGTCCTGCAGAAGGTGGAAGTGAAATCGGCCTTGTGTGGTTTCTTCTTCTACACACGTCAGCGTTCGTCTCCCCCCTCCCCAGTTAAGAGGGGGAGACAACGGAAAGCCGTCCGTCTTCTTCAAAGCCCAAATCAAATCTCACAGATCTAGCCAACCTGACCACGTCACACATACATAATCTGGTCAGCTGACCTTCGGTTCTGGTAAACGTGTCTACCTCCACGTTTACTCACCCCTCTCTCTCTCTCTCTCTCTCTCTCTCTCTCTCTCTCTCTCTCTCTCTCTCTCTCTCTCTCTCTCTCTCTCTGTGTAACAATTATTTTGTGCGTATTTCATATTATAAACATTTATTAAAGAATCAAATAAATATTATTTCAGCATAGATCCTGTTCAAATTTCCATGGAGTGTAATAAATTTTGTTCCGATTTAATGAAATGAAATACGGGGGGGGGCATCACGTACAAAAATCATTTTTTTGAATCATCTAATCTGCACGCGCAGACTATCTCCTTCTCCTAAAATTGAAATATTCACAAGGGACATTTTTTTATATATAGAAACAAAGAGTAGTATCTGTTCTGATGCCATACTTAGTCTATTGTATCCTAGAGCAATGAGCCGAACATCCTTCTATAATGAATCTTTATATTTAATTTTTGTTTCAACCCAGAGTTCTCCCCTTTTGGGGCAGCTGGAGGTTTTCCACATCAAGAACCGACCTTGTGTCAAAATTTGATCTTGTGGAGAGGAAAGATCGATGTTAGAATGATAACGTTATTATTTTAAAATCCATTCTTAACGTGCAGAGGGTGAGGGCATAGTTAACTATGGTGTACTTTCATCTAACAATTCAATGAACACAACTACTGATAAAAATTAAGTTAACTCACAAATCATAATACACTAAAAAAAGGTCAATTTTGAGTGTCCACTTCCGTTCGATGTGAAATAAATTCAGAAAGTTTTCTGATTGGGGTTAACTGTATATAGGTTAACATAAGGATAAGTTATTGATTTTAATGAAGTTATCTTTTAGATCGTTAAGCCTTTATGGCGTAATAAAGGGATCTGTTCTGCTATTATGACGTTACTCATGCTCGTACTTTATCGTACGTACGTGTGTCACGCTTTCCTTATTATAAATTATTTGTTCGGGAGATCCTATTTATTAAAAAAGTAGGATAGAAGGTGATAACATACTACGAACATTAAATTAATATATAGATATGATAATAATTTAATGTTTGTAGTATGTTATCACTTTTTACCCTCCTTTTTTTATAAATAGAATATCCCTATCACCGAAGACACCTCTCGATGCCATACTAGTGGGTAATTGTTACGGCTTTACCTTATCATGTGCTACAAAAAAAATTCTTGTCTTTCTCTCTTACTTTCCCTCTCTGTCCTGCTCCAACCAAGTCTATCGACCTGTTCCACAAATCCCAAAACCTGAACATGACAAATCTCAAAAAAAAAAAAATAAAATAAAAAAATAAACCTAGAACCCCATCCTCCAACGTACACCTCTACTACCAGGTCTCATTCTCCAACATCAGGGGTCTACATCCAACCTTCCAAAGGTTGAAACACAATTACAGGAGACAAAACCGGACATATTTTTCTAAGTGAAACTGGCATAGGGCCAACCACTTCTCTAGACGAATTCATAATTAAAGGATACTCTAACTTAACATCTAAATCTAACCCCCAAGATCGCCATGGGCATGGAATATGTGCCTACATTAAAGATCGCTTTCCATGTGGTAGGGATATCTCCAAAGAAAACCTTAATTTACTTTATATGTGCTTCCGGGTTGCAATAGCTCACACCACTGCATCTATATTTGCCCTCTATCGCCCCCACAACAGTGGGGTTACTATATTAAGAGCATATCTGAGAAAATTGACCACATCTTGTCTGTTCATCCTTCTGCTAACATTCACATTTGCGGTGACTTCAATGTTCATAATCTGGAATGGCTGACCCACTCAAATAAGACCGATGACGAGGGTAGGTTCTGTCATGATTTTGCCACTGCTTATGACCTCACTCAGATTGTTCACGAACCCACCCGTGTGCCCGATACTACTGGTCAGTATGCCAGCCTTCTAGACCTTTTCCTCACAACTTCCCCTGAGCTATGTTCATGTTCCGTTCTATCTCCTCTGGGATCCTCCGACCATTCTTTTGTATCAGTTATGATAAAAATGAAATACAATAATTCTTCAGATTTATCTCTCCAATGTACTGTATATCGATACTCTATGGCTGACTGGGATAGCTTCCATACATTCATATTCAATCTACCTCTGCATTCCATGTTCAAAAAGTATATATCCTCTATAGTATCAGACCTGACCGAATGGTTAATTGTAGCCATAGACCGATTCATACCATCCAAAAAATTTCAACAAAAACCTAACAGCCAGCCATGGTTCTCCCCAGAATGTGCTGCTGCCATTGCACACAGAAATCACTGAGACTAAAGCTGCTTTCAGGATTGCCAGCAACCACTGTAAAAGAGTAATAAAAAAATGCAAGAGAGCTATATGCTAAGTCCGTTAAATCCAAAGTAGCTGAGCAGCAGCTTGGTTCCCACCAGTTTTGGCAAATAGCAAACAGGATCCTGAACAGAAGTGTGCGTTCTATCCCAACTATCATCAATGGACCAGAGGTCATCTCGTCAGCATCAGACAAGGCCAAGCTATTTGCCAGGAACTTTGCAGCTAATTCTACCCTATGCGACGAAGGCCATCAACTCCCCGTATTTCCTCCTATAACAGACAACACTCTGTGTAACATACAAATATCTGTGCGTGAGGTCGCCAAGCTAATCAAGAACCTTGACTCCAATAAAGGAACTGATCCCGACGGTATTCCAATTATAGTGTTAAAAAAATTACAACCAGAACTTGCCCCCATACTTTCCAAATTGTTTAAGCGTTGCCTTAAGGAGAAGTGCTTTCCAACACCCTGGAAAACCTCATCAGTAAGCCCTGTATTTAAGAATTCAGGTGATAAGTAGTCCCCCTCTCAGTACAGACCAATAAGTCTCTTGTGTGTCATGAGTAAGTTGCTGGAATCCACAATAAATAGAGAAGTAGTCAACCACCTCAGCAGAAACAACCTTCTTTGCGACATGCAATATGGTTTCTGCTCCGCAAGATCTACAGCAGATGTGTTAACGGTTATATCTCATAAGATTAGTTAATCTCTTAACAAAGGCTTCCTTTCCAGGGAAATTGCTCTTGACATATCGAAGGCCTTCGATAAGGTATGGCATAAGGTCCTACTTCACAAGATTTCCAGCTACGGTATCACTGGAAATGTTTTCTCAATCATCAAATCATTTCTCTCCAATAGGTTCATAAGAGTAGTGGTTGATGGGCAGAAATAAGAGGCCCACAGTATTAATGCTGGAGTTTCTCAGGGGTCCATCCTGGGCCCAACTGTCTTCCTGATCTACATCAATGATCTCTCAAAACACATACTTAAATCATTCGTTGACACCTATGCTGATGACACGACCATCTATGACAACACATCAAAGGCCGTAAATGACAAAGTTCTCTCTAATTCTCTCTCCTCTGATCTTGAGCGCGTGGTACAGTGGGGGAAGAGGTGGGTGGTCACTTTTAATGCATCCAAAACCAAGCTTCTATCTTTACATTATCAACGCTCTGATCCCCATCTGGCATCAATTGAAATGGATGGCTCTCATCTTGAGGAGGTTCCATGTTTTGACAAGCTTCTGGGTTTGACCTTTACTTCTGATCTGAAATGGAACACGTACATCAGGTCTGTTGCCAAGGCCACTGGAAAAATGGTGGGATCCTTCTAACGCTCCAGAAGATATCTCACTACTGATGCAATTCTCTATCTATATAAAAGCCAAGTACGTCCAATGATGGAGTACTGCTGCCACATCTGGGCAGGAGCGGCTAAAAACAGCCTATCCTGCCTTGACAGAGTACAAAATAGACTTTGTGGCTTAGTGGGGGATGCCCTTTTCTCTTCCCTGCAGCCTCTCTCCCACAGAAGAGACGTTGCGAGCCTGTCTTTATTTTATTGTTATTTCCATGGCAAGTGCTCGTCTGAACTCCAATCTCTCGTCCTCACTCGCCAATATTTCAAGAGAAACACCCGTCTAGCTGAAACTACTATCAGTAATTTTCCCCACTCTTTATCTGTGCCTAAATCCAAACGTAGATTCCATGAGCAGACCTTCTTTCTCAGAAGTGCACGATTGTGGAACTCTATTTCGTTTGCCTATTTCCCACTTGACTACAGCTTGGATGTCTTCAAGTCCAACATAAACAAATTCCTGACAAACCGCGCTCTTAAGTAAGACACTCTATTAAATCTCCAATACTAATGGTTAGTACAATACTATCTCATTGATTACTGTACACGCAATAACCTTATCCTTGAGTGGCCTCCGGGCCTTGATAAGTGGTGACCTCCATGTAAAAAAAAAACAAAAAACAAAACAAAAAGACACAATGTAAAAATATATATATATTTAAAATGATATTAAATGATGTCGCTTTTGGGCCGTACGTGAAACTTAAAATACCTTCTTTGCCCTTTGACTAGGGTCTAAGATGATATAATGATATCGTGGGGTTCCTGTTTGTGCAGTGGAAACATGTCACATACTACTATAAGGATATTGGAGATATTCTGACACTACATTAAGCAGATTACTTATATTAATTAGATTACTTATATTAATACTTTTGCAGTTTTAACAAAAGGGCTACAATAATATCATGGGGTTCCCATTGATGCTGAACGTCTACAGAATGCTCAGCAGCAATATATTGCATATGAAAGATACCACTGGGGAATTTCCACAGGTGTCGCTAGTGAAAATTGTTTTCTGTACGAGGCGTAAACATTTTTATTTTTTATTTATTTTTTTACTGTTGAGAAATTGTTTCTGCAATATTGCAACCAAGAAATTGAAACAAACGTTTTGAAGGTAAAAGCGGGAGAAAAAAGAAATTAAATAAATATTGATATTTCATTATTTCTTTTAATATGATGGACTACTTTGTGTGGTTTATTGGCAGCATTTGCCGGTGTAAACCAGTGAATCTCTGCTCGTCGTTGGGCCGTAAATGCATAAAACGTCATTAAACAGATGGAGCCTACTCATTGTGCTCAGCGTCACCGTGAATGTGTTGCAGTGACGTGCAGAGAAACTTTTCAGGGCAAGTACTCAATTAAATATATATATATATATATATATATATATATATATATATATATATATATATTTGTAGTCATCGACATACAGTCCTTTTTCGTTGTATCACAACTCATCAGTGCCGCTAGACTAGCATCTCTCCCAAGCCAAGGATTCAACCTAGAACCGTCGTGTTGACGGTCGGCGGTTCTCCCACTCGACCATGGAATTGACGCCCGTAAATAACTCAACGGAATGTCTATTTAAATAGACACCCGTCACCACCTTTATAGTGCTCAAATCGCATGTTCGTAAACAAACAAACGACGAGCTTCGCATTTTTCAGCCAATTAAGTAGCGGGTGAGATTATTTACGACAGTGCTCTACCCAAAGAAGGGGGCTTAAAATGGTGGGGCACACACCGATAATACATTCCTCTGAAAAGTGCAATTTTAATGCAGGAATAAAAGGGGCAGGTGCTACAAGAGTTTGGCTTTGTCTGATGCTGACGAGATTACCTCAGGTCCATTAATAATAGTTGGGATGGAGCACACACTTCTGTTCAGAATTCTGTTTGCTATTTGCCAAAACTGGTGGGAACCAAGCCGCTGCTCAGCTACTTTGGACTTAACAGATTGAGCATACAACTCTCTTGCGTTCTTTATTACTTTCTTACAATGGTTGCTGGCAGTCCTGAAAGTGGCTTTAGTTTCCATACATCTATTACGTTGGAAGCAGTAGAAAAAGTGATTTTTGTGCACAATGGCCGCAGCACATTCTGGAGAGAATCATGGCTGGCTGTTAGGTTTTTGCTGAAACTTTTTCGAGGGTAGCTTCTAATATTAATGACACCAACATCTAGTTTTGAACATAAATAATAAATCGCAGTTTTTTTCTTTTTTTTTACGAAACAAAGTTTCTAATATTAATAACACCAACATCTAGTTTTTAACATAAATAATAAATCGCAGTTTTTTGTTTTTTTTACGAAACAAAGCTTCTAATATTAATAACACCAACATCTAGTTTTTAACATAAATAATAAATCGCAGTTTTTTTCTTTTTTTTTTACGAAACAAAGCTTCTAATATTAATGACACCAACATCTAGTTTTTAATATGGATAATAAATCGCAGTTATTTTTGTTTTTTAATAAAAATGACAATACCTCTACAACTATCGTCGCATTTTCATTTTTTATAATGTTAAAAACTAGATGTTGATGTTATTAATGCTATAAACTTTGTTACAGTAAAAAAAAAAAGTCGCCCCGGCTTTAAAAAATTTCCTTCTTGTTTTATTAAAGTTTCATTCATGGTATTTTTTAGGGTTAAAGACTAATTTTTTAAAAACCTTACCATAACATTTACTTTTTAATTAAAACAAAAATGTTGCTGCAGTTTCTTTTTTAAATGTTTTCATCTAATGAAAATATTGTTGGTCTGTTAGTTTTAGCGTTGTAAATTATGATATCAAAACAGAAACAATTCTCTTAATAGTCGTGTAAAGAGAAAATTTTGTATTATTTATGTTATCAACTTTGTTAATTTAAAAAAAAAAAATTGCCGCAGCTTTTTTTTAATGCTTTGATTTAATGAAAAAAATATCGTTAGATCGAGCGTCCTAAATTATGACCTGCAAAAAATGAACTAATCTCTTAGTAAACAAGAGTTGTTTCCCTCTGCACAATGACAAATTGTAAAACAGCGCCAAATATCATTACTAAAAACTGTGTGTATACAATTTCTTGTAAGTGTGGATAAATATACAAAGGCAAGACATGCCGGCCACTAGAAATAAAGGTTAGAAAAACACTAGAAAGTAATAATAAGTGAAGATATTGAAAAAATGGATATCACTGATCATATATGAGGGAGGGGGGACCATCTACCCTTATAGGACAAGGTGAAAATTATAGACAGAGAAGGATGCTATCCATTTACAAACTCTAACCTCTGTTTAATTTCACCTACTTAAGTCTCATTTCTATTTAGAGATTGACTTAATCATTTTTGGTCCTAAACAAACCGGAAAACAGCGACTGGTCTACTCTTAGAAAAGGCTTAGTAATCTGTCTGTGACCTGCAAAAAATGAACGAATCTCTTAGTAAACAAGAGTTGTCTCTCCCCCTAGACAATGACAAATTGTAAAACAGCAGCTATACATTTTAAGCATCGGCATTCGTTTTGCACGTACCTTACTAATACAACGATTACTGGTCATTCTTGCAATTAATTTGACCATATTCCTAGGCATACTTTTTTTAACCAAATATTAGCTCTGCTACAAAAGATGCTAGATGATGTAGTACTCCTAAGATGATGGATATATATGTGCAGTGGTGAATGGATTCTGATGGAATTCTAACTGAGAGCCTGAACAGTCCTTTCTAAGACCTAATCATTAAATATTACCTAAGGATATATTTTCTTTCCTTTTTTGCTGAGATGAGCCTAGGGCAAAAATTGATCTCTCTAGAGATTAACAGGAAGACCACAGGAAGACCAAGGCTTGCTACATGTCCCATCGGTGTCCCCGCGGCGCTGCCGTGGACACTATCGCACACATCCTCACAGACAGTCTCTTAAGCGAGGCATGCTTCAATATGATGATGATGATGACCCAAGGATATTTATTTCATTTACTTCAATTCTTATTATTTGATTTTAGCAGAAACATTACACACTTCCTAAACGATTTTCAGATCTTTGTCTTTTTTTTTTTTTTTTTTGGAGCACATTAAATTAAGGTATATTAATGTTTCAATTTCTCTTTAAATTTAAAAAATATATTTAACAATTTAGGCTTCCATAGAAATTCTGTGCGTCGTTTTGTCATTCGATATGATTGTGGGACGGATAGATTCTGTTACTAAACTCTCACTTTTGGGAGATATTTAAAAAAATTTTTAGTAAAAATAAGGTAGTTTTTTTGTTTGTTTTTTTTTCAGTATCTGAAGACATCATTTTGAAATGGTTCTAGAAAATTGATATTTATCTTTCACAGGAATTTTTACAATTAAAGTATTCAACTTTCAAATTTACCGAATTTTTCGAGTTTTCGAGGACGCTGTAAAAATATATTTCATTACTTTTCACCTGTGCATTTTTACTTTTTTAGCCCTTAATCTTTCAAACAAAATTTAAAAGTAATCGAGAACTTATAACAAAAAACTTATAAGTCGGCATTCATAACCATGGACTCTATCTGTTTTCACTATCGAATTGCACGTACCTATATGATAAGATCCCCATCTACTTTATCAATCTTAGACTCGCATTTCTATAATCCTTACTTATAACAAATAACATAAAATATTTTAAAACTTTTGATGTATTTAATATATCAAATATATAAATTCTTACTAGTATTATCTATTAGGGGTTGCATGATAGTTTTGGGCCATACGGCTAGATTCATAGTGTTCCCATAAAACTGCATGTATCGATGGACGATCGAACTAATGTACAATAGAATTGAAAAATAAAATATTTTCAATAGCAGAAAGAATATTATAAGATAAATATTTGAAACAATAAACAGAATCGAAATGTACTCGTAAGTGAAACATTTTAAGTCACAATAAAATATTTACACTTTTTACGATAGCAGGTACTTTAGGATTCGGTTTAAAACTAGTTAAGTATTTACAATCATAATACACAATAAAATCGACCAGTTTACATAAAGTGTTTAACGAACAAATAAATAGGTTTTGATATATTCAGGTAAACACGAATCAGTAGTCTTCATATTTTTACGTCCATGGAAGCTGTAATAGACGCATTCTAACAGATGTAGGAATTAAAAGAGAAACATAGGTAAACTCCGAAGGAAGCGTGGATACGTGAAAATAAAGTTATATAAAATATAATTTGCTGTTTGATGTTTCTTTCAGAGGGTGATATCTTACTTTGCACAACCTTCAAGTCAAAGACTAACCGCTGGAAAACAGAAACTAATTCTGCTGCTAATTCTAACCTTTGCGACGAAGGCTGCCAACCTCCAATATTTCTTCTGTATCAGAAAACATGCTATGGGATATACAAATATCTGTACGTGATGTTGCCAAGCTAATCAAAAACCGTGATTCCAGTAAGGCAACCGGCCCTGACGGTATTCCAATTATAGTACTCAAAAGACTGTTTAAACGTTGACTTAAGGGGAATTGCTTCTCGTCACCCTGGAAAATCTCATCAGTATGCCCCGTATTTAAGAATTAAGGTGATCGCCTATCTCCCTCACAGTACAGGCGAATAAGTCTCCTGTGCGTCATGGGTAAGTTGCTGGAATCTGTGTTAAATAGAGAAGTAATCAACCATCTTAGCAAAAATAACCTTCTTAGTGACACACAATATGGTTTCCGTTCTGCTAGATCTACAGCAGATGTGGTTACAGTTATATCTCATAGGATTAGCGAATCTCTCGACGGAGGCAACCTTTCTAGGGCAATTGCTCTTGACATATCAAAGACCTTTGATAGAGTATGGCATAAAATCTCCAGCTACGGTATAGCTGGAAATGTTTTCTCAATTATTGAATCATTTCTCACTGATAGATTCATAAGAGTAGTGGTTGATGGGCACAAATCAGAAGCCCTTAGTATTAATGCTGGAGTCCCTTAGGGGTACATCCTGGGCCCAACTCTCTTCCTGATCTATATTAATGATCTTCCAAATCACATCCTTACATCATTTGTAGACATCTATGCTGATGACACTACTATCTGTGGTAGCACATCTAAGATCGTAAACGACCAAGTTCTCTCCGATTCTCTCTCCTCTGATCTTGAGCAAGTTGTACAATGGGGAAAGAAGTGGTTTGTTACTTTTAATGCATTTAAAACCAGGCTTTTATCTTTACATCATCAACGCTCTGATCCACATCTGGCATCAATTGAAATGAATCGCTCTCGTCTTGGGTAGGCCTCATGTTTTGACAAGCTTCTGGGCTTGACCTTTACTCCTGATTTTAAATGGAACACATACATTAAATCCGTTGCCAAGGCCGCTGGAAAAAATGGTGGGATTTTTCTATCGATCCAGTAGATATCTCACTGTTGATGCAATTCTCTATCTATATAAGAGCCAGGTACGTCCAAGGATGGAGTACTGTTGCCACATTTAGGCAGGAGCTGTTAGAGTGGACTTGTCCTACCTTGATGGAGTTCAAAATAGACTTCGTAGCCTTGTAGGGGGATGTCCTTTTCTCTTCCCTGCAACCTCTTTCTCACAGAAGAGATGATGCGAGTTTGTCTCTGCTTTATCGTTATTTTCATGGCAGGTGCTCGGCTGAGCTCCATTCTATGGTCCTCCCTCGCCAAACATTTACAAGAAACACCCGTCAGAAAACACTATCACTAGTTTCCCCCACTCTTTATCTGTGCCTAAACCTAAGCGTATATTCCATGAACAAAGCTTCTTTCTTAGAACTGCACGCCTATGGAATTGTCTTCCGTTTTTCTGCTTTCCAGCTGACTACAATACGGTTATCTTCAAGTCTAACGTAAACAAGTTTTTGATGAGCCGTTCCATATAAGTTAACAAATTTACCGAATCTCCATTACTAACAGTTACTATATTGTCCAATTTCTACTGTACACTCTTTAACCCTTATCCTCGAGTGGCCTCTTGGCCTTGATAAGTGGTGATGCCTATGTAAAAAAAAAGTATATTTTGTTTGTGCACCATGTAAATAAGAATATGTTTGTGAACTATATGTATTTGAATGTGCAAACACCCGCACACACACACACACACACACACACACACACACACACACACACACGCACTCAAGACAAACAGAAGTATGTATTTTATACATACATTTCAAGAGACAGGTTCGGTATCTGTTTATATGTTTATTTGTTAACCATATATTATGCACACTGCAAAGTACATTACGAATTGGCGAATACTATATATACATTAGATAATACTGCTGCTAACACACGTTTATATGAACACGGTATATAGACAGTCGCTATACAACCTATGCACATGGTTATATCACATTAGTTAAATACCCATACACATACTTAGTGAATGAACAGAAATAAAAAGAAAAATATATATGACCAACATTTTAACATACCTGATAAACACGGACACTCCAATAGGCTCAGAAATATTATTATGTAAAAGTTAACAGAATTAATTAAATACAAGAACCCCATACCAACACATATACCACCATATATATTACGGTAATAGAAAACCTTTACTGACCTCTTAATTTGGTACCCCTTGGGAAAACTTTTTCATATGAGGATACGTCCTTCATTAACACAACCCCCCCCCATATAATAATAAACAAGAATTAAAAGAAGTTTACACTTAGAATAATGCCTCCCATTCTTTCTTTAGTCAGAACGGATCAGAGGTAGATTTCAAATTGCATTGTTATGATGACTGAACTTATGTATTCGTGACCTGAAAGTTTCATCTCTCTGTTGCAGATATTGATGATGCGAAACTCTAAGAAAACAATCCTTGTCGTGGACGTGCGTCAGAAGCAGTAATGCGTCATTGAATTACATCGCGCAGAAAAAAACTGAACCGATTAACATTCGCCGGGGCATAAAAACGTAAATAAAAACTATATCACTTAAAGGATTTAATAACATTAATACGCCCCCATCAAGAATCGAACTCAGTCACTTAACAGTAAATGATACCTCACACCAATACCCTAAATAGGAATACACAGTTAAAGTTCGAACGTATACAACATACGTTATCAATAATTGAAATTATTTTTACATCATATTTAGTTATGATCAGTAACAATATAATCATAGAGTTCATCTCTATTAACTCGGTATATTTTTTCTTCTAAATGTGACGCTTGAGCTAATTAACCTAAAATGGTGTATATTTTTGTAAATAAATGAATATTTACGCTCAAAAACACGGCTATGAGAAGAGAATATTCTTTTCATTGTTTTGACTCTCGAGTATATATCAGTTAATATCTTATATGGTTTAAGATAGAGTGATGTATGTGGTTCTCGATTGATTAACTGGCTCTAACTGTGTCGGATATATACTCGAGAGTAAAAACAAGGAAAAGAATATTCTGTTTGTTATAGCACTAGTGATTATTCAGATCTAAGGAACTCTACCTCCCGACTTCCTAAGGAGAAATAATTCATATTGAATTTAATTGTCGTTGAAATTAACAAAAATCGACAGGTAGGGTGCTCTATCCTCAGCTTGAATAAACTAATTAAAAAAATTGAAAATTATTAAAAATTGAATACAATGTTCATATACGTATACAAATGTCCAAATGAAGAATTTTAACATATTTTTGCGCAATCAGACCGAAATCGAAGAAAAGAATATTTCAGTGCTCTAATAAATAAATAAAAATTTTAAAAATTAAAAAAAAACAGTAACAAAAAAAAAAAACGAAGATCGGGAAATCGTTTAAGAGGTTCGTATTATTTGGATTCATCGAACTACTGTTCTCGTCTTGAGTGTGATTTTCACAACGTTTCGGTCTATGTATTTGATTAATAACTTTCTGAATCCTAGTTACTGCAACTGTTCTTTAATGAATCTTCCATAGAGCGGTTTTTCTCTCTAGATTCTATTGGAATTGATGAGAACAATAGGATGTCTTCCTGTGCTGAAGGGAAAATAAATAAATTTAAAGAATCTATCGTTCTCAGGGACGATAAATATTATATCGATCTGCCGTGGGACTCTGAGAAACTTTCTAAAATAGTCTAATTATATGCCCTCTCTGAAATTAATTCAGAGCATGGCAGAATTCTTAAATAATAAGGGTCTGTATGACGACTATCTGCAAGTTTTCAGAGAATATGAAGACTGGAATAAGTGAATCCTTCTTGGTTCCACCCGGAACATACGAGGATTACATCTGGATCCCCCACAGACTTGTTATTAAGGAGGGTCTTGGGGTAACAACGAAGATCTCTCCTGTCTTCAACTGTTCGTTAAAACGTTGGAGGGGAGATCAATGACGCTGCTTACTCTGGTGTCAGTTTAACAGCTCAACTATTGGACTTATTACTAGCCTTCAGAAAAAAAAACAATTATGTTCTTTTGGACGATTTGCGTAGGGGTTTTCTACAGATTCACCTGAAATCTGTTCAAGACAAGAATAGATTTTTTGTTTTTTTCTTAAGGTGGGCGATAAATAGTACACCTTTAGATACAATACTATTATATTTGGCTTAAATGCCGGTCGTTTCATTTTGAATTTTATACTCAAATTTCATGCAGAAAAAAATATAAGGCTGATTTGGCCTCATACAATTTCCAACAAGTTTTATGTTGACAATTTGGTCACCACTAGTTGTGACTCTGATTCCTTACTTTCTGTTTATAGCAATGTCCGTGACAGGTTAAGTGAAGCAGGGTTCGAGCTTCGGTTCTGCAATTCCCAAAATGCGCAAACTTGCAAGTTAAAATATTGGAAGATGATTCTATTACATTTCTATTTCCAACCATGAAAAAGTGTTGGGTTATCGATATTCCTTTCAACAAGATTCTTTTAAACTTACTCCAACAGCTATAGACGATAATGTCAAAACTAAACGTGAGGTTCTATCGCAGATTTCGAGTGTATGCGACACACTGTCGTTGCTTCTCCCTGTCACTATTCAGGGGAAGATTCTAATCAGTCAATTGTGGAAAAACAATTCATCATGGGATCAGCAGATCCCTGAAAGTTTTCTTACTTCATGGCAAATGCATGTCAAAGAATTAAATAATTTATAGAACTTTGAGTTCCCCAGATGTGTATTAGTGGAGGACTCCCCGGTTGAAATCATTTGTTTCTGTAATGCACCTAAGCATGCCTAAGGGTTTTCTTTATATGCCAAACAAAGGAGCCAATGTTCCTTGATGTTCACAAAAGCTAAAGTGGTTCCCATCAAAGGGAATCACTCCCTTGGAATTGATGCCTATGTATCTGGCCCTTAAAATTATTCGTCATGTCTTGCAGGCATCAATGTCCATACCCTTTTCCTTGTGTCAGATGTACAAGTAGCCCTATCGTGGATTTTAAACAGGAAGGGTTCAAGGAAATATTTTTGTAGAAAATCGTATATCGGATATAAATAGAGGTGATTAACCTCAAATTAGGGATACCCCCTAAACTCAAATATGTGCCCTCGCCGGATAATCCAGCGGATATATTAACTAGAGGCATTACTACCTCTATATTCGCACAAGTAAACGGTAAGTAGACAGTAAACGATCTCCTCTGATCTTGAGCACGTAGTACAATGGAGAAAGGAGTGGTTGGTTACTTTGTATGCATCTAAAACCAAGCTTCTCTCTTTACATCATCAACACTCTGATCCACATCTGGCATCAATTGAAATGAATCGCTCTCGTCTTCAGGAGGCCTCAAGTTTTGACAAGCTTCTGGGCTTGACCGTTACTCCTGATCTTAAATGGAACACGTATATCAAATATGTTGCCAAGGCCGCTGGAAAAATGGTGGGATCTTTCTATCGATCCAGTAGATATCTCACTGTTGATGCAATCCTCTATCTATATAAGAGCCAGGTACGTCCAAGGATGGAGTACTGTTGCCACATCTGGGCAAGAGCTGCTAGAAAGGACTTGTCCTGCCTTGATAGAGTTCAAAATAGACTTCATAGCCTCGTATGAGATGCCCTTTTATCTTCCCTGCAACCTCTATCGCACAGAAGAGATGTTGCGAGTTTGTCTCTGATGTATCGTTATTTTCATGGAAAGTATTCGACTGAGCTTCAATCTATGGTCCCCCCCTCTCCAAACTTTCACAAGAAACACTCGTCTAGCTGAAAATACTATCAATAATTCCCCCTCCACTCTTTATCTGTGCCTAAACCTAAACGTAGATTCCATGAACAAAGCTTCTTTCTTAGAACTGCACGCTTATGGAATTGTCTTCTGTTTTCCTGCTTTCCAGCTGACTACAATATGGTTGTCTTCAAGTCCAACGTAAACAAGTTCTTGATGAGCCGTTCCATATAAGTTAACAAATTTACCGAATTGATTACTATATTGTCCAATTTCTACTGTACACTCTTTAACCCTTATCCTCGAGCGGCCTCTTGGCCTTGATAATGTGGTGATGCCTGTGTAAAAACAAAAAAAAAGTATTCAATTTCTAGGTATATGGACCTGATTGACTAAACCAAGATAGCATCAGCTTGCCCATCTCTCCCTTACTCTGTCTTAAGGACAACAACATGAAAATCGTTTCCTGTATGTTCTCAGATGATGCCAACTCGGACGAGAACTGTTTACCTTTAAGAATATCTGATTTCTCTACATTGTCTAAGAAAAAGTTTTAAGATTCGTTGATAAGTTACGACACCGAAGCAGTGCTTCGGTGTCGTAACTTATCAACGAATCTTAAAACTCCTGTGTAAAAGAAATCTTAAAACTCCTGTGTAAAAAATGTTTAATCGGCCATCGTAGTATGGGGCGCCCTAGACTATTAGCAATAAGCACTTATGAAGAAAAGTACAGAAAAATAGATGACGCCATAAATGATGAATGGCGGTTGCCAAAACCAGTAAATAATGACTGGCAGTTGCTAAAGGCAGTGAAACGTCACAAAGGTTGAATGATATTTGCCAAAGGCAAAATAGTAAATAGTAAATAGCAGTTTTCTAAAACTGTGGACGAGAAGAATAGTAGGAGTATCCTTTAAAGTCCGACCTACGTTACTCCGACCCGACAGCAATGTGTTAGAGTTATGTCGTCTTGACCTCGGATTCCTGACAAGGCTACTCAATGCGGACGCTTCTATTTAACTCTGGCTTTCATATAATAATTTCTAAAGTGTTTGTCTTTGCTTTGGTTTTATTTTTATATTTTGTATCGTTGTCCTCGGAGACTTGTATAAAAACGGATTCAAGATAGTACCGTATTTTACTTGATATGAAGCTTCGATGCCGTATGTTTTACAACTGAAAAAAAAAATCTAAAATAAAAAAATTAATATACAACAAATAAATGTCGTAAACTGGTCGGAATGTTAATTATCGGCCGATCTGTATATTTTTATATTACTGAAACTTTTGTTAAATTCTAGAGAAATAAAAAAAAGTGTTTGTATTACTGTACACATAGATTCGAAAAAGTTGTCAAAAAACAAATATATAACAAATAAATGTTATCAAAGGCAAGATAAGTTACTTTTCTGCCAAACTGGATATATTTTTTGTGTTTTTATTCAATGTAACATATTTATTCAGCTCGAAAAACATACAGTGTTTACCGATGTATTCGAAAATTCAAGATGGCGTCTCACACCCTCTTTAACACCGAAAGTATGGAAAAAGGTGTTATAAATAAAAAAAAAACTATACAAAATACTATTAAAAACCCGCCGAATATCTGTCAACCTATGTCACGGTAACATATATTGAGCGAGTTTTTAACAGTATTTTATCCGGTTTTTTATTTATAACATCTTTTCCCACACTTACCGTGTTAAAGAGAGAATAATACGCCATCTTGAATGTTCCAATACATCGCTAAACACTGTATGGTTTTCGAGCTGAATAAACATGTTACATTGAATAAAAACACGAAAAATATATCCAGTTTAGCAGAAAAGTAACTTATGTTGCCTTTGATAACATTTATTTGTTATATATTTGTTTTTTGACAACTTTTTCGAATCTATGTGTACAGTAATACAAACCCATATATATATATATATATATATATATATATATATATATATATATATATATATATATATATATATATATAATGCGAAGCTCGTTGTTTGTTTGTTTACGAACAGACGATTTGAGCACTATAAAGGTGGTGGCGGGTGTCTATTTAAATAGACATTCCGACGAGTTATTTACGGGCGTCAATTCCATGGTCGAGTGGAAGAACAGTCGACTGTCAATACGACGGTTCTAGGTTCAATCCTTGGCTTGGGAAAGATGCTAGTCTAGCGGCACTGATGAGTTGTGATACAACGAAACAGGACTGTATGTCGATGACTACAAATATATATATATATATGTGTGTGTGTGTGTGTGTGCACATACTTATATATGAAAATTATAATGACCTTTTAACTATCGGCGGCTAACTGAATACTTTCGCCGACTTTTTTTTTCGTCTATTTACACCTTTGCTTTCACAAAATAAACTCATAATACAAAATGCGAGTTATTTCTGACTTGCATAACTACATCCCTGGAATCGTTGTTTCGTCAGATTAAAACAAAGATACTACTAGTCGTGTCTTCTATCGC
Organism: Euprymna scolopes; assembly: GCF_053919585.1. NCBI lineage: Eukaryota > Metazoa > Mollusca > Cephalopoda > Sepiida > Sepiolidae > Euprymna > Euprymna scolopes. The sequence goes on along the minus strand of NC_136524.1, from coordinate 31,877,033 downwards.
TAGCATTCCTTATCAATGGAGCAATGTTCGTATCGTCTTGTCTTCCCCGGTGAATGGTAATACAAACCCATATATATATATATATATATATATATATATATATATATATATATATATATATATAAAGTAGTAGCGTTCATGTGTGCGTGTGGGTCTGTGTGTACAATTCTCCTATAGCCCAAACCACAAAATTAAGATTAAAGGTTAAGGTAATAGTCTATGTATATATACTCTCCCACAACCCAGACAACTGAACCGATCATAACAAAACCTAACATGATGATGATGCTCCCGATTTAGGGAAGGGATGGTGCACACTACTTTTTAAGTGGTTTACCGAGCATACAGAAAAATCCCGTGCAAAGCGTAGGTATCTTTGTTAGCACACACACACACACACACACACACACACACACACACACACACACATATATATATATATATATGTGTGTGTGTGTGTGTGTGTGTGTGTGTGTGTGTGTGTGTGTGTGTGTGTGTGTGTGTGTGTGTGTGTGTGTGTGTAAGTTTGACTCATGTCCAGGTAACATGTATCTAAAATTTAAAGTGTTTACATCCAAATTGGCGGAGGAGTTTGATAGAGTCTGCAAAGGTCAACTCTTTCAACTTTTACCTCTTGGCAGTCACATTTTCGCCTAAAATTGATTAAAAAGCTTGTTACATGTCTAAATACCCTTTACGTAAAATTTCAAATGTTTAGACCTAAAATTGGCTGAATAGTTTGCTAGCGACCGCAAAGGTCAAATATTTTGTATTTTGACGCCTTGACAGCCAAATTTTCAGCGAAAAAAACGATTAAAAAGCTTGCCCTATGTCTGAATACACTTTATGTAAAATTTCAAATGTTTAGACTAAAAATTGTCTGAGTGATCAAACTTTTTTAAACTTTGACCTAAATTTTGACCCCTTAACATTTATTGTTTTGGGCTTAAATCAAATTAAAAAGTTTGATCCATGCCTACGTAACCTACATCTAAAATTTTAAGTGTTTAGACCCAAAATTGGTGGAAAAGTTGTGTAGAGTTTTCAAAGCTCAAATCCTTGAACTTTGACCACTTGAGAGTCAAATTTCTGTGCGAAAACCGATTAAAAGATTTTCCCAAATCTCAATACTCCTTATGTCAAATGTCAAGCATGTAGACTGAAAATTGACAGAGTAATTTGGTAGGGAAATTTGTACACACAGATAGAGACATAGACAATTTCATATATATATATATATATATATATATATATATATATATATATATATATATATATATATATATATATACTAGCATGGGTGCCCGGCGTTGCCCGGCGTTGCCCGGGTGTTTGGAGGTGTGTGTTGAGCAAAAAAAAAAAGTGGTAGTAAGAAGGCAAGCTCGAACCCGTACCGCGAAGGAGGAAAAGAACGGGAAAAAACGTGACGTCTTGGCTGTTACGACCACCGCCAAACCGAAGTGACGTAGGTTTAAATGAAGGCTAGACACTCGAAAATAGGGAATGACTTTCGGAAATGTCGGCAAAAAAGCGACCCCTCTCTGTAGAAAAGTGCTCAATAGAGGGTGAAGAAATTAATGTTTGCAGCCAATTTTTCGGTGTTTGTCGGTCGAGCTTCAAAACGATACTGATCTTGTGAAAATCCGTCGCTTCTGTCGAAAGTTTTAGGCAGACATGCAAACATACATACATACATACATACATACATTTATATATTGGTAGCTCAAATTTTCGACCCAAACTGGTTAAAAAGCTTGCCCTATCTCTGAATACCCTTTATGTAAAATTCCAAATGTTTAGACCAGAAATCAAGTTATTAAGTTAGATCCATGTCCAAGGAACCTATATCTAAACGTTCAAGTGTTTAGACCCAAAATTGTCGGAGGAGTTTGGTAGAGTTCTCAAAGGTCAAATCATTGAACTTTGACCCCTTAACAGCCAAATTTCTAGCCGAAAACGTATTAGAACGGTTTTCCCAAATCTCAGTACCCTGTTTATCAAATTTCAAGTCTGTAGACTGATAATTGACAGAGTTATTGCGGTGGAAAATGTACACAGACACGCAGACACGTTCACTTTTATACATATGTACTAGTATTTCAGCCCGGCGTTGGCCGGGTGTTTGGATGTGTATGTTGAGCAAAACAAAAAAAAAAGCGGCCAATTTTTTTAAGCTTAACATTTATTGTTTAGGGCTCAAATCAAGTTATTAAGTTAGATCCATGTCCAAGGAACCTATATCTAAAATTTTAAGTGTGTTTAGGCCTAAAATTGGTTGAGGAGTTTGGTAGAATTTTCAAAGGTCAAATTGTTGAACTTTGACCCCTTAACAGCCAAATTTCTGGCAGACATGCAAACATACATACATACATTTATATATTGGTAGCTCAAATTTTCGACCCAAACCGATTAAAAAGCTTGCCCTATCTTTTAATACCTTTTATGTAAAATTTCAAATGTTTAGACCAGAAATTGTCTGAGTAATTTGGTAGAAACCGCAGGGGTCAATTTTTTTTAACTTTGCTTCCTATTATGACCCCTTAACATTTATTGTTTTGGGCTCAAATCAAGTTATTAAGTTAGATTCATATCCAAGGAACCTATATCTAAAATTTCAAGTGTTTAGTCCCAAAATTGTCGGAGGAGTTTATATGCAATTAAATAATAATTATTCTTTTATATCTACAGACATCATCCGTGTAAGATGACAATTCCAATTGGTCGGAAGATTCGAATCCAGCCATGAAGCCTCTTTTGACTCTTTTTTTGCTAAGCTTCTACATCCGGGCAATCGTTACAAGAAGGAAGAGAATTAAGAACTAATAAATTCGGGCGTGGACATTAGACAATCTATATTGTTTCACACAATATTATCTAAAAGAAAATTCATAAATATTATTATTTATTATTATTATTATTATTATTATTATTATTATTATTATTATTATTATTGGCTTACAAGGGTAATTTAAGCTAGTAGTATGTTATCTTAATTTCTTTTAACTTTTATTTGTTTGTTTATTTATGTATTATGTTATTAAATTACCAGTTAATTAATAGTTTAATTTTATTTAATCTTAATTTCTTGAGAACTTCAACTGAAGTAAAATGACAAAAAAAATTGAGTTCTGGCTGAAAAATGATTGGTTAGTGTTATACCTCGAAGATTAAGTAGATCCACTCAATGCCTAAATTCCATTAATAACGGTGGTCTAGGCAAACAAGGGCAAAGCGCTATTTTTAATGGGAGATTAATGGGTATATCGGCGTGTTTATGAGAGATGGCTGTTCACAGCAATAATGAGGATTGCAACGTTAAAAGTTCGATGTTGTTATATTGAGCACTAATCCTTACCTCTTTCTAATGCATATAATGACTGTGGTGTTGAAAAGGAGAGAATATTGCCTTATGCGACTTTGACTTACATGTTAGATATTTATCTAACTGTTTTTTGCTCCAAGACATTGGCAAAATAAGACAAACACAACAAAGGCCTACCTTAAAATTCAATACAAATTTTATTAGATTGTCGATTACAAAAAAGGAATACTCGTTTTGCCTCTGTAAACAGAGCTGCTAACAACTTCGAAAGATGACATTCCATCTTTAACAGGAACTGATTCATCTGTCTCCGAAAATATGAGTTTGCAGCCGATGAATAAGTCGATATGATGCCTTCTGATATATAAAAAAAAAAAAAAAAGATTCAGTCCTCGCACTGAGAGGATAGTGCAGATGTTTATAATTAATGTTCATGTAGGAAAAGCAATTCATACCAAAAAAAAGTCTCTAGCGGATTTAAATGATAATTAATGAGCCTAATTATTTGGGCTTGAAATAAAAAGTCTCAAAGAGACGAAAGTTGGAGGCTACATTATGCCTCATGTGGAGGGTGAGTTTCAAAACATACTTCTTCTACTGCTGACTTGATGAAACTGAAAAGCAAAGGCACGCAATACAATACGCTCCACGGTAAATACAATCGACTGATTTGATTGGTTCAGAAGTTGGGGGTGGCCACTGTTGTACCTGAACAATTGTGAACACGAATGGCCGAAGTGAAATAATCTAGCTGTCACTGGCGATTATTACTGCTAGTTTGGGTGATAACATTCAGGTACTGTTTGAATTTAAGAAAAAGCAATTAAGGGAATGCGTAAATCAGTATTAATTAATAAAGTTACGAAAAATGGTCCATTAGAATAGTAATAGAAAGTAAAAACAGAAGTTTAAGATTCTCACTGTATATGAACTGTTTTTAAGTGGTAGCAGTCCTAACTATTTCCGTTTGTTATTCAATTCTTCCGTTTCTTTTCAACTTTTCCACCAATAGTATTAAAGTAAATTCCAGTTTTTTTTTTAATGTGTAAAACAAAACAATTACGACTTTTTTCACTACTGTGAGTATTGTCATGTTAAGAACGGCGTTTGGAATAGACATTGCAAACTTCCCATCTTAAGAATGGTGTTAGGAATAGACACCCCAAACATCCTCATGTAAAGAACGGCTTTAAGGGTAGTAGACAGCCCTTTTTGTTTTTTTGTTTTTTTTGGGGGGGGGAATAATTCCTCCAAATTTAACCATGATAATCGTTGTCAGAATACCCACCGGCAGATGCAAAAAAATGGGGGTGACAGTGTCAGTAGGAGAGAAGTAGATTTGTTTATTGCGTATGCGTACAAACTTGTCAGCCAGTGAATTAAAGTGCATGCTACATGTTTTTATATCTCTGTAAGTACTTGTCTCCGCAGAATTTGGATTAAATTTTATTAATAAGCATGGTCAAAAACCTTAAAAAGTCGTCATTCTAAAAAAATTGCGGAGGTGGACCTAATGTACAAATCCAGTAAATGATATTGCCGAAATGTTTATTTTTAATTTGGCGACGATCATAATAGATTGCGCAGGTTTAAGTAAAGTATATTAAAATAAAGTACATAAAAACGTAACTATATATATATTATTCCTTATTGAAATTTTTATTTTTGAGATGAGCATTGTATGTTAATTTTATTTTATTTCGGACTATTAGTCTCATCTTATCTTTTTTTATTGGTGCACAACGTTTCGGCCAACTTCATCTGGCCTTCGTCAGGTGGTAACCGCGACGGATAGGAACTTCGAATCTCCTAACTGCATTCTCAGCCATCACTGCCATCCGTAGTTGTTGTCGTCTCACCACATTTTTGACCAATTACCTCTGGCACGCTTTGGGTGGGATTGAAACCGCTATCTTCAGACAATGTTCATCTGGAACCGTAGAGATTCAACGTCTCTATCAACTGCGCCACGGGCCCCGAAGGGCAATCAAGGTTGGATTCTTTGATCTTATAAATCCACATTTATTTATTATCTGATCTTCCATAGTCGGATCCGTACCGATTGGTATATATATATATATTATTCCTTATTGGAATTTTTATTTTTGAGATGAGCATTGTATGTTAATTTTATTTTTATTTCGGACTATTAGTCTCATCTTATCTTTTTTTATTGGTGCACAAAAAAATGAACGCAGTAATTTAGAAGGCAAAAGTAGGTATCATTGCGACGCCATATTTGAATCCTAAATTAGTGTTCGTTTAGCATGCAAATACTGTTAATCCGGAATATAGGAATAGTCAGAGCTAAGCCAATCAGATTGAATGGAATTAGTCTAGAGGGACTTTGTTTTTTTTTATTGGAGAAGGGAAAGATTATATTATGTCTAGGAGTTTATGATTCAGTTATGAAGGGTGAAGCCCAATAACTGTCGAAAATGTAGAATACTTTATGATAATGACTGGGGCACTAAGAGGATGTGTAGAGCGGAAAATAGGAACTACTTCCTCTATTGTGATGTTGCTCCTAGGATGAAATGTAGGATTTTATTATAACGACTAAATGTGTCTAAAATGGTGTTGTAAAGTTACATAAGATAGTGGCTAATAGTCTAGACATAATAAATTTGTATGTGGCATCTTGTTGCAAACATACGGTACTTTGGTCCAGAGTGGAATTTTTGCAATCATAATATTATTTATGGGATTATCGTATAGCTTTTTAAAATATTTATTTAGTAACTTATTTACAAGACAGTGCGATCAATAACCGCCTACAAATAAAAGCAACATCCACTCTTAGCCAAACTCCTTTTGTTTACTGCTAGTTAATAACGCTTAAAGATGGAAATACATTTATATAATTTATTCTCAATGCGGATTATTTTCCTCCGTAAGAGAGAAAAATTCTCAAATAATTATTTAATTCTTATTCCTTCTTCACGTATTTCTGCTATCTATTATATAGTTAACAGTCATCGAAAAGTGCTCAATATATTAAGAATATCAGGTATGTTTAAACGCAACTTAATTTCTTCTCTTTGTTTTAGACGATTCTGAGCAACGCTGGGTAACACTGCTCGTATGTGTATAAAAACGAAATACTACTTTCAATAGAAATGTAATATTCCCAGCAGCCCCTGTAGCTCTCACTTCTCAGTCCTCGTTTAAAATTAGTGACTTTTCTGCCACAGAGAGAAGAAAAAGCAGTATTCTAGGTCGGCAGTATTTTTTGCACGAGCAGTCGCCTGAGATGTCGGAATTTTTCTGTTTCTATTTCTATCCTTGTAACCATGTCACTAACAAGTCTGCTGAAGGTTAACTGGGATGACATTATCTGCCTAATAGTTAAGGACCCGAACCTTAGATTAACCACTAAGGAGGCCATCCTATCAGCGTGTGTAAAATACTGGAGCTGCTGTATTTCCATTTGGTGAATGAATCCTGGACCACATAATAGCTTCTAGTGAGACTTCCCGATGTCATATTAGTAAAGAATTGTTACAGCTTTACCTTAACATGGACTATAAAAAATATTTCTTCGTTTCTTTTCCTCCCTTATTTTCCCTCTCTACCCTGCTCTAACCAAGTAAGTCGACCTACTTCTCGAATCCCAAAATTCCATCATGAAAAGTCTCAAGAAAGAACACAATATTAAACCCAGAACTCCAACTTCTAACGTAGATCCCCACTACCATGTCTCCTTCTCCAACATCAAGGGGTTTACGTTCAAAGCTTCAAGAGGTTGAAACCCAATTACATGAGACCAATCCAGACCTATTGTCCCTAAGCGAAACTCGCATTAGACCGAGTGTTTCTGTAAATGAATTTGTAATCAAAGGATATTCTAATTTAACATCCAAATTTGACCCTCAAGATCGCCATGGGTATAGAATATGTGCCTATATTAAAGATGGCTTTCTATGTGGTATGTACATCTCCAGAGAAGACCCTAAATTGCCGCATATGTGTTTTGGGGTTGCACTTGCTCACACTACTACGTTTACATTTGCCCTCTATCGCCCCCGCAACGCAATGTAGAATAATTAATCCACTCAAACAAGACAGATAATGAGGGAAGGTTCTGTCACGATTTCTCCATTGCTTATGACCTATCTCAGATTGTTCAGGAACACGTCCGTGTGCCCGACACTGAAGTCTCCTATACACTTTCTCACAACTTGCCTTGAGCTATGTTCATCCTCTATTCTGTCTCAGTTAAGATAAAAAAAACAAAATGTAATAAGTCCTCTGAGGAACCTCTTTATCCTACAGTATATCGATAGTCTATGGCTGACTAGGATAGCTTTCATACATTTATATCAGATCTACCTTTGCATTCCATGTTTAAAAAGAACGTTTCCTTTATAGTATCAGATTTAACGGAATGGTAAATTGTAGGTATAGACCGCTTCATACCCCCCAAAACATTTCAGTAAAAACCTAACAGCCAGCCGTGGTTTTCTCCAGAATGTGCCGCTGCCATTGCGCACATAAATCACTATTTCCATTGCTTCCAACGTAGTAGATGTACTGAGACTAAAGCCGACTTCAGGACTGCCTGCATCTCTGTAAGAGTAATAAAAAATGCGAGAGAGTTGTATGCTCAGTTCGTACAGTCCAAAGTAGCTGAGCAACGGCTTGGTTTCTACCAATTTTGGCAAATAACAGTCCTGAATACAAGTTTGTGCTCTATCCCAACCATCATCAATACGCCTGAGGTAATTTCGTCAGTATTGGACAAAGCCAAACTCTTTGCCAAGAACTTTGTAGCTAATTCTATCTTATGCGACCAAGGCCACCAATTCCTCTTATTTCCTCCTGTGTCTGAAAACACGCTATGCGACATACAAATATCAGCGTGATGTTGCCAAGCTAATCAAAAACCTCGATTCCAGTAAAGCAACTGGCCTTGACGGTATTTATGTTATAGTGCTGAAAAAGCTCCAACCAGAACTAGCACCCATACTTACAAAGCTGTTTAAGCGTTGTTTTAAGTAGAATTGCTTCCCAACACCCTGAAAACCCTGGCCCAAACGCATCATTGATATCACAAGCTGTCTCGACAGCTTTTCGTGCTAGTTTGAAATGAAACAAAAAGTCGTGCGGATTTGAATTGTTTCCATGCTGTTGAAAAGCCTGCAAAAAAAAATAATGAAGATATTGAGAACGGTAACAAATAACACAATTCGATAGAGCGAAAAACACGCTTCAAAATGATATATAACATAGCTATATATATATATATATATATATATATATATATATATCAATGAATTAATTCAGAAATCATATACAAAAGTGGCATATGTGAGAAAACGGTATTGTTTTTGTACCAACCTAATAGGAGCCACTTATCCTGCCTTGACAAAGTTCAAAATAGATCTTGTAGTTTAATGGGGGATACTCTTTTCTCTTTCCTGCGCCCTCTTTTCTACAGAAGAGACGTTGCGAGCCTGTTTCTACTTTATCGTTATTTTTATGGCATGTGCTCGTCTGAGCTTAAATCTATGGCCACCCTTGCCTGACTTTCGCGAAAACACTTGTCTAGCTGCAACCACTATCAATAATTTCCCACACTCTTTATCTGTGTATAAACCTAAACGTACATTCCATGAAAAAAGCTTCTTTCTTAGAACTGCACTCCCGTGGAACGCTCTTCCGTTTTCTTGCTTTCCAACTGATTACAATATGGTCGTCTTCAAGTCCAACGTAAACAAGTTCTTGATGAGCTTTAACCTTAAGTAATCCGATTGATCAAATTTCTACTACTAACGATTACTAGAATATTTTCTATTGACTTCCGTACACTCATTAACCCTTCTCATCGAGTGGCCTCCGCGCCTTGATAAGTGGTGACTCCTTTCTAAAAAAATTTTTAAAAAGTGCATTAATAGCTTCATATATGTTTCAATAAAATATCATTAGAAAATAAATTGTCCCGTCGCTTTTTTCTAACTACAACATTTTATTCTTACAATATAACTCAGCAAGGTTATGTGGCATAGTGGATAAAGTAGTTGGTAAGATTTAGTTTTAAGTTACACACATATAGATGTTCGATCCTCAGTGCAGGTGACACTCGAAATACTATTGTGAATTACTTAGCACTTGTGTATGAAAGTCTCACAAAGAAACAAATGAAATTAGACAGGAGTTTTTTTTTTCAGTTGATTAAAGAAAAGGCACACCAAGCCGCCTGACATGCAACTATGTGATAACATATTTTGCTTTGCTTAAAGGCTCGAAGGACTAACAAGTCCTGCATCTTGTTTACAAAGCCCATGTCGCAACAGCACATGCTTAAAAGTTTTCTCATGTCGCCACATGGTTAAAAGTCTATCTCAAGCTGGCATGTGGTTTAAAAAGAAAAAAAAACTCCCATGCCGACTCGTGCTTTTGTTTTCGTATTAGTATGAAAACAATAGTCTGAAGTATCAATTAATGTGTATTATTAATTTTAATCATTAATTAACTATTTAATTTTTATTTCAGTACTAGACTATCCGTGACCCGTTCGGTCAGTATATGTTATAGCTAGTTATGAAATAGTGAGTAAACAGAATTAGTGTATAAAAGTGCAAGTGAGTATGTGAAATTCATGTATAAAGGTGCAAAAATTGAATGCACGCGCGTGCGCGAAAACAAACGCGGCGACTAGTGAAAACAATACGCAATTTCGCAATTTACACACGCGCACGAAAACAAAAATGGCGACCAAAAAAAACAATATGGAATACATTGGATAAGTAAGGTCTTAGCATCACTTCCCTTAAATTAAATGAAAAAGCCTTTATATAAGAGGGGTGTAATCCGTTGAAAAAAAAATGGAAAAAACGAAAAGACAAAATACAAGGAGAGAATGTGCATTGTACACCCTATTTTTGTGCGCGCGCACGTGTGAGGGGGTAATAGCCTTAAAAATATCAGGAAATAATAATTAACTGATTAAGTAATATTTAATGGCGAAACCTTTTCAAAATAGATTTTTTAAAAAATGAAAAGTCCCCTCCACACATACACATGTTTTGAAGTGTTTCTACGTATTTTTAAAATGTTTGGAACTCATGACCCCCCCCCCGCCTCATTTCTCTTTTACTTCCCCCACCCTCGCCACCAAACTTAAAAAATGCTAACGTTAGATGTTTCTCTACGTCGCCAAAAAGTAGGGCCTCATTTTACGTAAAATTTTATGTAGGAAAGTGATCCCCTACGATAAAAATGTTAAATCAAAAAAAAAAAAAAAAAAAAACTTCTTTTATATTATCTTTAACGGCCGTTAAAACGTATTAGGCAAAAAAAAAGATTTTGATTTCTTTTTAGGAGGTAAACTACGCTGGGTTAGATCGTAACAAAACCCAAATAATTTTTTTTCTTAATATGTAAATTGATCAAGTAGTTTTTTTTTCTACATTGGAAAAACATATTTACTTTGTTTTGCTTTGTTTGTTTGTTTTTAAACAATTCCAACTTGCAAAAAAAAAATACAAATAAAATAGTCGTAAATAAATAATCTTGGGCATAAAAATTAGTTTTGTTTTTTTTAATCACGTTTTAGTTTTAATCAAGTACAACTTGGGTAAAGAAAACATTTAAGAAATATGTAGGTGTACCTGAACAATCGGCGCCCCCTTACAATTTTTTCTTTTCGTCTTTTTTTATCAACTATTTCTGCGGATTATTGGACACTAAGTTACGAGATTATAAAAAAATCAACAAAAAAAATCAATATTTGCAGATTTGGAAGGGGTTCAGTTTCACATACAACGTTCGAGTGAATCGACCCCGCATTTTCAGAACTGATTTACACCTCGATTTGGTTAGCTCTTTCATCCCCACCCCGACAGTATTATTATTTTGTTTTCTTTTTTTGCGACATTTCACTTTAAGAAAGTTCGGTCTGCTCTCCCCTTCATCATTATTTTTTATTTAGGCTATCAATTGGCCCTTAAAGAGTAAGATGAAAAATGTTCAAAATAAAAAGTGATTTTAAAGTTATATTGTTTTTTATTGTCTTGAGAAAACTTTTTTTTAGTGATGAGTGAAAAAAATGAAACTCAGGAAGCCTCCAGAGCACTACTGCAAGAGCTAATTAAAATTAAAGAGGCGCTACTAAAACCACTACTATCTATTTCCCTCCTGGAAGAGAAAATATTTTTTTAAGTAGGGACTGGAAAAAAATAAATAGTCAGAATCCACAGGAGCGCTATTAAAAGCAGTAAATATGTTTATAAATATAGCTATTGTTATATATTATATATTTATATTTAAATCTTTTTTTTACTAAACGGGGGTTAAATTATATTTTTTGTAGGGAAAACATGTTAAAATAAGCTAAAACAAAAAAATATTGTTGACCTTGTTTATACCTTGAATAGCAGCGTTGGCTTTTAATATCGGACTTAAGACAGGGCGGATATGAAATAGGTAAGCAGACGAATCTTTTAAAATCGGAAATCACAAACCGTGTGGACGATTTATACGCTCAAGCAAGCAAGAGGATTTGATCTCTCTCTCTCTCTCTCTCTCTCTCTCTCTATATATATATATATATATATATATATATATATATATATATGTGTGTGTGTGTGTGTGTGTGTGTGTGTGTGTGTGTGTGTGTATATATATATATATATATATATAAGAATAAGTAGTTAATAAAACATGTTAAAAAACACTTTGAAAAAGTTTTTAAAAAAACATTTAATTTTCAAAAGGAAACACTTAATAAGTGGATAGTCCTTAATACGCTGAGTTTCGAAGAAATACTTTCCTTCTCATCAGAGGGTAGGATTTAGCAAAATGCGGAATCGGATTTTGCTTGCAAAAGTATTTGATGAAACTACAAGTAAGTCATAGATCTTACTTGATAACAAAAAGTGAAGCAGAGGGAATAGGGTGAAGAAAAAGTGATTTCACGTAAATGGATAGTCTGGTGAAGTAAAGTATCTAACGACGGTAATATATATATATATATATATATATATATATATATATATATATATATATATATATATATATACATATATATATATGAATGTAATTTGAATTTAATTTTAAACCAAATGATGTATATGGACTTCATATTGATATCAACGATAAAGTATTACGTCAAGTGTGTGAGTTCCATATAGAAACGTTGAAAGAAATATATTTGTTACAAATTTAAAACAAGTAAAATATCTATTTATTTTCCTAATATTACGTTGTGATTTGGCTTTCAAGCGCACTTCATGCGTATTTTATTTTATTCAAATTAAATCAATATGGAACTCACACCCTTGACGTTATTCTCGCGTTTCCTACGCACAGTTTCAACGTTTCAAAATACAACCGCCGAAAACAACGCGCGGATCTTTACAAACAGACTTTTCTTTTTCCAACTTTACAACATGGCAAGAAAGAAGGAAAGAAGAAAAGAAATAAAACAACATACTGAAGATGGAGTCTAGCTCCGATATATATTCATGTTATGCTATAAATTTCAAACAAGTAAATATCTGTTTATTTTCCTTATATTAAGTTGTGATAATGGCACTTGATGCGTATTTTATTTCATAAAATATTAGATTTCAATTAAAATATTGATTTTAATTCAAACGTAATATTTTATCATGTATTTGAATATGAAGTGCATAGATATTTATTTATTTAAAATCAGATGAATCAATATTTTAGTTGAAATGAAATATTTCAATATAAAGTGCATTAATATCTCTTTCGAATCAGATAAATCAATATTTTAGTTGAAAGGTAATATTTTATCGTTGATTTCAATATAGTGTTTATCATTTATTTTTATTTAAAATCAGATAATTCAATATTTTGTTAAAATTTGATTATTTACCATTGATTTTAATATGAAGTGCGTAGATATTTATTAATTTAAAATCAGATAAATCAATATTTTAGTTGAAATGTAATTATTTATTGCTGATTTGAATATGTACTGCATAGATATTTTTTCAAATTAGTAAAATCAATACTTTTTGGAATGTAATATTTAATCGTTGATTTAAATATGACGTGCATAAATATGAAGTTTTTAATCAGTTATAAATGAATATTTTAGTTGAAATTGAGTCATTTATCGTTTATTTCAATATGAAGTCCAGAGATATTTTTTATTTAAAATCAGATAAATCAATATTTTAATTGAAATGTAATATTTTATTGTTGATTTCAATATGAAGTGCATAGATATCTTTTTTATTTTAAAATACATAATACAATATTTTTCTTTAAATGTAATATTTTATTGTTGATTTCAATATGAAGTGCATAGATATCTTTTTTATTTTAAAATACATAAATCAATATTTTTCTTTAAATGTAATATTTTATTGTTGATTTCAATATGAAGTGCATAGATATTTTTTATTTAAAAATACATGAATCAATATTTTTCTTTAAATGTAATATTTTATTGTTGATTTCAATATGAAGTGCATAGATATTTTTTATTTAAAAATACATAAATCAATATTTTTCTTTAAATGTAATATTTTATTGTTGATTTCAATATGAAGTGCATAGATATTTTTTATTTAAAAATACATAAATCAATATTTTTCTTTAAATGTAATATTTTATTGTTGATTTCAATATGAAGTGCATAGATATTTTTTATGTAAAAATACATAAATCAATATTTTTCTTTAAATGTAATATTTTATTGTTGATTTCAATATGAATGCATAGATATCTTTTTATTTAAAAATACATAAATCAATATTTTTCTTTAAATGTAATATTTTATTGTTGATTTCAATATGAAGTGCATAGATATTTTTTATTTAAAAATACATAAATCAATATTTTTCTTTAAATGTAATATTTTAATTGTTGATTTCAATATGAAGTGCATAGATATTTTTTATTTAAAAATACATAAATCAATATTTTTCTTTAAATGTAATATTTTATTGTTGATTTCAATATGAAGTGCATAGATATTTTTTATTTAAAAATACATAAATCAATATTTTTCTTTAAATGTAATATTTTATTGTTGATTTCAATATGAAGTGCATAGATATTTTTTATTTAAAAATACATAAATCAATATTTTTCTTTAAATGTAATATTTTATTGTTGATTTCAATATGAAGTGCATAGATATTTTTTATTTAAAAATACATAAATCAATATTTTTCTTTAAATGTAATATTTTATTGTTGATTTCAATATGAATGCATAGATATTTTTTATTTAAAAATACATAAATCAATATTTTTCTTTAAATGTAATATTTTATTGTTGATTTCAATATGAAGTGCATAGATATTTTTTATTTAAAAATACATAAATCAATATTTTAATTGAAATGTAATATTTTATTGTTGATTTCAATATGAAGTGCATAGATATTTTTTATTTAAAAATACATGAATCAATATTTTTCTTTAAATGTAATATTTTATTGTTGATTTCAATATGAAGTGCATAGATATTTTTTATTTAAAAATACATGAATCAATATTTTTCTTTAAATGTAATATTTTATTGTTGATTTCAATATGAAGTGCATAGATATTTTTTATTTAAAAATACATAAATCAATATTTTTCTTTAAATGTAATATTTTATTGTTGATTTCAATATGAAGTGCATAGATATTTTTTATTTTAAAATACATGAATCAATATTTTTCTTTAAATGTAATATTTTATTGTTGATTTCAATATGAAGTGCATAGATATCTTTTTATCTTAACATACATAAATCAATATTTTTCTTTAAATGTAATATTTTATTGTTGATTTCAATATGAAGTGCATAGATATTTTTTATTTTAAAATACATGAATCAATATTTTAATTGAAATGTAATATTTTATTGTTGATTTCAATATGAAGTGCATAGATATTTTTTATTTAAAAATACATGAATCAATATTTTTCTTTAAATGTAATATTTTATTGTTGATTTCAATATGAAGTGCATAGATATTTTTTATTTAAAAATACATGAATAAATATTTTTCTTTAAATGTAATATTTTATTGTTGATTTCAATATGAAGTGCATAGATTTTTTTATCTTAAAATACATAAATCAATATTTTTCTTTAAATGTAATATTTTAATGTTGATTTCAATATGAATGCATAGATATTTTTTTATCTTAAAATACATGAATCAATATTTTTCTTTAAATGTACTATTTTATTGTTGATTTCAATATGAAGTGCATAGATTTTTTATCTTAAAATACATAAATCAATATTTTTCTTTAAATGTAATATTTTTATGTTGATTTCAATATGAAGTGCATAGATATTTTTTATTTAAAAATACATAAATCAATATTTTTCTTTAAATGTAATATTTTATTGTTGATTTCAATATGAAGTGCATAGATATCTTTTTATTTAAAAATACATAAATCAATATTTTAATTGAAATGTAATATTTTATTGTTGATTTCAATATGAATGCATAGATTTTTTTTATTTTAAAATACATAAATCAATATTTTAATTGAAATGTAATATTTTATTGTTGATTTCAATATGAATGCATAGATATCTTTTTATTTAAAATCAGATAATTTAATATTGTAATTGAAATGTAATATTTTATTGTTGATTTCAATATGAAGTGCATAGATATCTTTTTATTTAAAAATACATGAATCAATATTTTTCTTTAAATGTAATATTTTATTGTTGATTTCAATATGAATGCATAGATATCTTTTTATTTAAAAATACATAAATCAATATTTTTCTTTAAATGTAATATTTTATTGTTGATTTCAATATGAAGTGCATAGATATCTTTTTATTTTAAAATACATGAATCAATATTTTTCTTTAAATGTAATATTTTATTGTTGATTTCAATATGAAGTGCATAGATATCTTTTTATTTAAAAATACATAAATCAATATTTTTCTTTAAATGTAATATTTTATTGTTGATTTCAATATGAATGCATAGATATCTTTTTATTTAAAAATACATAAATCAATATTTTTCTTTAAATGTAATATTTTATTGTTGATTTCAATATGAAGTGCATAGATATCTTTTTATTTTAAAATACATGAATCAATATTTTTCTTTAAATGTAATATTTTATTGTTGATTTCAATATGAATGCATAGATATTTTTTATTTAAAAATACATAAATCAATATTTTTCTTTAAATGTAATATTTTATTGTTGATTTCAATATGAATGCATAGATATCTTTTTATTTTAAAATACATGAATCAATATTTTTCTTTAAATGTAATATTTTATTGTTGATTTCAATATGAATGCATAGATATCTTTTTATTTAAAAATACATAAATCAATATTTTTCTTTAAATGTAATATTTTAATGTTGATTTCAATATGAATGCATAGATATTTTTTATTTTAAAATACATAAATCAATATTTTTCTTTAAATGTAATATTTTATTGTTGATTTCAATATGAAGTGCATAGATATCTTTTTATTTTAAAATACATGAATCAATATTTTTCTTTAAATGTAATATTTTATTGTTGATTTCAATATGAAGTGCATAGATATTTTTTATTTTAAAATACATGAATCAATATTTTTCTTTAAATGTAATATTTTATTGTTGATTTCAATATGAAGTGCATAGATATCTTTTTATTTTAAAATACATAAATCAATATTTTTCTTTAAATGTAATATTTTATTGTTGATTTCAATATGAATGCATAGATATCTTTTTATTTTAAAATACATGAATCAATATTTTTCTTTAAACGTAATATTTTATTGTTGATTTCAATGTGAAGTGAATAGATATTTTTTATTTAAAAATACATAAATCAATATTTTTCTTTAAATGTAATATTTTATTTGTTGCTTTCAATATGAATGCATAGATATCATTTTTTTAATCGGATAAATCAATACTTTGTTTAAATGTAATTTTTTTATGTCGCTTCTAATATAAAGTGCATAGGTATTATTTAAAAATCAGATAAATCAATATTTTAACTTAAATGTAATATTTTATCGCTGATTTGAATATCAAGTGCAGAGATATCGTTTTATTTGAAATCAGATACTTCACTACTTTAGTTATCGTTGATTTCATTACGAAGGATATAGACATATTCTTATTTAAAATCGAATCCATCAAAATTTTAATTGAGAGGTAAAGTTTTCATTTATGATTTTAATATAAACTGCATTGTATTTATCATTTAAATCGGAATCTGATAATATTTGACTACTAAATCAGACATTTAATTTTAATTGTCGTATGGAGTATACCAACGCATTAAACAAAAATTCTACGTTTAATCATTTAATCTTAAAACTAAATCATCGATATTTTAGTGGAAACATAATTTCTTCTTTCGGTATTTAAATCACGTGCAAATATACGTTCGATATAGATTTTAAAGGTAGAAATGAAAGTTTTTCTTTTAAATATCAGCTTTTTGTTGTTGTTAAATTAAAATGTACGATATACCAGGATCGTTAATCGAAAAACAGCATTTTATCATTAACAATAATATCAAGTCAATCAATATTTTCTAATGAAAAATATTTTTTTCAAAACAATAAAAAAATTAACAGTACTTTTTTTTAACTATCAGAAGTGATATTAATATATGCTACAATGATGATGATGATGATGATGATGATGATGATGATGATGTATACAAAGAAAATAAATTAAATTTCTAACGTAATACTATGAGTTTAAATTAAGGCTTGTGCGAACTCTGGCAAAAAGATATTTTTTTCCGTAATTTTTTACGGGTGGTTTAGTCGTCACGTAGTCTATTATATATATATATATATATATATATATATATATATATATATATATATATATATATATATATTTATATATATATATATATATATATATATATATATAATTGACTAGTTTAAACCATCCGTAAAAAATTACGTAAAAAATTATCTTTTTGCAAGAGTTCGCACAAGAGGTTATTTAAACTCATAGTATTAGACAACCACGACATATTTCTTACACACACACACACGTGTGTGTGTGTGTGTGTGTGTGTGTGTGTGTGTGTGTGTGTGTGTGTGTTAGGGCTGGGACTATTAATCGGAATCAGAATTGAATTTGTCATATTTGGGGGTTCGTTTTGTTTATGAAATTGTTAGGTGAAATAAAGAATGGTCTCATAAAAATGAATTAAATTTATCGTTATTCTATGTTTCCGATGTAATTCCCGTTCCTCACCAGAAGAAATAAATTGTATTTGTCATGTTTTGCCCCACCCCTCGATCGCCAAACTTCAAAAAATGCTAGAGGTGACATGTCTCGTTGAACGTTTGGTGGACAAAAAGTGGGTGCTCATTTTACGTTAAATTTATATAGAAAAGTGATCCCCTAAAAATGTCATTTTTTTTTTCAAATTTCTTCTTTCATATTATTTATAAAGCCTGTTTAAACGTATTAGCCCCCCTCTCCAAAAAAAAGTACATCTCCATTTTTTTAGGAGTTAAACGACGTTCGGTCACGTCGTAAAAATTTACCCTTTTTTAATTAATTCTTTTTAAATTTAAGTTTGTAATCGATGAGATTAACGTGAAAAAAGGAAAAAGTGTAAATTGGGGAATTTAAAGGTGGCCAGTAGATATTTATTTTTTGAGATGTTAAACGACGCTGGGTCACATCGTAAAAATTTACCGATTTCTGTATATCCGTTTAAAGGATAATAAAAACAAACAAATTAAATCTTTTCAGTTTTTTTTTCGTATACTTTTTTTATATTTAAAACGCAATAAAAGTCAAACATTTTTCTATCTACACGGAATTATTTTTTCAAGCTAGAAACTTAATGAGATTACCAAATTATTTTATTTGGTGAATACGAGGGTCGTGCAATAAGTAATGCCCTGACCCACTTCCCATAGCAGTAGAGCAACGAAACTTGGCACACTTATTAGTCTTTCTCTACATAGGAACCACCCAGAATTATGCATTTCTCCCATCGTTTGATGCAGTTTTGGAGAATGTTTTTGTAGAACACCTCAGGTTGGTCCTCCAACCACGACGTGACTTCAGAAATCAAGGCTGCATCATCTGGGAAACGTTTTTCTTTCAAAACCAACTTCATGGCTGGGAAG
Source organism: Euprymna scolopes (assembly GCF_053919585.1). Taxonomy (NCBI): domain Eukaryota; kingdom Metazoa; phylum Mollusca; class Cephalopoda; order Sepiida; family Sepiolidae; genus Euprymna; species Euprymna scolopes. Next base: position 31,857,620 of record NC_136524.1, on the reverse strand, counting down.
AGGTGAAAGTCAGATGGTGCAGGAGAGTAGGGAGGATGGAGAAGGATTTCATAACCACACGCTCGTGCTTCTGATCTGGCGACATGCGAGTTGTGGACCGGAGGGGTGTCCTGCAGGAGGAGGTTATCTTTGCTGATCTTGCCCCGCCTCTTGATTTTGATAGCTTCCCTTAAGTTCCTCAAAAGTGAAGCATAATAGGCTCCTGTAATTGTGGTACCCTTTGCCAGGAAATCTGTCATCACTACTCCGTCCTGGTCCCAAAAGACTGTGAGCATGACCTTGCCAGTGGAGGGCTGCACCCTTGCCTTCTTTGAAGGTGGTGAATCCAAGTGCTTCCACTGCATTGACTGGGCTTTTGGTCTCTGGATCATAGTAATGGACCCAGGTTTCATCCTGTGTAATCAGTCTTTTGAAAAACTTTGACTCATCTTCTTGGCACATCTCCAAATTCATCCTCGAGCACTCGACACGTTCTCGCTTTTGTAATGGTGTGGGCAACCTGGGAATCCATCTGACAGACACCTTATGCATATGCAAATGGTCATGAATGATAGTTTCCACAGACTCTGTACTAATCGTGACATCTTGGGCTATTTGGCGAATAGTAATGCGTCGATCTTCCAAAATGGCAGCCTCAACTTGACGGACAGATGCCTCATCATGGGGGGCGACCAGATCTGGGAACTGTTTCCACAGACTTCCGGCCATGTTTGAATTCACGATGCCAGCGTTTTACAAGGTCATATGATGGAGCATTATCGCCATACATTTCTTTCATTTCATCAAAAGTATCCTGTGGTGTGCGTCCTTTCAAATACGAAAACCAGATCACTGTTCGACATTCAACAGGCTCCATTTAACACCTGACTCAGTTCAAACATCTGTAAAACAGAAACCACAATTACTTCAGAGCTGTAATTTGCCACATATCCCGTAGGGATATAAATTTGCAGATGCAAAACTTCAGCTAGATCAGACAACTGAAAGTGGGTCAGGGGCATTATTTATTGCATGCCCCTCGTAGTTTGTTTATTTAAACAAACTATCTTCCGAAATTTCTAGGGGTAAATAACTCTAAAAATAAAGTTTTTGTAAAAATTGATGCGGGAATAGTAATTCCAAATAAATCAAATTAAATATGCTATCAATATAATCATGGTTTAAAATTTATCAAATAAAAATTTTAAATGGAACGCGCTATTTAATAAAATCGATTTTTCTTAATGTAATATGCAAATGAGATGATCTCTTAATTGTATATTTTGAAAGAATCATACTATATATAGAAATAAATGAAAGAGTAAAGTAAGGAACCTTTTGTATATATTAATCAAATTGTAAACAAACAAATAAACAAACAAACAGACAAGAATACGAATTTATTTATATATATATATATATATATATATATATATATATATATATAATAGCCTGGGTGCTTGGTGTTACCCAGGTGTTTGGTAGTAGGCAGGCAGGCTCGAACCGCGAAGGAGGAAAAGAACGTGAAAAGAACAAACGTAACGTCTTTGCTGTTGTGCCCATCGCGAAACCGGAAGTGGCGAAGGTTTAAATTAAGGCTTGTAAATCGAAAAAGGGGGATGACTTTCGAAAATATTGGCGAAAAAAGCAACCCCTCCTTGTTGGAAAATTCCCAGTTGTGAGTAAAGAAAGTAATGTTTTATATTAATTTTTCGATATTTGTTGTCCGAAGGGTTGGGCTTCGTTTGCGATTTCGTGAAAATCTGTCGTTTCTGTCGAAAGTTTTAGGTATACATACATATATAAATGCATACATATAAACAGACAGATGAGATTTATATTATATATATATATATATATATATATATATATATATATATATATATATATATCTGTGTGTGTGTGTGTGTGTGTGTGTGTGTGTGTGTGTGTGATATTTTCTTATTTGTCTTACTGAGCAAGTTTTGTAATCGGAAGGAACAAATACAAATACACAGAAAAAGGTATCACACAATATAAAGATTGCCATTATTCCATCTGTAGAGATAAAAGGAAATTCTATTTATCTTATTAAAATATTAAATCAATATTCATTGTCTCTGAAGACTATCGATATTTTCAACTGAGATGCAGTATTTTTCCTTAAATTCAAACAGTATATCGATATCTTTAGCCGAAGTTTAATATTGCATACTTAGTTATAAAACTCAGTGTATCAATACTTTAAATTTAAATACAGCATTTTATCTTTTACTTTGAAACGAAGAGCATCAATTCTTTACTTTTAATAAAGCACTCCTTCTTAATGAACGGGTTAAAACGCCCTAAATGTCTAGTATTTCATATTTTCCTTAAAATCAAGTTTAATAAAAATTCAATACTTAATCTTCAATTTGAAGTCAAGTTTATCGAGGCATTCAAACGGAAGGCAATATTTTAGATTTAACTATAAAATCAAATCCATCGTTACTTTTGATCTAAATTTTATATTTTAACCTAAAACTAAGCGTGTCTATCCTTTTAATTGAAATTCTATATTCAATCATAATTTCAACATTATCTGTATCGATACGTTTAACAAAATTCAGCAATTTCATCTGTAATTTCCCAACCATATTCAGTAATGTGTTCGATTATTGTGTAATCGTATATTGTTCATCGATATTTAAATTTAACTCCTTCTTTAACTTCAAAATCAAGTGTATCGGTTACAATATATTATCTTAAAATTGAAAATCAACTCCATCAATACTTTTAATATCAGTGACACATTGATTTATTTTGCACTTAGAAATCAAATGTATCGATACGACTAGCAAGATATTCAATATTTAATTTTCAACTTCAAAATCAAATGTAAAAAATAGTTTTAAGGGAAATGCAGTATTATTTTAACATCTAAATTATGCGTATCGATACTTTCACTCGAAATTAATTTAAAATCGAATGTATCGATACTTAAAATTGAAATACAACATTTGATCTTTAATTTAAATATCAGATTATTGATATTCTAACGGTAAATCAATATTTTATCTTTAACTTCTAATCAGATGCCCCAATACTTTTAATCTAAATACATTATTTCATTTTTAATTTAAAATCAAATGTCGCGATACTTTTAATCGAAATCTAACATTTGATCTTTAATTTTAAAATCGATCGCGACCGTCGATACTCTAGCGAAAAAGCAATAGGTTATCTTTAACTTAACCATAAAGTGCATCAATGCTTTTAGTAAAAATGCAATATTTAACCATAAATTTCAAAATGTTTTTGTTTTTGTTTTTTCGCATTTATCGAAAGGTAACATTCTTTTTCTAATTTAAAATTTGGTGAAATTATACAGTTAATCGAAGTCAAGTATTTAATATTTAATTTTAAAAAACTTCAACGTAATATTTTATATATTAATTTATTTTTATTTCGGACTATTATTCTCATCTTTATTAGTTGTTGTTTTTTCATCTTTATTGGTTGTTGTTTTTCATGACGTTTCGGCCAACTATTCCTCTGGCCTTCGTCAGGTGGTAACCATGACGGATAGGAACTCTGAATCTCCTAGTTGCATCCTCAGTAATTACTGCCATCCATAATTGCTGTTGTCTCACCACGTTTTGGCCAAGTAAACCTCTGGCACGCTTTCGATAGGATTGAAACCGCTATCTTCAGACAATGTCCATCTGGAACCGTAGAGATTCAACGTCTCTATCCACTGCGCCACGGGCCTCGAAGGGCGATCAAGTTTGGATTCTTCGATCTTATAAATCCACGTTTATATATTGTCTGATCTTCCATAGTCGGGTCCGTACCGATTGGTATATATATATATATATATATTATTTCTTAATTGGAATTCACTTTTGAGATGAGCATTATATATATTAATTAAATTAATATATATAATGCTCATCTCAAAAATGAATTCCAATTAAGAAATATATGCAATATTTTATATTTAACTTTTAAAATTATGTGCCTCAATATTTGTAATCTAAAAAAAATCTGTTATATTTTTCTTCGTTTGTCTGTCTATTTGTCTATGTGTTCGATCTACTTTTCTTGGAAACGACTTGGTATATGACTAAAATTTGGTATAAACCGTTGTTATAATAAGATGCAGTGAACTAAGTGTTATGGTATCCGTTTGCTGCACAGTTAGAGATTTATAGGAATTAGTCACCACAATACCACATTTACTCTACAAGTTTTCTTTTAAAAATTACTGGACCGTTTTGTCAGAAATTCTGTATGGATTTTTGTTATAATGAGGTGCAGCGAACTAAGTATTATACTATCTTTGGAATGCACAGTAAGGAATTATAGTTGATTATTATTTTTATTTAATGCAAACATAAGCATGAATTAAGCCATATTAAGCCATCGGTTCAGCTATAACTTTTTCCTGATAAAAATTGTATTTACCTTAAAATCAAATGTAATCAACATTAAATTAAAAATCTTTCATTTGAAATCAAGTTTAACGGGACATTTAACGAAAATCAATATTTTAAATCTAACAATAAAAGCAAATGCATCAATATATCCAATCTCAATATAATATTTGTTTTTATTTTTTATCATTTAAAACCAAGTATATCAATACCTTTAATCAAAATTTAATATTAATGTTCATTTAAAAATTCCCTGTATCGATACTTTTAGCAAATACGCAGCAAATGTATCTTTCAAAATTATTTAAGAAATGAATTTATGCGAAGTGTAAACATTTATTTATATCTAAATTAAAAGTTATCTAAATTAAAATATATGTAAATTGAAATATATTTAAATTAAAATATTTTTAAATAAATATATATCTTAATTAAAATATATTTAAATGAAAATAATTAAAAAATTAAATATATTATGAAAATATTTCAAAATTGAAATATATCTAAATAAAAATATATTTAAATTAAAATATATCTAAAATGAAATATATCTAAATTTAAGTATATTTAAATTGAAATATATCTAAATTAAAATATATCAAAATCCAAATATATCTAAATTAAAGTTTAATCTAAATCAAAATATATTTAAATTGGAAGATATTTAAATTGAAATATATCTAGATTGAAATATATCTAAATTAAAACATATCTAAATTAAAAATTTATCTAAATAAAAATATATTTAAATTGAAATATATTTAAATTGAAATATATCTAAATGAAAATATATCTAAATTAAAATATATCTAAATCAAAATATATCAAAATTAAAATATATCCAAATTAAAGATTTATACAAATTGAATTTAATCACAATTAAAATATATCAAAATCCAAATATATCTAAATTAAAAATTTGTCCAAATTAAAATATATCTAAATAAAAATATATTTAAATTAAAATATATCTAAATTAAAATATATCTAAATTAAAATATATCAAAATCCAAATATATCTAAATTAAAAATTTGTCCAAATTAAAATATATCTAAATAAAAATATATCCAAATTAAAATATATCCAAATTAAAATATATCTAAATAAAAATATATCTAAATTAAAATATATCTAAATTAAAATATATCTACATTAAAAATATATCTAAATTAAAATATATCTAAATTTAAATATATCAAAACAAATATATATTTAAATTAAAATATATTTAAATTAAAATGTATCTAAATTAAAGATTTGTCCAAATTAAAATATATCTAAATTAAAATATATCTTAATTAAAATATATCTAAATTTAAATATATCTAAATTAAAATATATTTAAATTGAAATATATTTAAATTAAAATATATCTAAATTAAAATATATCTTAATTAAAATATATCTAAATTAAAATATATTTAAATTGAAATATATTTAAATTAAAATATATCTAAATTAAAATATATTTAAATTAAAATATATTTAAATTAAAATATATCTAAATTAAAATATATTTAAATTAAAATATATTTAAATTAAAATATATCTAAATTAAAATATATTTAAATTAAAATATATCTAAATTAAAATATATTTAAATTAAAATACATCTAAATTAAAATATATCTAAATTTAAATATATCTAAACAAAAATATATTTAAGTTAAAATATATTTAAATTACAATGTATCTAAATTAAAAATTTGTCCAAATTAAAATATATCTCAATTAAAATATATCTAAATTAAAATATATCTAAATTAAAATATATCTAAATTAAAATATATCTAAATTAAAATATATCTAAATTAAAATATATTTAAATTAAAATATATTTAAATTAAAATATATCTAAATTAAAATATATTTAAATTAAAATATATTTAAATTTAAATATATCTAAATTAAAATATATCTAAATTAAAATATATCTAAATTAAAATATATCTAAATTAAAATATATCTAAATTAAAATATATCTCAATTAAAATATATCTAAATTAAAATATATCTAAATTAAAATATATCTAAATTAAAATATATTTAAATTAAAATATATGTAAATTAAAATATATCTAAATTAAAATATATTTAAATTAAAATATATTTAAATTTAAATATATCTAAATTAAAATATATCTAAATTAAAATATATCTAAATTAAAATATATCTAAATTAAAATATATCTAAATTAAAATATATCTAAATTAAAATATATCTAAATTTAAATATATTTAAATTTAAATATATTTGAATTTATTTGAATTTAGATATATTTAAATTAAATTAATTATTTAATAAATAATTAAATTAAAATATATTTAAATTTAAATATATTTAAATTAGAATATATCTAAATTAAAATATATCTAAATTAAAATATATCTAAATTAAAATTTATCTCAATTAAAATATATCTAAATGCAAATATATCTAAATTAAAACATTTTTAAAGTAAAATATATTTAAATTAAAATATATTTAAATTAAAATATATTTAAATCAAAATATATCTAAATCAAAATATATCTAAATTAAAATATGTTTAAATAGAAATATAAAATTAAAATATTTCTAAATTAAAATATATTTAAATTGAAATATGTTTAAATCGAAATATATTTAAATTGAAATATATCTAAATTAAAATATATCTCAATTAAAATATATCTAAATTAAAATATATCTAAATTAAAACATATTTAAATTGACATATATTTAAATTGAAATATATTTAAATTAAAATATATCTAAATTAAAATATTTCAAAATTGAAATATATCTAAATAAAAATATATCTAAATAAAAATATATCTAATTACAATATATCTAAATTAAAATATATCTAAATTAAAATATATCTAAATTAAAATATATCTAAATTAAAATATATCTAAATTAAAATATATCTAAATTAAAATATGTTTAAATAGAAATATATTTAAATTAAAATATATCTAAATTAAAATATATCTAAATCAAAATATATCTAAATTAAAATATATTTAAATTGAAATATATCTAAATTAAATTATATTTAAATGGAAATACATTTTAATTAAAATACATCTGTATGAATATATATATATATATATATATATATATTAAAATATATTTAAATTAAAATCTATCAATAGATAGATTTTAATTTAAATATCAATTTACCTTCACAAAAAAGTATTGATCGCATTATTTCATCTTCAAATTTAAAATCAACTGGAGTAGTATTTCCAATATCAATGTAGTAATTTATTTTGGATTTTGAAGTTAAGTGTATTGATACGTTTCATAGATATTCAGGATTTAATCTTTAACTTAACGTAGATATTCGAATCTTCCATTTAAGTTATTTACATCTCAAACGCTGAGTTGGTAGCTTTCAGCTCTTCAATTAGCCATTTAAATATGTTATAGTTTACCTTTCTTTGTGGTCTCTTGGTCTTACTGGATTTCAGGACGAAAACTTCATCTAGTCTGTTAGATTATTCAGTTTCATGCTGTTACTTAAAGTAACGTCACTTGGAGAAGGTGCCTTTTTCTTTGTTGGCAATATGGACGAAATCTTATTTGGTCTGCGAATACTATGTGATTTTCAATAGTTATTCAGGGTTTATTTGTAGGAAAAAATATGATCATACCAGGTTGTTCTCTGACAAAACCCTGTACAGAGAGACCTTAGACGCTCGAGGATAGTGTCTAGTAGGCATTCAAGTTCAAGTTCTCTTCAGTATACATTCATGTTCTATCCAATAGGCATTCAGGAATGTGATATTTTGTTGGATATTTTTCTTTCAAAAAAGTGTGTATGAATATTTAATTTTAAACTTAAAATCACGTGTATCGATATTTTTAATATCTAATCTTGAATTTCAAATTAAGTGTATCAATTCTTTGAATAAGAATGCAATGTTTCATCTTTAACTTCAAAATAATATATATAAATATTTTCTAGCATAATACAATGTTTTATCTTTAACGTATAATCAAATTTATCATTACATTTTATCTAAATACAATACGTAGTTTTTTTTTACTTTAAAAATCAAATGTGTCAATACTTATGCTTGAAACCAGGTATTTAATATTTCAATTTATTTGAAGTGAATGGCTTTCGTCTTGGGGAAACTCCATGTATTGATAAGCTTCTTGGACTGACCTTCACTCCTGATCTGAAATGGAACACATACATCAAATCTGTTTTGAAAATAGTTGGATCATTCTATCGCTCAAGCAGGTATCCCACTGCCGATGTAATCGTTTGTCTATATAAGAGTCAAGTACGTCCTAAAATGGAGTACTGTTGCAACATCTGGGCAGGAGCTGTTCGGTGCGACCTATCCTGCTTTGATAGAGTTCGAGACTGGCTTCAAAACCTAATAGGTGATACCTTTTTCTCTTACTTGCAACCTTTTTCACACAGAAGAGTTGTTGCGAGCCTGTCACTGCTCTGTCATTATTTTCATGGCAAGTGCTCGTATAAGGTTCAATCTATGGTTCCCCCCTGCTGGACCTTCACAAAAGCACTCGACTAGCTACAACTGCTATCAACAATTTCCCCACTCTCAGTCTGTGCCTAAAATACAGACTCCACGAACAAAGCTTCTTTCCTTGGACTGCACACCTTTGGAATACTATTCCACTCATTTGCTTCCGGCTTATTACAATATGTTCGTCTTCAAGTCCAATGTAAACAAGTTCTTGTTGAGCCATCCCCTTAAATAATCCAAATTCTACCCAACTTATACCATTAACGATTACTACAGTATCATGTTACATTTATTAGCCCTTATCCTCGAGTGGTTTTCAAGCCTTGATAAGTGGTAAATTCCTTGCAAAAAAAAAAATTGAAAAAGCAATTGTATGGCTGCTTTCAATCAAAATTCCGTATTTCATCTTCATCTTCAGAATCGTATGCATCGATACTTTCAATCAAAATGTTTTGTTTCGTGCATAGGTTCCTTAATTTAGAATACAATATTTTTTTTTTTGTTCGTTACTGTAATTTGCTTTCTCTTCTGAAATTAAGATTAATAAAAGTAATTTACAATAGAATTTCAGTTTAAAAAATTACATTGTTTGCATTTTGATATATATATTTTGCGGTACAGCGGAAAATATCTAATGACCAAAACTCACAACGCATATCCAGAAAAGGTACCGAGTGAGGTGATTATATATATATATATATATATATATATATATAGAGAGAGAGAGAGAGAGAGAGAGAGAGAGAGAGAGAGAGAGAAAGAGAGAGAGAGAGAGAGAGATAGTAGTGTTGGGACGATTAATCAGAATTGGAATCGGGAATCGGAAAAATCATTCGGAGCCTAATTTCCGATTCCAAAACGATTCTTTTAATTATTTTTTGACAATAAAAATGAAACACACAAATTTATTTGTTAGAAACTGCTCATGTACAGCATAAGACTAAGGACCACGAAATGGATTATAAATCTCACTTCCAGATTTAACATTGATTCTCCAAGTTTAATGTATTTCTTTTATTGGTACACCACTGCAAACATCCGTTTGTAAACCTTTTCACACAGGTTCGCTAAACGTTTAAGGAGTTCACACTTGATATTAAAAAAATGTAAATGCTCTGGACAAGGTTTTTCAATTTCGTTGGCCCTGTCTGGACACTGTCGTTTTCTGTCATCTGAAATAATTAATGCTTGTAGTAACTCTTCGCTTTAGACACAAGTGAATAATATAGATGAACATCACGATGAGTTTATCAAAGTCTTGGATAAAATATATAAAGGGAAACTCCTAAAAAAGGGAAAGTTATCTACATTTAAACTCCTGCTCACAAGAAAAATTAGATTCGTGCATTTTTTTATTATTATTTTTTTTTTTTTTTTACTATTGTTACTGAACAAAAAAAATATGCAACAAATGAATGTTACTTCCTACCTGGATAAGATTTGTGTTTAAACTTATTTTAAAGCGTGTTTTTTAGTTCAGTCGCTCTGTTGAGTAAGAATAAAGTAAATGGCTGTCCATAAGCCCTCCACAAGGACCCTTGATAATCGCTCAAAATCGAAAATTTAACAAACACTGGTGAAAACGCATCAAACAAATATCAGCAATCGAGCGAAGATGTTATGTTCTACCAGTATTTTGTTTCAATTGCTTAGCGATAAGATTAAAAAAGTTAGAATGGGCCGGAAATGACTACCATTTTACATTAAATTTATGTGCGAAGCTGCTTTCCTACTCGAAATTCTTTGATAATTGTTTTTTTTCTTTCTTTCTTTCTTCTATGTAATCATTTAAAAACGAAGCTCATATTGGAAGTGATTTAGCTAGAGGTGTTTATCTATATGTAGTAGTAGTAGTAGTAGTAGTAGTAGTAGTAGTAATGATATAATAATAATAGATAGATAGATAGATAAACAAAGACAGAGGAAAAGAAGAGAGATATTGAGAAATAGATTGATAAAAGTATAGAATATATATATATATATATATATATATATATATATATATATATTTGTTATTGTTGTTTTTTCAAGCGATACATACGGTTAAAAAACAACAATAACAAAAATCTAAATTTATAAGCGATAAAAATAAACAGTATAATTAATCTAGGGAGCATGGCCTAACGGTTAAGGCACCGGACTGTGGTAAACATGGTCTGAGGTTCGATCCCTAGAAACAGTTGAACTACGCTGACGAGAGGCAATGACCTTGAAACACGCGTGTACGTAGATTACTGTTTTATAAATAAATAAATATATATATATATATATATATATATATATATATATATTCTATATTTTTATCAATATTGAGAAATAGATTGATAAAAATATAGAATATATATATATTCTATATTTTTATCAATCTATTTCTCAATATCTCTGATATATATATATATATATATATATATTATTTGTTTTTACATCAGCAGTAATACATATTCATAAGCATGTTTCGGTTAACTAGTTACTAGTAATTAGTGACCTTTTCAGACGATACAGCTTATACGAAAGCAGAGTTAAGCAATATCGCCTGAAGGGTTCCCTAGTTGCTATTAACTAGCTGACCGAAACATGTTCATGAATGTCTAGCAACATATTACTGCCTATGTAAAAACAAATAGAATGTACATTTTTCCCCAATTCGGTATTGAGCACTCTTGCATTAATCTCGTTAAACGTCATTGGTTACTTTACCTCTGAAAATATTAACCTTGTATTATGTATATATATATATATATATATATATATATATATATATATATATATATATATAGAGAGAGAGAGAGAGAGAGAGAGAGAGAGAGAGAGAGAGGCAACAGATGAAGGAAGATGTGCAGTTATTCTAAAGTTATATAAATATACGTGTACAGATTTAGATAGACAAATAGGCATAAACAGATAGACTGAGTGGAAGAGACGAGGTGAGGAAACAGACAAAAGTAGAAAAAATAATGGTAAAAAGTGCAGATTAAAAGAATAAAATTAGAAGGCCTGAATTGAAAGAAAAACAAATGTCAGAATAAATAAAATTATGCCAAAAATGGTAATTAGAGAGAGAGAGAGAGAGAGAGAGAGAGAGAGGGGGGGAGAGAGACCACCAAAGAAGATAAAATGTAAATTAAAGGAGGTTAAATAAGGAAAGAAACCGGTGCCCTTTTTAACCTCGAAGTACCCCCCCCAACAAAAAAAAAAAACATAAAAAAAAATAAAACAAAAAATCCTTGCCCCAAAAGTCTTTCCATTTTTATATCTGATGGGGACATTAGAAGCGCAAAGCACCTGACAATCAACTTTAATCTCTAAAATACCACAAATCCTCGTGGTTTATATTGTGCACATTTCTTGCGCGTTTGCCAATCTTTCTTTCTCTGGTTTTATTCTGACCCCCCCTCCCTTTCCTCTCTTTCTACCTTCTTTCCTTCCTTCATTCTTTACGCTATTTCTTCGATATTTTACCTGATTTCCTCTCACCTTTCTTTCTTTCTTTCTTTTCTGTCTCACTCCATTATTATCTGCCTTTCTTTCTTCCTACTCTTTTTGTCTCGATACTCCTTCTTTCACTTCCATCTTTTATTTTTGTCGTTCTTTTTTCCCTTTCTCTCTACTCCTTTCCTTTAATTCCTTCTTTCCTTTCTCTCCCGCATTTATTTCTTTCTTACTGTCTAATTTCCTCTCACCTTTCATTCCGTCTCTTCATTATTATCTGCTGCTGGTTACTTCTTTTCCCTTCTTATTGTCTGCATCTCCTTTCTCTCCATTCTATCGTTTATTTTGTCGTTCTTTTTCTTTCTTTCTTTCTTTCTTTCTCTCTCTCTCTCTTTCTCTCTCTCTCTTTCTTTCTTTCTTTCTGTCTACCTCTCCATTTCTTTTCCTTCTCTCATCACATCCATTTCCTTTCATATCTTTATTCCTTTCTTTCTTTTCTCTCTTTTATTTCGATCTTTATTTTATTTTATCCTTTTTTCCTCCCCTCTTTTACTCTCGTCTATTTCTTTACTTTTTTTTTTTATTTTAACTTTTAGATATCACTATCTTTGTCCCTCACTTTCTCTTTCCTTCCTCTCTAAATACCAATTCTGACAAATGCAATCACACTCACTCAGGATCAGCCTATGTTCCACCGAATGGCTGCTAAAGTTTTTTTTTTTTTTTTTTTTTTTTTTTTTACACATTTTGCGGTACAGCGGAAAATATCTAATGACCAAAACTCACAACGCATATCCAGAAAAGGTACCGAGTGAGGTGATTATATATATATATATATATATATATATATATATATATATATATATATATATATATATATATATATATATATATATATATATATATATATATATATATATATATATGGGGTGTACTGGGAGAACATTACCAGTATAAAGATAGAATACGCCTTTTTAAGCGCTTGAGTAAACATTGATATTAAGAGCATTTCCCCCTTGTAGGATTGTAAACTTTGTACCACTGTATCTTCCCGGCATAAGGAGCTTACCCAGGGGTAATCCCCCGGCGTGGGGGAGGTCATATAACGACTGTGACCCACCCACTGTCAAAAATGTAAACATAGTCAATGACGGAAGTGGGGGCATATCAAGGCAGCCAAGGGGATCTGTATTAACATGCTTGCAACTGAGCTTTCTTATCCCCAGTTTAACGTAATCACCCCTAGCGGTGCGAGTCCGAAGTATAATGCGCAATGCATTTTAGGTCTACCTCTGCTCATTATGAGTATGATCATGATGATGATCATCATCTTTATGATATCTATGATCGTGTGACTATTTGTAATCATCATCATCATCATCATCATCATCATCATCATCATCATCATCAACAACAAACACATTTTTGTTACTCACTAGGAGTTCACATACAAACCATTATCAGAGATTGCTCACTAATATTAACAAATGGTGGTTTCTGGAGTACGGTGACCAATTTCCCCCAAAATATTTCCAATATTTTCCGCCTCTTTCCACAGCGGTTGCAAATCCCTTTTAGCGTTATCGCAACAGCTATTTACCTTTTATTTCTTGTTGCCAACAATTTTTTGCCTTCTGTAGAGTTTGGGTAACAATACCCATTCCACTCCCTCCACCCGCTGGAAAGGTGCCAGTGCACTCTGCACGCTTCCGGTAAAGGTCTGATCGGTGCTCTTTATCTTCTTAACGGCTATTTTTGTACGATGCTAATCGGGGCTAGCATCCACCACATGGGAAATCGGAGGCATAACTTTGATATTTTATTCCACGAGAAGTCCGGAAACTAAGCGTTTCATAATTATATCACGTTGAAACTGATCGACATTCTTTATTATAAACATTTAACACGCAAAGTGTGTAAGATAGTGTATTGTTATTTCTACAAGGGAGATAGATACACGTTATCTCTATGACAGGAGCGCAGATAAAATAAGCCTGGGTCGCAATAACAAAATGATGAAAAAAATGGCATTAAACAAATATGAAAGTCATAGGGCTCAGGAGAAAGATTTAGTCGTTATGGGCGTTAGGAGATCCTTTAAACGCTTATACGAATGACCCGGTAAGCGCCCTGTGAATGTTGGTCCTTATTTCTGATAACAGAATAATACAGCAGGCCAAGTGCAGGTAAATAGAGATAGTAAGCACCCACCAAAGACAATGCAGAGGAAGAAATATGCCATTAATGAAATAAGACTAGTAATGGAGTGATATTACAAAAGAAAGCACAATTCATATGAATAGTTCATGTAGCTGTTCCTCTTCCCACTTTTTCTTGCCATTTTATTTCTTGTTTCGTTTCTTCTTGCCTTGTTTATGTTGGCGGTGTCTCGTGTTGTAACGATTAACCTTTATGTGTTCTGAAATAAATATTTTCCAATTTTTTATTTATTTATTTTTTGTTTGTGTGTGTGTGTGTGTGTGTGTGTGTGTGTGTGTGTGTGTGTGTGTGTGTGTTTTATCTATAAACACACTTACCAGTCCTCTTCCCCTTCTCTTCTTTTTCACGTCGAGTCGGTTAATATCATCTTCCGAGGGTAATGCATTGTGCATGGTCATTAGTTCTGAGTAAGACGTCTATGCTTTTCTTTTGTTCAGCTTATGAATATACCAGAATATCTTACTAGTAATACTGCTCAGGTGTCAATTGCTTTAACTAGATTTCTACGATATAATTTAGTTTCTAAGAGTTTTCTTGCTATTCTCAAATATTATTTTCTAATCTCCTGATTCATTTATGTTGATTTGATAGTTTTGCTTATTATTATTATTATTATTATTATTATTATTATCATCATTATCATTATCATTATTACTATTATTTATATACTTATCAAATTTTATTTTAAATTTTGTCTGCTCAAGAGTAACTGGCAGTTCTTTTACCGTCTTATATAGAACGCATTTTACGTCGATCTCGGACCTTAAGAAAGCAATGATCTACTCTTTTATTAGTCTACTTTTTCTTTTATTTTTCCATGCTTTTTTTTTTTTACTTGGAGCCCCCACTTATCAAGGCCCGAGAGCCACTCAAGGATAAGTGTTAATGGATGTAAAGTGCTAGTGTAGTAATCATTTATGGTGTCAATTGAATAGAATTTTATTATTTATGGAGATAGCTCAACAAGAACTTGTTTACATTGGATTTGAAGGCTACTATGTTGTATTCAACCGGGAAGCAGGCCTGCGGAACAATGTTCCACAGGCGAACAGTTCCGGGAAATAAGCTTTGTTCGTGGAATCTGCGTTTAGATTTAGGCACAGATAGAGAGTGGGGGGGATCGTTTATAGTGGCTGTAGACAGTCGATTGTTTTTTGTGAAAGTTTGGCAAGGGGGGACCATAGATTGGAGTTCAGTCGTATTAATCTGGATAAACTGTTCGCGTGTGCGATCTGTTTTGACGTTAAAACTTCCATTTTGAAAGAATAGTTTCAACGATTCGCAATGGGCGTTGGTACTTCCTCTTTTAAACCGAATATTGCTAACAATGGTCGATGGTCCGTTTGTAATATTAATTCTCTACTGTGCAAGAAATTATGGATTATCTTTTTTATCGCAAATATTATGACTAATTCTTCCTTTCTCTATTTGTGAATAGTTCTTTCTGCCTTGAAACATGTTGGATCGGTTTTAGTTTAGCGTCATTTTCCTTGTGTAACAAAACTGCTCCCCAAACCAAAGTTACTTGCGTTACTTGTGTTACTTGCGTTACTTGTGTTACTTGCAACATTTAATTTCTTATTGGGTTGTAATGCGTCAGGGCAAGGTTTTATGCCAATGCATTTTTTACTTTTTCGAATGCCTTTTGACAATATTCTGCTCAACTCCATACTCTTAATTCGGTATATAGCTATTGTAGTAATTTTCTAACCCCAAAAAATTATTGTAATTATGCTACGGGCATGTATATGATAGAAAGCGACTATCGCTCTTGGAATTTGTACGTAACTGGCCAACTAGTAGATGGTCTGCAACGAAAAAAGAAAACCGGTTTTCATCAACCGGAAATGGAATCATGTCATCTTTTCTAGAGCGAAAATTTTATCGTTACACGGGCATGTATTTTAACGCCTCTGCCTGTTTTGGATCAGGAGTCCTATCGTTTTCATCACATATCTGCCCTAGATATTCATTTATTTTATTTATTTATTTTATTTATTTATTTTTTAGGAAATCAAATTTTTAACCACTCAGTTTGAACTCCAATTCGTTTTATCTTTCTGCACTCCCATTACATCTTTAGTATGCTTTTCATGCTTTTCATGCTTTTCGCGTTTTATTAGAATATCATCTAAATAAACTGTTGCGAAGTCCAGGTTCGCTAACACTGTATCCATCATTTTTTTTTATTTTAAATAATCCTTTATTTTAAATAATCCTTTATTTTAAATAATCCTTTACGTGTATTAAGAGTTAATAATTCGGAACATTATTCTTCCATTTGCGATTTGACAAATCTAATTTAGTAAATATTAGTCCACCATTTAATGTTATATAAATTTCTTCCGCTGTTAGGAGGAGATAATTTATTTATTTCAAACAATCATTAAGACCGGTAAAAGAATCAGCACAAATTCTGATTTTATTTTTCTTCGTTACATACACAGGGGCTGTAGTGCGGTTTTTTTGGTTTTTTTTTTCTCTTACACCTTACTTTCCTAGTCGTTCTTTTCTTTCAACTTGGATTTTGCCTTAGCTTTATAACAAAATCCAAGTCTGTCTGAAAAGATTTCTGGTATTTTTTTTTTCACTTTTTAGTTTATTTGAATTTATCTTAATACTATCTATTTGATTGCAGAAAGTGTGCTTCTGCGTTTACTGACCAGCGATTTCCACGAAGTTACACGGGTGTGCCCGGCAGATTACGGGAATAATGGGAAACGACCGATCGCAATGCGATATGAGGAACGGTTAGGCCGATCTCAATGGTAAAGAAGAATAATAAATGAGAAAGCGATATCAAATGCTCTGTCGAGTTTTAACCAATAAGAATGTAAGCACGTGTATTTTTATATATAAACTAGACTACCTGTGACCTGTTGAGTAGTATTTGTTATAGCTACCTATGGAATACTGTGTATACGAGTGTTTGGAAGTGTGTATTGAGAAAAAAGTGGTAGTAGGCAGGCAGACTCGAACCTGTACGGCGAAGGAGGAAAAGAACATGGAAAAACAATGTTACGCCTTTGCCGTTGCGTCTATTGCCAAACCGGAAGTGGTGAAGGTTTAAATTAAGGCTATTCAATCGAAAATAGGGGATGACTTTCGAAAATATCGGCGAAAAAAAGGCGACTCTTCCTTGTAGAAAAGTGCCTAATTTATGGTGAAAGTATTAATATTTTTAGCCAATTTTTCAATATTTGTCGCCCAAAGAGTCGAGCATGTCGAAATTTTGAGGCAGACATACATACATACATACATACATACATACATACATACATTTAAACAGACAAGTGAGATTTATATTATAGATGGGTTTAATCCGTTGAAAAAAAATTTTTAAACGAAAAGAAAAAATAAAGATTGTGCATTGTACATATCCACCTTAGTTTCTTCTGGGGGGGCGTGTGTTAAGAGCGTGGAAAATATCAGGAAATAATAATAAACTAATTAAGTAATATTTAACGGTGAGAATTTTTAAAGCAAATCTTTAAAAAAAATTAAAGTTCCCCCAGACACATATTTTGAAGTGTTTAGAACTTATGACCGCTCCCAACCCCCGCCACCAAACATGAAAAATTGCCATGGATTACATTCTCGTTTGCTGCTACGTTAAATTTATTTTACATTAAATTCATATAGGAGAGTTAACCCCTATTTTAAAATGTTAAATTTTTTTTTTTTCAAATTCTTTCTTTTATATATTATCTTTAAAGGCCTTGATTTTTTAGGAGGTAAATTACGCTGGGTTAGGTCGTAAAAGTGCCAAATATTTGTTTTTTTTTTTGTTTGTTTGTTTGAAAACGATTCCAACTAGCAATGAAAAATACAAATAAAATAATCGGAAATAATTTTGGACGTGAAAAACGTACAATTCTTATCATGATCTAAATATTTATCGACAGTTTTTAATCACTCACAACTTGGTTAAAGCAAATAAATTGATCAAGTTATTTTTTTACACCAGGAAAACATATTTGTTTTGATTTCTAGTTTGGAAAAGATTCCAACTTGCAATGAAAGATTCCAACTTGCAATAAAAGATTCCAACTTGCAATAAAAGATTCCAACTTGCAATAAAAGATTCCAACTTGCAATAAAAGATTCCAACTTGCAATGAAAGTTATTTTTTTATTTCAATGAAAGTTATTTTTTAGTTTATTATTTATATTTTATTATTTATTATTTATATATTATTTATTTATTTATTTATTATTATTTATTATTTATTTATTATTTATTTATTATTATTTATTATATTATTTTATTATTATATATATTTATTCATTATTATTTAGTTATTATTTATTATTTATTTATTATTTATTATTTATATATATATAGTATATATATAATATATTTTATTATTTATATATATATAGTATATATATAATATATTTTATTATTTATATTTTAGTTTATTATTTAGAAAGTTATTTTTTTATTTCAATGAAAGTTATTTTTTACACCAGGAAAACATATTTGTTTTGATTTCTAGTTTGGAAAAGATTCCAACTTGCAATGAAAGATTCCAACTTGTAATAAAAGATTCCAACTTGCAATAAAAGATTCCAACTTGCAATAAAAGATTCCAACTTGCAATGAAAGTTTGGAAAAGATTCCAACTTTAAATGAAAATACAATTTAATCGCTTTAAAAATTTGGGACGCTAAAACCATACATGATTTTATTATCTTTTATTTTAAAACGTAAGATATTATTGTATTCTGCATTGTATTGTTATTATATTAACACGGATTTGACGGCTAGTCAAACTGATTTGGGTACTTTGTACGTCTTTAAACTCTCAATTACAGAATATATAAAATAGTTTAAATCGTAAACATACTTGTTTTGTTTATGTTTGAAAACGAAATGGAAAATACAAATAAAATTCATAAAATGCTGACGATAAAAAGCAAAATTCATTTGCAGTTTTGTTTTTATTTGCATATTTTAAAAGCGAACAAATTTATACACCTGTAATCGCACAATCCGACCTTTGCCCTCGTGGGAATGTAAGTAAATATAGTTTTCTAATCTATTTTATTTTGTCTAATATATGAATATAAAATTTACTTAGTATTTTAGTTTCAGTATTCACCAGCAAATTATGGAAAAAATTATTTGTGTATTTTAAAAAGTAAAACACTTAAGCGGAGCTACTTTATATTTGTAACGTACCCCAATTCTTTTAAAATATTTTCTATTTTAAGAATGTAGTAAAATAAAATGTATACATCTATTTACAAATCCAGTCAGAAAGACGATTCCATAAATTGTCGATATTTGTGTCTTTGTTCTTATTGAAAATGGAAGTCGTAAACTAAAATTTTTAAAGCGGAAAACAGCTAGACGGTTCTAACGTTCAAGCAAGACGATTTGAGTTTTATTATATAATAGATTTAAAGAAAATTAAATTTCAAATTAAAGTAAACTGGGAAAAGACAGTGTTACTAATTCATCGTTGTTAAAATGTAAAACAAACATTTCCTTGCAGGTAACGGATTCCTCCCTTAACCACCGAAAAGTGACGTAAAAACATTTTTGCAAAAAAAAAAAGAAAAAGAAAAGTCTTTCCTTACAATTTGTATTCAATGTTTTACCTGTAATTTCATAAACAATTTTTTTACCTTTATTCCTTAAAATATATATTGAAAAAGATCAGTAACAAAAAACTACTCAAAAAGCTTTCTACCTTAAAAGTTTTAATCAAAAACGTTTAGCAAAAAAAACTACCAAAAAACTTTCTTCCTTAAAAGTTTTATTCAAAACCTGTAAGTAAAAATAAACTACCCAAAAATATTTCTGCCTTAAAAGTTTTGTTGCAAAACTTTTAGTAAGAAAAACTACCCCAAAACTGTCTTCCTTAAAAGTTTTAATAAAAAGCTTTTAGTAAAAAAAACTACATAAAAATTTCTTCCATAAAAGTTTTATGCAAAAACTTTTAGTAAAAAACTACCCGCAAAACTCTTCCTTAAAAGTTTTATTCAATAATTTTTAGTAAAAAAACTACCCAAAAATCTTTCTTCCTCAAAAACTTTACTCAAAAACTTTAAGTCAATAATAAACTACACAAAAATCTTTGTCCTTAAAAGTTTTATTCAAAAACATTCAGTAAAAATACCCAAATAAACTTTCTTCCTTAAAAAGTTTATTCATAACTACAAGTAAAAAATACCCAAAACTTTCTTCCTTAAAAGTTTTATTCAAAAACGTTTAGTTAAAAAATTACCCCCAAAACTTTTTACTTATAAGTTTTATTCAAAAACATTTTGTAAAAACTACCCAAAAAGTTTCTTCCTGAAAAGTTTTAAACAAAGACTTTTAGTAAAAAAACACCCCAAAACTTTCTTCCTTAACAGTTTTATTCAATAACTATTAATAAAAAAAATACCCAAACAACGTTTACTTAAAAGTTCTATTCCAAAACCTTTAGCAAAATCTACCGAAAAACTTTCTTCCTTATAAGTTTATTCAATAACTTTTATTGAAAACTATCCAAAATTTCTACATAAAAGATTTATTCAGTAATTTTTAGTAAAAAATTACCCAAAGAACTTTTTTCCTTAAAGGTTTTATTTAAAAACTTTTAATAAAAAAGCTACCAAAAACTTTCTTTCTTTAGAAGTTTTATTCAAAAACATTTAGTAAAAAGCTATGCCAAAACTTTATTCTTTAAAAAGTTTTATGCAATAACTTTTCGTAAAAAAACTACCCCAAAACTTACTTTAAATGTTTTATTCAACAACTTTTAGTTTAAAACTACCCAAATACTTTTTCATAAAAAATTTTATTGAATAACTTTTAGTAGAAAAAAACTACCCAAAAACTTTCTTACTTAAAAATTGTATTCAATAACTTTTTGTAAAAAACTACTTTACCTCCAAAACTGTTTCCTTATAAGTTTTATTCAAACACTTTTAGTAAAAACTACCCAAAGCTTTATTCAATAATTTTTAGCAAAAATCTACTCCAAAACTTTCTTTCTTTAGAAGATTCATTCAATAACTTTTATTAAAAAACTACTCCAAAACTTTTTCTTTAAAAGTTCTATTCAATAACTTTTAGTAAAAAAACTACTTAAAAACTTTCTTTCATTAAAAGTTTAATTCAACAACTTTTAGTAAAAAAAACTACTTAAAAACTTTATTTCATTAAAAGTTTAATTGAATAACTATTAGTAGAAAAAACTACCCAATAACTTTCTTCCTTAAATAACTTTTAGGAAAGGAAAAACACAAACCCAAAACTTTCTTTTAAAAAAATATTATTTAATAACTTTTAGTGAAAAATTGATTACAAACTTTCTTACTTCCAAGTTTTTTCAATAACTTTTAGTAAAAATCTACTCCAAAACCTTCTTTCTTTAAAAGTTTTATTCAATAACTTGTAGTTAAAAATCTACTCCAGAACTTTCTTCTTTAAAAGTTTGTTTCAATAACTTTTAATAAACTCAACTACCCACAAAAACTTTCTTCCTTAAAAGTTTTATTCAATAACGTTTAGTAAATAAAAACATCGAAATAAGACAAGCTTTATACAAAGAAATCTTAGAAGCAAAGCTAATCAATATTTCTTTAATTAAACTTATGGTAGGTTCATGTTACCTTTTTTTTCATTTATTGTATATCTACTTTTTCTGTTCACCATTATCATTTGCTCATAACAGTTTAATAGTTAAGGAAAACTCGGTCGATTTTTTCTAGTTCTTCCTGTCATCTTCCGGGCATACCCTAGTAACTTTGTGGAAATCACGGATCGGTAAATGCAGAAGTACCGCAGAAAGTCTTAAAGTCAAAGTTAAAGTTGAGTCTCTCCATCCCACTAAATTATATGAATTTCGTAAGACAAAAACTTTATTTTTATTACTTTTCCGTTGAAAGAAAAAAAATGTTGGTACTCACACAGAGAGTGGTCCGTGCTGAAATAATAACGTCATTATTTAAAAAGCCATTCTTAACATGGGAAGGGAGGGTGTTTTGTACCTATTCTTTACTTTAACCTTACAATTGAATAATAAAAAAAACATATCATAAAACTTTAATTAAACGTGGAAATACGATTTAAAAAATAGCGCGATCACTCTCTGCATTAGCACCAATTTCCGTTTTACGCATGAATTTTAATTTGTTACCGGTAACACTTTCTGCAATTATTTTTAGTTTTTTAGTGCTGGACATTTTATTTTGTTCTAAATATCAGCATTAATTATGATTAAGTGTATCTACCTGGAATTTTAGTGTTTATTTATTTATTATTATTGAGATGTGTACTGATATATTTTCTTGGAATTTTCTTAATTGCTTTTCTGCCGTGTACTGTTCAACGTTTTTAATTTTAATTTTATTTCCCCACCACCACCACCTCACAGTATTTTGTTTATTTTTATTCATTTATTCATTTTGCTTTCCACATACAGTAGGAATATTTATGCTCTTTGTATCCACTTCCATGACAACTCTTGCTTTTAAATGAACAATCTTGATCTATCTGGTCGAGTTACTTGCTCGGACCAATATGACTCTCTCTCTCTCTCTCTCTCTCTCTCTCTCTCTCTCTCTCTCTCTCTCTCTCTCTCTGTGTAGTTACCTCAGATCTTCAGAATCACACTTGCCGTCATGTGCAATTTGCTGGATGTACGTGGATTGAGGCTGTCTTATGTTCGTGCACCCGTGCCGTAGAGTCCATAGCAATACATTTTTCAGCAACTCTTGTTTTCTCCTTGTTTTTTTTTCAGTGGTCGGTAAATCGTAGACGTCGCTCCCTGATGGTAGTAGATATGGCAAGTCGATTGCTGCTTCGTGAGATGATCTTGCCAGGTGTTAAATATATTTTGGCAAGATCATCCCACGAAGCAGCAATAATCTTAATATAAATGTAATTTCCCACAAACGTGGTACGGATTACTTTCAAAGCAAGGTATTTTGCTATGTTGGCTCTTGTTCTTTATCGCGTGAATATGTTGTGTCACTTTTTTCGATTTTTGCGTTTTCCACTCCCAAGTGTAGAATTCTTATGCCTTCTTCTGTTAAATTTGGGAGAATAATGTTTTGGTCTTGGTCCCTCTTTGTTAATGATCTTATCCTCATTTCTTTTTTCTTACGTGTAAGCTAAGCCTTTTATGAATATTAGACATTAAAACATGGCGGACGTTATCTCGTTTAACCGGAACTTTTAAAAGTATCTATTCACTGAACTTGTATATCCTCCGATTTTTTTTTTTTTTTTTTCGTCAGGTTTAGGCATTGTATTGTTATTATACAGCGAGCTTTGCTCCCCAAATATCTTCGTAAATATTTGTACTGTTTCTTGGAACGTCACTTTTCTACAGCGCTTTTAGAAGGATGACGTTTGCATATTTTTTTATATTCTATTGGCCCAAATTTTCCTAACAGAAATCTTATTTTCTTCTGGTCGCTCCAGTTTTTACGTTGTTTTAGAAAATATCTTGGTACCTGTAAATGTACGCCTCGGATGTGATTTATTCTGGTTTATAAATACAATTGCTGACTGAATTCATTATCGAGTCTTGTAAAACGCAAGCTAAATAATTTTCTTTTTATTTATTTATTTTTTTTTTTTTTTTTGTAAACTGTTCTAGCAGTATCTCAAATATTTTTTTTTCCTTTCGTTCGATATTTCTCTCAAATCTTTTCTTCAACTTTTATAATTTAGAAATTTCATCATACAACTTCTAAAGTCCTCCATTATTTTTTTCTCGTTTTAATTATTGAACGAGTCTTTAGATACATCGTTGATCGGTAAAATTTCGAATTTTCCCGTCACCAATCTGTTATTGGTTCTTAATAAATTCAAATCCTATTCAAAAATCCATTATAGTTTCGTAACAAATTTGAATCGTCGTCACCAATCTATTATTGGTCCGTAATAAGTTCGAATCCTCGTCGCCAATCTGTTGTTGGTTCTTAATAAATTCGTATCCTCGTCACCAATCTGTTATTCCTTTGTAATAAATTCGAATCCTCATCGCTGATCTGTTATTGTTACGTAATAAATTCGAATCCTCGTCGCCAATCTGTTGTTGGTTCGTAATAAATTTGAATCCTCATCGCCAATTTGTTATTCCTTTGTAATAAATTCGAATTCTCATTGCTGATCTGTTATTGTTACGTAATAAATTCGAATCCTCGTCGCCAATCTGTTGTTGGTTCGTAATAAATTTGAATCCTCATCGCCAATTTGTTATTCCTTTGTAATAAATTCGAATTCTCATCGCTGATCTGTTATTGTTACGTAATAAATTCGAATCCTCGTCGCCAATCTGTTGTTGGTTCGTAATAAATTTGAATCCTCATCGCCAATTTGTTATTCCTTTGTAATAAATTCGAATTCTCATCGCTGATCTGTTATTGTTACGTAATAAATTCGAATCCTCGTCGCCAATCTGTTGTTGGTTCGTAATAAATTTGAATCCTCATCGCCAATTTGTTATTCCTTTGTAATAAATTCGAATTCTCATTGCTGATCTGTTATTGTTACGTAATAAATTCGAATCCTCGTCGCCAATCTGTTGTTGGTTCGTAATAAATTTGAATCCTCATCGCCAATTTGTTATTCCTTTGTAATAAATTCGAATTCTCATTGCTGATCTGTTATTGTTACGTAATAAATTCGAATCCTCGTCGCCAATCTGTTGTTGGTTCGTAATAAATTTGAATCCTCATCGCCAATTTGTTATTCCTTTGTAATAAATTCGAATCCTCATCGCTGATCTGTTATTGTTACGTAATAAATTCGAATCCTCGTCGCCAATCTGTTGTTGGTTCGTAATAAATTTGAATCCTCATCGCCAATTTGTTATTCCTTTGTAATAAATTCGAATCCTCATCGCTGATCTGTTATTGTTACGTAATAAATTCGAATCCTCGTCGCCAATCTGTTGTTGGTTCGTAATAAATTTGAATCCTCATCGCCAATTTGTTATTCCTTTGTAATAAATTCGAATCCTCATCGCTGATCTGTTATTGTTACGTAATAAATTCGAATCCTCGTCGCCAATCTGTTGTTGGTTCGTAATAAATTTGAATCCTCATCGCCAATTTGTTATTCCTTTGTAATAAATTCGAATCCTCATCGCTGATCTGTTATTGTTACGTAATAAATTCGAATCCTCGTCGCCAATCTGTTGTTGGTTCGTAATAAATTTGAATCCTCATCGCCAATTTGTTATTCCTTTGTAATAAATTCGAATTCTCATTGCTGATCTGTTATTGTTACGTAATAAATTCGAATCTCCATCAATATCATTTCTCTTCATGCCTTGATTTGAAATATACTTTTGGCAATGCTGTTAATCCGTCTTACTAATATTACTAATATTTGGTTTCGTTTTACTCGGTGTTGTCGGGCAGCAATAAAATTGTCTTTATTAATATTAATGGTATTATATTTGGCAAGCGAACGGAGGTAATATAATTTTTCTTCAACTTGCATTGTACGCACTCAATAATTATGAAATATGATACATGGTGGAACGATAAAGTTGTCGCTCTAAAGAAAACAACACTACGGCATTATTTTCAACTTTTTTTATTGAAAAAATCAACTCCGGTAACTTGATTATGTAGTAGAGCTGAGATCTATTCAACGTAGCCGCCTTCAGCCTCAATTATCGCCTCGATGCGTGTCCGCAAGCACCGGCAGGAGCTCAGCGAATACTCGGCAGATGGCAACTTTGGTGTTGTGCGAAGTCATGTTGATGAAGTTCTCGACGTATCACCAAACGCAGTAGTCCAGCGGGTTCAGGTCGGGGAAGAAGGGGGCCAGTGAGAGAAGGATACAAATTCGTAGCACTCCTTCTGAAGCCAGGCCTGTGTCTCTTTGGACTTATGAGCCGGCGCCGATTCCTGCTGCCACACCCAGAGTCAGCCAGCGGCCACCTGATTGCACCAGGGGATTATTACTCTTCAGCACATCAAGGTACACTTTGGTGGTGACTTTCAAGCCGGCTTAGAAGATGTGGGGGGAGGGTATGATGTGGCCCTCACTTGAAACCACACCAAAGACCATAACCGTGGCCGGAAACTTTGTTTTCATCACTTTGGGCACGTCCCTGTTATTTGTGGCAACTCAGCGATGCATTTTGAAGGTGCTGGCAACAGTGTTGTTTTCATTTGGATCGCTAGAGAGCACGAGTTGTACAGTGGCGCATCTCCGATTTCTCTCGTTTAACACTGTCACTTTCAAACATGATAGAAGGCTCCTATCGCTCTTGGGATTTGTACACAACTATCAAACGAGTAGATGATCTTCAACAAAAAGAAAGAAAACTAGTTTTCATCAAACGGAAATGGAATCATGTTGTCTTTTCTAGCGCGACAATTTTGTTGTTCCATTACGTATAATGTATATCTCTTTGGACTATTTTCATTATTAACATCATTTCTTTTCATGCAATTGTGAAAGCGGGTGGAGGGAACTGAATTACCCGGTATGTTATTGTTTTCTTCTTCTTCTTCTTCTTCTTCTTCTTATTATTATTATTATTATTATTATTATTATTATTATTCATCGTCGTTGTCATTTAATTAACGTTGTCATTGTGTTATTTTATTCAGCGTTGCCCAGGAGCAAGAAATATGGGATTACATCCTAATTACATCCAGCATCCTTATTACATTTTTTCAGCAAAGGAAAACAAGGAAGAGGAATGTGTTGTGCGAAGAATAAAAAGGGGTTATGAGGAAAAAAACTGTAAAAGAAGAAGAGGAAAAGAAAGATAGAGACGACTGGACAGAGAGGGAGGTATAGAAATTTTGATATAAAGATGTTACACATAATTTCATTTTTATTTAATACTAGCAGTTCAGCCCGGCTTTGCTCGGCCCCTATGTACTATTCATAACTTTATGTGCATATATATATATATATATATATATATATATATATATATATATATATATATATATATAAATAAAATGAACTCATTTTTTCTCGTCTGATTTTGACATTAATAGGATTAAAAATCAAGATATTTCATGCAAATATAATATGCACAAACGGCAGAACAATATCTGAGGTGTGTTATAGGCTTATTATTTCTCAAATTCCTCGATAATCTTAGATTTTTATACTTTTTCTGCTGAGAAGTCACGGCCAAAATCGGTTAAGATCAATGGAAGTGGTAAAATATTTTCTCTCTAATAAATTCCTCCTCCCCCTGCCACCACTTAACACCGTTTGGGGATCGTTCACAAGGAACAGTTGAGAAGAGAACACCAGTTTGGCTTCGTAGTCCTTTCATGTGAAGTTATTTAAAATCACTAAACTAAGCTGCAGTGCTCTGTGGCGTAGTGGTTAGCGTGCTGGACAATTCACATTATATTTTTACGTTCGCGCCGACCTACCGTAGTCGTTTTTTTTTTTTTTTTTTTCCTAAACAACTGGAATGGACTTTTCTTGGTGGCCGAACTGTTAACGTTGCAGATGTTTTTTTGTTTTTTTTTTACACTTTATTTTCCTACTTTTACTCATGACTCCGGGTTTGATCCTTCCTACTTACCTACCATAACATTTTTTAAAACTCCCCCCCCCGTCCCGGAAACAAACACTCGGGCAACGCCGGGTACCCCCGCTAGTATATATATATATATATATATATATATAGTAATTTATAAAATGTATATGGCGATTAAGCTACACTGAATATTCCGTGTTTCATCCAACTATAGGATTCGTCAGGCTTATGCGCATAAGCCTGACGAATCCTATAGTTGGATGAAACGCGGAATATTCAGTGTAGCTTAATCGCCATATATATTTTATAAATTACTAACTAGCTCTACCTACGTATTGAGCACTTTTGAAGTAAATACTTAAAGTTTACGCATAAATCTATACTTTCGTATATTAAATTTATGTGAATAAATGAAGTAGTTATATATATATATATATATATATATATATATATATATATATATATATATATATATATATATATATATATATATATATATTAAAAAGTTTGACGCAGGTCAATTTCAAGTGTTTAGACCCAAACTTGGCGGAGGTCAACTCTTCCAACTTTGACCTCTTAGCAGCCAAATTTTCGAAAAAAAATCTTATTAAAATGCTTGCTGCATGTCTGAATACCCTTTATGTAAAATTTCAAATGTTTAGACCCAAAATTGGTTGAATAGTTTGCTAGAGACAGCAAAGGTCAATTCTTTTAAACTTTGACCCTTTGGCAGCCAAATTTTCGGCCAAAAACCGATTAAAAAGAGGTCAATTTTTTTTAACCTTGACTCCAATTTTGACCCTTTAACATGTATTGCTTTGGGCTCAAATCAAATAAAACAGTTTGATCCATGTCCAAGAAACTTACATCTAAAATTTCAAGTGCTTAGATCGAAAATTGTCGGAGAAGTTTGGTAGAGTTTTCAAAGGTTAAATCGTTGAACATTGACCCCTTGACAGCTAAATTTCTTGTCAAAAACCAATTTAAAAGATTTTCTCAAATCTCAATACCCCTTATGTTAAATCTCGAGTCTCTAGACTGAAAATTGACAGAGTAGTTTGGTATGGAAATGTACAGACAATTTCACTTTTGTAGATATATAGATTATATGGCCCGGGACAATGCCAGGTACCCCTGCTATATATATATATATATATATATATATATATATATATATATATATATATATATATATATATATATATATATATAAACAAAATACTGTTTTAATCTGTTGTTAAAATAATATTCTCTATCTCTACTATTATTAAAGGAGCTTTGTGTGTTTGTGTATGAGGAAGAGGGGGGAGAGAGAGAGAAAGAGTTCCCTATTAACTCGAAAAAGGCTGGGCCGATTTTTATAAAATTGCACAGGAATGTTTGGGAGTGGTTTTAGACAGGTTTTGTATCGGAATCTCTTCGATAAGTATCGATAATCGAAATAATCTGATGAATGAAAGAAGGAATAGGCAATTTTGACCAAAATTAGCACGCTATACAATCCAACACTACAAGTGCATTTGAGAAGTTTAATACCATACAAGCAGAAAGGCCCGACATATAAATCAACAGTAGGTGTTTTGATATTACAGGAGGCACGTTTTAAATTAATCTTTCTGTTTATAACACAACTGAACCGTGATACTTGACTCTTGCATTTTAAACTTTAATTCAAGTCATTATATCTAAAAATGTAAGTTTATAAAATTAGCAGCAGGTTCTCTACAGTGCAATGTAGATTGCAATGTATAGTGGATTGAGTTACTGCGGGGAGGCATGTGAAGCTTTTTCCCAGTGCACCGCGATGTGTCCTCAACTAGAGCAGGCAATCAATCGATTTGATTGAAAAATGAGCGATTTCAACGATTTCAATGAGAATAAAATATGGGCGTGTGGAACATTCGTTGATCCTCATTCAATCCCGGGCAACGTCGAGTCTCCCTATTAGTAATTGATAAAAGCATATATAAATTATATATTTCGAAAGATTATTCGCTTATCTTTTCAACTATATAAATATTCTTAAGATTTGACTAGAAATATGTGATTTCTTTCGATTACATGTTGAAATAGGTTAATTTTTAAATGCGTCGTCATAACGCCGGACTGGTTAGGATTGCCTTTCAATTTAATTATATATTCTAATAATTCTGACTAAACATTTTCTATATTCAGATTTTCAGTTTTTAATTTGTTCTGGAATTGAAATAAAAAAAAATCGCGTCTTGTTTACTTTTCTCCCTGCTATTATGACAAATTACCAAAAGTAAATAAATGGAAATTATTTTTTTCAGATAGGGTAATTAAAATTTGCTACTACCAAAAGAGAAAACAACATACAATAATAATTTTAATGCATAAAAAGTGTAAAAGGAGTTTATTTACTTACTAATTGGGATATGAATTCTTTTTTTTTATTTTTTTATTTTATCTTATGGGTTTTTTTTTTGTTTTTGTCTTTGTTTTTTGTTACTCGTTATGTTAAAGTTTTATTTTTAGCACAAAAGGGAATAGGCCATTCTGTTTCGTATTTCTGGAGAAATAAGAGCTACGTATCTCTTGATTGATTTTCTAATTTCACGATAAAATTTCCCTTATACGTTAGAAAATTACCGGTTATTGGCATTAACATTTTTATCCCATTATTTACTAAAAATAGTCAAACATCTTTTCTTTTTTTTCTTTTTTTTTCTTTTTTACTTGGGTATTGCCGCTTATCAAGGCCCGGGGATCATTTTAGATTAAGGCTTAATGAGTGAGACAAAATCATGACGTTCAGTAATGGGTGGAACTTGGGTATATTTCAGAAGGCGGTTCAATAAGAACTTATTTACATTATATATTATTTTATTTTATTTATGGGGGAGGGACACTTTGAGATACGGATTCATAATCGTGTATTCAATTTTTTGCGGACTATTATCTTCATCTTCAGAGTTGTCTCACCACGTTTCGATCAACGCATTCTCTAGCCTTATTCTGGTGGTTAACCGTTGTGAGAAATTCTGCAGAAATAAGCAGGCTCCTCATTGGTCGGTTTGTTCGCCCACGATTTTGTTTGAACCATTCAGATTGCTTGTTATTACTAATTGCCGAGGGTACTTTTGGCGCCAAATTTATCCTTTCAGATCGCCATATTCGACAAGCACACAGGTTGAAACGGATGTTTGAATTCTCACTAGAGGCTTGTAGCCTCAAATCACTTTGTCTCATTGAGACGTTTTAATGCACTAATGTGGGTCGAAATGTTATTATCATTTGCAAACCCCAATGTCCCTATGTTGGGCGAATTATTATATTATCGCACGCTGTTGTGCTCTGTGAATCAATTGACTTTCTTTATTACTTATACTAGCGGGGGTACCTGGCGTTGCCCGAGTGTTTGTTTCCGGGACGGGGGGGGAGTTTTTAAAAATGTTATGGTAGGTAAGTAGGAAGGATCAAACCCGGAGTCATGAGTAAAAGTAGGAAAATAAAGTGTGAAAAAAACAAACAAAAAAACATCTGCAACGTTAACAGTTCGGCTACCAAGAAATGACCATTCCAGTTGTTTAGGAAAAAAAAAAAAAACGACTACGGTAGGTCGGCGCGAACGTGAAAATATAATGTGAATTGTCCAGCACGCTAACCACTACGCCACAGAGCACTGCAGCTTAGTTTAGTGATTCTAAATAACTTCACATGAAAGAACTACGAAGCCAAACCGGTGTTCACTTCTCAACTGTTCCTTGTGAACGATCCCCAAACGGTGTTAAGTGGTGGCAGGGGGAGGAGGAATTCATTAGAGAGAAAATATTTTACCACTTCCATTGATCTTAACCGATTTTGGCCGTGACTTCTCAGCAGAAAAAGTATAGAAATCTAAGATTATCGAGGAATTTGAGAAATAATAAGCCTATAACACACCTCAGATATTGTTCTGCCGTTTGTGCATATTATATTTGCATGAAATATCTTGATTTTTAATCCTATTAATGTCAAAATCAGACGGGAAAAATGAGTTCATTTTATTTATATAGAGAAGAGAAGAGAAGAGATAATGTTTGTCAGAGACGAAATTAAGGTCTACAGTTTAACCTGTCATTTGTCCGCCATTTGTACAGTTATCTACAACGGACTCCTCAAAACTACCCGACTTGCAGTATTCATCTTGGAATATATCACTCAACTCTTCAGCCTGTTGCAGTGTTCTTCGTCAGCGGAGTTTTGTACCCAGCTTTTATCGAAGATGAACTATTACTCCTTTGGGGATGTTACCAACCCATTATGCCAGATAGCTGATGATCACGCATCTTCTGCAATATGGATCTTTTTGCTTTAATAAAATTTATGTTGAAGTTTAAAAGGTGAGCCTGTTGTAATTTCTGATTGGTTTTCTTTCATTCTGCCAGGGCAAAAGCCTTGCGGGAGAATTTCTCACATCGTGACGGGATAGGAGTGCTGAATCTCTCAACTGTATCCTCAGTAATTACTGTATTCCATAGTTGTTGTCGTCTTACCACGTTTTGGCCAACTAATCCTCTGGCCGGCTTTTAGTAGGATTGAAACCGCTATCTTCAGACAATTCTCACCTGGAACCATAGAGACTCAACACCTCTATCCACTGTATCACGGTTTTCATCCAACCTAAAGCAGGAAAGAGGATTAGTTGGCCAAAACGTGGGGAGACAACAACTATGGAAGGTAGTAATTACCGAGGATACAGTTACAAGACTCAGCATCCCTATCTCGTTGCGGTTAACCACCTGAAGAAGGTCAGAGATTGAGTTGGTCAAAACGCGGTGAAACAACCACAAATATGAAGATGAGGATAACAGTCCGCAAAAAAATTGAATACACTTATTTACATTAGATTTGAAAACTACCTTGTTATAGTTAGCTCGGAAGCAGTCCTGCGGTATTGTGTTCCACAGACAGTTCTTAGAAAGAAGCTATGTTCATGAAATTTTCGTTTCGTTTTAGACACAGATAGGGAGTGAGTGAAATTGTTGATGGTTGTTGTAGTTAGAGGAGTATTTGGGGGGGGGCGAAGATTTTTCATGAGTTACATGTCTTCGACAAGAGCGAAAAGTTAAAAAATAAAGTCCCACTTGCTGATCTGAGTTAGTCGGCAACTTCAAAGGTTAAACTGTTTAAAGGAGTGGTCACGTTCAGCCGGTATGTCAGGCCAGGATCGAACAGTAAATATTATTTATTCGCCGCAAAAATTAGATGATAAACACTATAGTTGTAAGGGCCCTCTTCGTTACCGAGCAACCAATATTTTCAGACGCAGTCCATCACTGCTGTTACCGCTCAAAAAGTCACTTCTTTTTGTAAACAAACCAACTAATGTTGTCTTTTTAAATCACGAGAACAAAAGAAAGGATTTTTTTTTTCAATAAATTATATCTATATATTATTAATATGATAGCGTGTGTGTCATTTTCTGTATCACGCTTGCATTCGGGTCGTTTAATTGTTATGTACTTCCATTTCTTGTAATAAATAATTTTAACAAGAATTCTTTATAAATTTTTTGTTTAGGTTTCGATTATAGCTGATGGCACTCAAGTCATTCAATTTTTTATAAATAATTTTACTAGGAAATCTTTATAATTTTGGTTTCGGTTTAGATTATAGCTGATAGCACTTAAGTCATGTATTTTTTTTTTTTTTCATACATACTTTTACCAAGGATTCCTCATAAGTTTTGGTTTCGGTTTCGATTATAGCTAATGGCACTTCAATAATCCATTTTTTTTTAAATATTTTTATAAAGAATTCTTCACAAGTCTTGGTTTCGGTTTCGATGTTTAGCTGATGGCACCTTATTAATCTTTTTTTTTTATTTAAATAGACAAAAAAAGGCATGAATATGGCGGGGGTAGGGGGAAAAACAGAAATAAACGGGGGAAAAAATTACATAGAGACTAAATTAAGTCCTAGAAGATTTTCTTTTTGCTTGCAAAGAGAAGGTCTCAATGACTTAATAAAAAGAGTCTCTAAAATTTTCAAATGATTGGGAGAGTTCGATTTACTAAGGATCGTAAACATGTGAGCACTGAAATTCGTGGCACACGCATGGTTATTTATAAGATGGTCGCAAATCGTTTATTTTTGGGGTTTATTTTTTTATTGTTTTAAATCGTATTTTCCTCGATTTAGCTTAGATAAGTCTGTATTTAGCCATTATAAAATTCTGTACCCCCCGGAAAATTTTCAAATATTTTAAGACCATGTACGCATCTGATTTTCAAAAGATTAAATGCATTAATAAAAAGTAAAATCAGGACTGCCCAGGCAAATCAGACCTTCTTAAATTCGTGCTTGAGCAACAAAGTTTTTCCCGCTTTTATTTTATTTAAAATAAAGCGAGCTAAGTTACATTCTGGACAAAAAATTGAAAGTGATTTTATCTCCAATTTTTTGTCTAAGCTTTCTTGTAATCTGGCACGTTTAAACAAGAAATATCATGACGTTTGGAAAGATTCAGTTGGCAGTTTGTCGTTTTTTGACAAAAATCGATTTTCTAGATATGTTGCAATAATTCACTTTCTAGGTTATCGTTAAAAAATCAAAAGAATTTGCCACATTTGATCTTCAAAAAATATGGTTTCCCGACGAACCCTAGTGTTACTCAGAACGTCTTAAATCTCTTTTCTGCGCAGATGTCTGAGCTTGAACTTAATATTCTTTCGCATGGCTTGGACTTTTGCATTTCTCCCATACCCCCAAAGCGTGAAGAGATATATATATAGTTTTTTTTTTTTTTTTTTTGCTCAATTAAAAAGACTTTCTCCTGTTTCCGGCTCTATGGTCAATGACATTAAGGCGAAATTTAATGACGTCACACATTCTTATGCGGGCACACCCATTTCGTTTTGTGAAGCAAAATGGCGAAGTGAACATTATCGTATAATCAAAGCACTCCGCCATAATAAATCTTTAGTCATCACAAAACCCGATAAAGGTTCTGTCATTATGGATCACCATGATTATGTCAATAAAATGTTGACTATTTTGGGTGACACCTCTACATTTGTTATATTGGGTCCGGTAGATACTAATGATTCTACTGTTTCTATCGAGACCAAGTTCCAAAAAACAACTTATCAAATGGGTCAAAAGTGGTGTTCTTCCCACTTTCATTTCTGATTTAATTTGTCCTACTGGTTCTATTTGCCCTCGTTTGTATGGTTTGCCTAAGACCCATAAAGAGGGGGTACCATTGAGACCCATATTATCTATGATAGGGACTTGTCAACATAAGCTAGTTAAATGATTGACATTTACTTTAGAACCTGTTTTGGAACTTTATAGTTCATTTTGTATTAAAGATTCTTTTAGCTTTGCTAACTTTATACAAAATTACACTCATTCAGACAAATTTATGTGTTCCTTCGATATTTGCAGTCTTTTTACTTGTATCCCATTGTTAGAGACTATTAATATTTGTGCTGACGCTTTATATCGGAGTATACTTCCGACTCCCCAATACCAGAAAATATTTTTGTAGAATTGATGAAATTCGCCACCATGCCGGTAGAATTCAGTTTCAACGATATTATGTACAGACAGACGGATAGTGTGGCCATGGGTTCCCCATTGGAACCAACGTTGGCTAATATCTTTGTGGGTTTTCATGAAAAGGGTCTATTGTCTGGTTTATGCAAACCAGACATTTATTTTCGTTACGTTGACGACACTTTCTGGTTATTTGACAACGAGACGAATGCGGATGCTTTTTTGTGTCCCTTAATAACGTTCATCCAGCCCTTAAGTTTATGGTAGACAACGAAACGAATTCTACTCTTCCGTTTTTGGATGTGTTTGTGTCGAAGACATCCTCGTGTTTTCTTACTTCTGTTTACCACAAACCAACTATTACGGGTCTCTATACGCGTTAGGACTCTTTTTGCCCTATAAACCAAAAATATAATTTAATCAATAGCACATAGAGCCTTGATGATTTGTTCTGAAGTTAATCTGGATGACGAACTGAAATTCATCACTAAGACCCTCTGTAATAATGGTTACCCCTTGGATATTGTTGAAACTACAATCAATAAGAAAGTTTCAAATTTTCATAAACCCAAAGAAATTATAGATAATAAATGTCCTGTGTACCTACGTCTACCTTGGCTAGGTAACATCAGTGACCGATTTGCTAAGCAAATTGCTTTGTCTGTGCAACGGTGTTATTTTGCATCGAATCCGCGTGTTGTTTTTTCAACTAGGCCTGTGTTATCGTCTATTCGCAAAGATGTTCTTCCTCCCCACCACCATAATAATTCTATTATTTATTTATTTAAATGTAGTTGCGGTGCGCACTATATTGGGCGAACATCGCAAAGATTAGATTTTCGTTTGAAACAGCATGTGCCTTCAAAGATTCGTTATGCAAATTTCTCACCCTCGGATGTTCTGAGTAATACGTATGGTTCTGCGATTTGCGACCATCTTATGAATAACCATGCGTGTGCCACGAATTTCAGTGCTGACATGTTTACGATCTTTAGTAAGTCGCACTCTCCTTATCGTTTGAAAATGTTAGAGACTCTTTTCATTAAGTCATTGAGACCTTCTCTTTGCAAGCAAAAAGAAAATCTTCTAGGACTTAATTTAGTCTCTATGTAATTTTTTCACCCGTTTATTTCGGGGGGGGGGGTTACCCCCGCCATATTCATGACATTTTTTTGTGTGTTTTAAATCGTATTTTCCTCAATTTAGCTTTGATAAGCAAGGAACGAAACCTGGTTAGCTAACCTTTATTTTTATTTTTTTATTTTTTAAATTCATTATACTTTTTGGTCTGTATCTAGCCATTATATATATATATATATATATATATATATATATATATATATATATATATATATATATATATATATATATATATATAATCGAAAGAACATTAACTCTATAACAATATATACAAAATCTGTAAGGATTAAATATATATTTAAGCGTATTTTATGACCTTGCTACGCCGGGTGTCTCTGCTAGCTTGGATAAATACTTTTGCAGTTTTAACAAAAAAAGCTACAATAATATCAGAGCGTCTCTATTTACGCTGAATATTTACAGAATGCCAACATCAATATATTACA
This sequence comes from Euprymna scolopes, assembly GCF_053919585.1. Classification (NCBI taxonomy): domain Eukaryota; kingdom Metazoa; phylum Mollusca; class Cephalopoda; order Sepiida; family Sepiolidae; genus Euprymna; species Euprymna scolopes. Next base: position 31,820,534 of record NC_136524.1, on the reverse strand, counting down.
TATGAATCTGTCCCCTGTGGAATTTCCACAGGTCCCACTAGTATTTTATAAAAGCGCTAACGGTATCTACTGGCATGTAGTGAAATAATTTTCCTTTTTTTTTTTTCATTTTTATTTATGTACTTATTTATTCATTTTAAACTATGGTAGACAACTCTAATTATATTTTTAAATCTAAACTATGAGTTATCTCCCGAGCTTATTCGATATCATTTTATTTTTTTAACAGTTTTTCACCCCCAAATGAGGCATATTTCCACTTGGAACGTAAGAGGCTTCTATTTGGTGTCATGTCTAACATGCGACTGTGAGTAGTTGAGCAGCAAGATATCTATTAACATTACATTTAAACTTCTGCGTGTCAATACATTCAATGAAGTTGGTAACACAGGGGGGATTCCAAAGCGAGGGAAGAAACTATTGGTGTAGAAAGATTTCCGACATCTAGGAACTTTTACAGTAAAGGGATAGGATTCTGCTGTTTGGTGAACTTGTTTCCAATTTTTTAGTTAAAAAATTGAAGAGCTACGAAAACAGGAATGGTACCATTAAAATGGGCGACCTTTTGTGCCCCAGAATTTATTTTTCTACATAGTCCCCCGACATCTCAATGCACTTTTACTAGAAATTCAATATACGCATCCCTGCTTCTGACGCATGTTCCATGACAGGGGTTGCTTTCTTAGAGGTTCACACTGTCAATATCTCCAACCAGTGGCGTATCTAGGGTATGGCAGGCATGCCCCGTGCCATGGGCGCCACTCTGACATGGGCGCAAAAATTGCTTGACAAAAATTAAAATTAGTAGTTAGGTATATCTAAGGTATAAATTATTAAGAAGGGGCGCACATTCAAACTTTGCCATGGGCGCCATTTTACATAGGTACGCCACTGTCTCCAACAGATAGATGAAACTTTCATGTCATAAATGCATAAGTTCAGTCATCATAGCAATGCAATTTGTAATTACCTCTAATCCATTCGGGCAAAATATTATTTAAGCACTTCTAGTTAAAATTAAATATACATAAAAAAGTAATGTTGTCTAAGAATGGTTATGTGGTTATGTGGATCTATTTCTAAAATCCTAGATGGTGTTTATGGCATGCTCTAGTTTAAAAGATAGCTATAACTTCCCCTACTCTCTATCAGTGCTTAAATATAAACGTAAATTCTATGAACAAAATTTCTTTCCTAGAACTGCCAGCTTGTGGAACTCTGTACCGTTGGCCTGCTTTCCAGCTTACTACAATATGGTCGTCTTCAAGCCCAATGTAAACAAGTTCTTATTGGGTTGCTTCCTTAATCAAATTCTACCCAATTCCAACCAAAAACGATCACAGTGGCCACCTTACACTCATTAACGCTCATCCTCGAATGGCTTTCAGACTTTAATAAGTAGTAAGCCCCTTGTAAAAAATAGAAAGAAAGAAATCTATTTTTTCCTCCTGTTTATATAACTTACCTCTCCTACATACACACATAAAATGCGCAATTTTGATGATTATATTTGTAATATCTACAAGTGACTGTAAAGGAAAGAAAATAATTTTCTTACTTTGCTTAAGATGTGAACACCTTTAACAGCTAATCAGTGTATACCAGATGTAAATACATTCCGGTAGTTCAAGCGGATGGAAATAAACGTTATTCACCAATAGCAAATAAAATTGTTAGTAAAAATCATAAAGATGGCGTAAAAATCATAAAGATGGCGTAAAAATCATAAAGATGGTGTAAAAATCATAAAGATGGTGTAAAAATCATAAAGATGGTGTAAAAATCATAAAGATGGTGTAAAAATCATAAAGATGGCGTAAAAATCATAAAGATGGCGTAAAAATCATAAAGATGGCGTAAAAATCATAAAGATGGTGTAAAAATCATAAAGATGGTGTAAAAATCATAAAGATGGTGTAAAAATCATAAAGATGGTGTAAAAATCATAAAGATGCTGTAAAAATCATAAAGATGGTGTAAAAATCATAAAGATGGTGTAAAAATCATAAAGATGGCGTAAAAATCATAAAGATGGTGTAAAAATCATAAAGATGGTGTCGGTCTTTTTACAATTCCTAATAGTCAAAATTATAGTAACATATTTTTAAAAATTGGGACGCCTTATTTTAAAACAGATTTTTACCATTAAAAGTTCTCAAGTATTTCATTATATTTAACGATTAAATAATTTTTTTTTTTCAGTTCAACTCTAGTGAGAAAAAAAAGCGTTTTTTTTTTTTTGTTCAAAAACATTAATACTGCATTTGTTTGCGGGTTTCTTTTTTATTAAAGAATTCAGAGAAATGTTAACTAAACTACAACTCCATAAACAAGTAGATCTTATGCTTTTTTTGACCTCATTCAATTTTTATAATGCTAGCAGAGCTACCTGACGTTGCCGAGGCAAAAGTATAATATATTTTTATCAAAACTTCTATCTCTATAATATATATATATATATATATATATATATATATATATATATATATATATATATTTACCAGTGGTGAAAAAAACTGGACTAGAGTGCTCAATGTGTAGCCAGAGCAGTATATAAGAAATTTATTACTGTGAGTCCAGAATGAGTTTACATATTGTTTCAACTAGAGGAAGATCATCAACGAGAGGAAATATCCAACTAGCATCGTCAGAATTCATAGATGGACTATGAATCTATGAATTCTGACGATGCTAGTTGGATATTTCCTCTCTTTGGGGATCTTCCTCTAGTTGAAACAATTTGTAAATTTGTAAACTCATTCTGGACTCACAGTAATAAATTTCTTTATATATATATATATATATATATATATATATATATATATATATATATATATATGAGAGAAATAAATAAAAAGGAACAAACCGTATTATGTGTTCATCAACGTTTCGTCTTTATTTCGAGACTTCCTCTGGATGAATGAGATTAAGAAACAAAAAATACCAGTACAAATATTTGAAAATGTTTCACGTGCAAAGTGTGACGCTGTTCTATTTCAGAAAAACTGAAAAAGACGTTGGAAATTCAAAAAGGAGGGGGGCGCTTGCGCTGTTAAAGAGAGGGAAATTTTAGTGACGTCATATAGTCGTTAATGTAATTTTAACAGATATGAACGCAGTTAATATTCTTACTGGAGAGAAATATGTTTGTTGAAATTCAAATATAGGTTTGTAATAGAAATGAAATGAGTGTTATGTAATTTATTGATTGAGATTATATGTATTAATTATTATGGGGGTGTTTGAATGGTGTGAGAGGGTTAACCTGTGTCTACAGTTAAATTATGTTCTTTTAATAAAAGTTTACTTATTAATGGCGCTATGTTATAGAAACCTGCTCGCTCTTTAATTGTGCTTGAATTTGCGATAAGCGCAGATTCAAGAAGTCTCCGGCGCGGTTTATTTGAAAACCAATTATCATCCCTGTTTTTATTTTATCATTATGGTGTGAATAGATGATGATTGGTTTCTTCTTACGCGCTTTCAGAATTTACAGTCCTGAATATCTGGACAAAGAATTCAAATACTTCACAAACATTTTGAAAACCTTGCAATATTCGACATATGTCATATTGAATGCTAAGAGAAAAGTGACACAAATATTTTCCAGGATAAATAATAAAAAATCACATACACCAGACTCTTCTCTTATAAACAGACATCTTCTTTTACCTACACACACCAATAATACAATAATCTGTAACACACTAAACAAACTAGAAATCCCTATTGTACAAACCACATCACTAACCATAAGACAAATATTAAGAACTACGAAACATCTCCAAAACAAACCAGTTTCCAATGGAGGTATATACACTATTCCTTGCCAAAATTGACATCATAAATACGTTGGTGAAACCCAGCGTAAATTGGAAAAAATGCTCAGTGTACATAAAAGAGATATAAAAAATAGCAATTCTCTAAGTGCATTATTCTCTCACTTATTGCAGCAAAAGTAGTTAAAGATTTTTGGGGAAATGAGTCGGCATAAGAGAAGTAACTCTTGGATTTAATAAAATCCGAGTTATTTACCTTTATTACATGTAATTAGTCGAAAAACCAACTAACCTTGACGAAATCTGCACCAGATAAGGATTAAAGAATGAATATGTTTTTCGGACTTTTAGATTTTATTCATCCAATAACACAACAACTATGTGGGTGTTTGCTTGGAAGCGTTTTAATTTTACCTGAACAGACCCACATACAAACACACACACAGAGAACTGTCCTTTATATATACGATGAAGCTAAAATTTCGATCTATCTTAATATATTTTATTCTCATTTAACAAAATTAAATCGAGAGGATGATCACGTCATAAAAATAGTTTCCTTGATATATATTATAAGAAATGATATTTTAAGAATAAATTCATCAAAAACTTAATGTTGCGAACATTTCGCGAACATCTTTGCCACCAGTTTATTTTTCCAAGGTTTCTGATTTTTGATTATGTACTGTTATTGTAAAGTTCATTCTGTGTATACAGTTGTTTGCTATTTCACTCCTATAGTTTAATAGGTTTTGAAGATTTTATTTTAGAACTTGAAACTTCTCATTCAAACATAATCCACACTGATTGTTTAAATAATGGCCCATCGTACTACCTCCCAATCAATTATTAACATAAGTATTGTTTTGAGTCAGAGATTTCCCGTATATTATTGAATATGCTTTCTATGGTTGCAATATCTGGTTTTAAAATAAAGTTCCTTACAATTTTGCAGAGTAGATTTCTATCCATCTCTGTTTGGAGACCTCTTCATCATCACTCTAGATTTTGCCTAGATATATATGAACATATCCAAGAATAAAATCCATGTTATAAAAAATATGTAGATCAGTTTAATCAATAATAAATACCAGTTGATAAAAACTAAAATGGCCAACTTTTTAATTTGGCCATTTTGACCAAGATCTGTTCTTCAGATGCGGCACTTCCATTTCTCGCTCTCTTTCGGTGGAGGAGAAATCCTTCACGACTGAGACAATTTTTATTTTTGTACCTTTTCTCCATGTTAAAAAACGACCCTGGTGTCTAACTCTGTCCCGTGGGGAGGCATTGTAAATAGGTACAATAAGGCATTCCATAAGTCAATAGAGAAAACTTCGAGAAATTTATGAAAATAAAGAAAAGAATGAGTAGCTGGCATAAAAAATAACTAATTTTTAGATATCATTTTGAATTAAAATAAAAAAATACACACGTGTTATAATTAAAATATGTCACTCCAATATATGAGAACATAAGGTCCAAGCAGTTATGTCAGTTATAACATATGTTCTCAGTTGTATCGATGATATCATAAAACACGTATACACCTCCAAGACGTGTGAGCCAGATTACATCCTTACTATACTAATAAAGAAATGCTCTGCTGAGCTAGCCCCTGTTCTCTCCAAACTCTGCAACAAATACATTGCAGAATCTTGCTTTCCTGATAGCTGAAAAATTGCCTCTGTGGTACCAGTATTCAAGAATTCTGGTGAGAGAATTGCTTAATTATCACCCCCCCCCCCCTCACTCTTCTCCCCCACTTCACTAAAACTCTTTGGGTAATTAATCACTCAAGGGTTAGTCCAGTACCTCATAAAAGTTGAACTTCTTTCTGACCGAGAGTATACATTTAGGCAAGACTTCTGCTGCAGATATCTTAACAGTCATCTCTGAACATATATACCATGCACTGGATAAAACAGTGAAAGCTAGGGTGGTAACCTTTGATAAATCCAAAGCCTTTGGCAAGGCTTGGTATGAAGGTCTTCTCATGAACAGTATACGGTATTTCTAGACGAATACTTAATATTATTATATTATTCTTAAACAAGAGTAAATCCAGGCTGTCCTCTATGGTCGTAGTCCAAACAAAATGATATTAATGTGGGTGGGGACCGGTAATTAGACCTTTATTATTCCTGATATTTATAAACGATCCTGATAAAATTGAGTCCGAGATGGGTATATCTGCTGATGACACTTTGCTTTATAATAGGCATGAGAGAAAAATTGATATACATATATATAGGGATTTTATTCTGGGCCCCCAAAGTCAACAGACTATTTCTGTAATGATTTCGGCCCCTTTTGGTTTCATGGTGGGAGTTTAGTTCTGTGCAGTTCTAAGAGGTCTACCTTCCCAGGCTTTGCTTTTTCTCTTTGAGAAGGGGTTAGTTTATTGCCAATCGCCTGAGGCGTCCTCACTGTGAAAAACCGGCGGGGTTGCCAAGGCATTTTTTGCAGGTCAGAGTGCCCCTCCTCGGGGGTGTTGTCTTCCCAATCCCACTTTCCAAATTTGGTGTCACAGTTCTTGCAGTGGGTGAGAACTAAACATCATATCCAAAGAAATAGTTGAAACCTTAAAAAATTATCTCCAGTCTGTAGCAGAATGAGGATGTAAACTGGATGGTAACATTTAATGCTGCTAAGACTAAGCTGCTTTCCTTTAATTATTACAAGAAGCCTTCTCAACCACTGATTGCCATGGAAAATAACTTCATCATTCCAACCCCACCGTTTAACATTCACAGGAAACATGAATTGAAACAAATACATTTGAAGACATTGTCAAGGCTGCTGCAAAGTAGGTGTGCCCCATCTACCGTACTACAAAATGACTTACACCTGCCAGTAATCTGTAACTGTACAAAACCACAATGTCGAGGCTGGAGCATCCTAGCACTAATCTCACCCTTTTAGACATGGTTCAAAAGAGAGTCTTCAATCTAATAGCTGACTACAAATGACTAAGGTAAATGATATTCTTCAGCCGTGCACTGAATATAAACTCGCAGTATGCAAAACCTTTTGTATTCCATAAACAAAGCTTCTTTCTTAGAACTGCACGCCTATGGAATTGTCTTCCGTTTTCCTGCTTTCCGGCTGACTACAATATGGTTGTCTTCAAGTCTAACGTAAATAAGTTCTTGATGAGCCGTTCCATATAAGTTATCAGATTTACCAAATTTTCATTACTAATGATTACTATATTGTCAAATTTCTACTGTACACTCTTTAACCCTTATCCTTGAGTGGCCTCTTGGCCTTGATAATGTGGTGATGCCTATGTAAAAAAAAAAAAAAAAAAAAAAAAAACAAATTGGTTATTGGAATTGGTTGACGATTTGGACCCTGAGAAGAATCAACTCATCAAATTCCTGCGCATTCATCTCCCTCCTAATAACTAACCATCCATCACCGACAATAAAGATCAATTTGTCGACATTTTTTTAAGCAAAGCAAAAGCACAACGTTCTGAATGAGACCGTGACTGAGCTTCAATCTATGGTCCCCTCTCACCAAACTTTTACAAGAAACACTCCTCTAGCTGTAAACACTATCAATAATTCCCCCCACTCTTTATCTGTGCCTAAACCTAAACGTAGATTCCATGAACAAAGCTTCTTTCTTAGAACTGCTCGCCTGTGGAATTGTCTTCCGTTTTCCTGCTGACTACAATATGGTTGTCTTCAAGTCTAACGTAAATAAGTTCTTGATGAGCCGTTCCATATAAGTTATCAGATTTACCAAATTTTCATTACTAATGATTACTATAATGTCCAATTTCTACTGTACACTCTGTAACCCTTATCCTTGAGTGGCCTCTTGGCCTTGATAATGTGGTGATGCCTATGTAAAAAAAAAAAAAAAAATAGGGTCCACACTGTCAACCAAACTCCAACACCTGTCCCATCGATGCAATGTTGCATTATTGTGCCTGTTTTACAAGCAATCTTACGAGAATGTACTCAGATGAACTCCTAGCACTTGTATGCCTTCAACGTAAATAAGCCTTACTAATCCAACATGCAGCAAAATTCTCCCCCTTCTCTGTAAAGTGCCCTAAATACTGGAAAGCTTCCTAATCTAATAATTTCTTTCATCGGACTGCTAAATTTTTAGAATTTCCTCCCTGTTTCTTGCTTTCTTGAAATGTAAATGCAATGTGTACAGATATCTAGCTACTCAACTCCCTACATAGTCTTCCTGTAGGCATCACCTCACTTAGTAGTCCATTATGTCCAAGTGGCAACATGCCTTGTTTGGAATGAAGGTGAGTAAAAACGCAATGATAATAATCTGCTATACAGATATTAAAATGCTAAAAACTAAACTTGGCAAAAAAATTCTAGATCTTATTAAAAAAAACCTAATCCGACTGGGCTACAGACTGGAATCCATTGTATATTTATATAATATATATTATTATATTAGACATTATTTTTTTTTATTATATCGGATTAGATCTTATTTATCTTATTTTTTCTTATGAACATATATATATATATATATATATATATATATATATATATATATATATATATATATATATATATATATATATATATCGGGTGGTCGCTAAAGAGAGCGGAAATTTGAAGGGCACCTTAGATCACAAATAAAATGCATGATTGTTATTTTTTATTGTTTTTTTTTTTGTTGGTTTTCTAGGTTAAGACGCTGCAGTGAAGTGCACGGTCGACATTTTGGGTATCTATGAGTATAATATAACATTTGTCTTTGAAAACTTTGTAAAAATCATTCTTTGTAAAAATAAATCGTTGTTTGACAAATTTCCCACTTTTCTAGCGACCACACGGCCTCCGCTATATATATATATATATATATATATATATATATATATATATATATATATATATATAAGAACAAAAAGTTAATAAAACATGTTAAAAAACACTTTAAAGAAGAGTTAAAAACATATTTAATCTTAAAAGGAAACACTAGATAAGTGGATAGTCCTTAATCCGCGGAGTTTCAAAGAAATACTTTCCTTCTCATCAGAGGGTAGGAATTAGCAAAATGCGGGATCGGATTTTGCATACAAACTATCCATTCACGTGCAATCACCTTTTTCTTCACCATATTCCCTCTGTTTCACTTTCTGTTATCAAGTAAGATCTTTGATTTACTTGTAGTTTCATCAAATACTTTTATAAGTTAATTGTATCAGAATACGGAAATATATTGGAATTGTTCCATCACTACTCAGTACCGTCTCGACGATACTGATTGAAGTAAGGATCATGATGGGCAGTGGCAGAAGCGCATAAAGATAAAAAAAAAAAAACCAGGGAGGAGAATGAGGTTTGGTTTGAAAGGGATAATGAAGAATTAAGCAGTCAATTCCAACAAAAAGCTATTCAGTAACCTTCTTTGCACCATCATTCGCAGACACACCAAAGATAGGACCCCATGGTATGCTACATAGGAAGCTATGAAGTCTATCCCAATCAACCCTCTGGTAGTTAAGCATCATCCCATATGGAAGGGATGATGAATTGAACACTTAACAGAAAAATCAATCTCAACATCAGCAACAGCATGATCAGAAGAATCTAATGGAGGAGAAAAGGAAACAGAACATGAGTCAGGGACCGAAAGTGAGAAATAGATCCAGTAAAGACGATTGATGAAGATCGTTATCAGGAAAGTGTTTAGCGAAGGTGACAATTTAGGACAAGTCATGAGACACAGAAAAGATCAGACCGATTTTATTAGCAAGATCTGTGTGATTAGAGTGGGAAAGCCAGTTGGAATGGTGAGCATTGAACTCATTGAAAACAAACAACGGATAAAGTTGTAATGCATTATCAATATTGCTGGATAAAATAATGGAGCAGTCACTGTCAGAAGCGAGAATGGTATAAAAAGAAACAGGAAGTGGACTTCAGCAAAGACAACCGCAAACAGATAAAACGGCATCCGTGAGATTCAAGACTGGGGGGGGGGGCATGTAACAAATGGAAGAATTGTAAAAGTCCACTTTACATGGCGCTACAAATAGGATTCATTTCGGTAGGATTTATTTTTACAGCATAATTTTTGCACCTGAAATTTGAATAGTAATAATGTCTGAATAGATTAACTTGCAATTAGTCAATCCGTTGATAAATTTACATGCAATTAGTCAATCAGTTGATAAATTTACATGCAATTAGTTCATCAGTTGATAAATTTACATGCAATTAGTACATCACTTGATAAATTTACATGCAATTAGTCCATCAGTTGATAAATTTACATGCAATTAGTTCATCCGTTGATAAATTTACATGCAATTAGTCAATCCATTGATACATTTACATGCAATTAGTCCATCAGTTGATAAATTTACATGCAATTAGTTAATCAGTTGATGAATTTACTTGCAATTAGTTCATCAGTTGATAAATTTACTTGCAATTAGTTCACCGGTTGATAAATTTACATGCAATTAGTTCATCAGTTGATAAATTTACTTGCAATTAGTTCATCAGTTGATAAATTTACTTGCAATTGGTTCATCAGTTGATAAATTTACTTGAAATTAGTTAACCGGTTGATAAATTTACATGAAATTGGTTCATCAGTTGATAAATTTACTTACAATTAGTTCAGCATTTGATAAATTTACATGCAATTAGTTCACCAGTTGATAAATTTACATGCAATTGGTTCACAAGTTAATAAATTTACATGCAATTGGTTCATCAGTTGATAAATTTACTTGCAATTGGTTCATCAGTTGATGAATTTACTTGCAATTAGTTCACCGGTTGATAAATTTACATGCAATTAGTTCATCAGTTGATAAATTTACATGCAATTGGTTCATCAGTTGATAAATTTACATGCAATTAGTTCAGCATTTGATAAATTTACTTACAATTAGTTCAGCATTTGATAAATTTACATGCAATTAGTTCACCAGTTGATAAATTTACATGCAATTGGTTCACAAGTTAATAAATTTACATGCAATTGGTTCATCAGTTGATGAATTTACTTGCAATTAGTTCATCAGTTGATAAATTTACTTGCAATTAGTTCACCGGTTGATAAATTTACATGCAATTAGTTCATCAGTTGATAAATTTACTTGCAATTAGTCCATCATTTGATAAATTTACATGCAATTGGTTCATCAGTTGATAAATTTACATGCAATTAGTTCATCAGTTGATAAATTTACTTGCAATTAGTTCACCAGTTGATAAATTTACTTGCAATTGGTTCATCAGCTGATAAATTTACATGCAATTGGTTCATCAGTTGATAAATTTACATGCAATTGGTTCATCAGTTGATAAATTTACTTGCAATTAGTTCACCAGTTGATAAATTTACATGCAATTAGTTCATCAGTTGATAAATTTACTTGCAATTAGTTCACCAGTTGATAAATTTACATGCAAGTAGTTCATCAGTTGAAAAATTTACATGCAATTAGTTCACCAGTTGATAAATTTACATGCAATTGGTTGATCAGTTGATAAATTTACATGCAATTGGTTCATCAGTTGATAAATTTACATGCAATTGGTTCACCAGTTGATAAATTTACTTGCAATTGGTTCATCAGTTGATGAATTTACTTGCAATTAGTTCATCAGTTGATAAATTTACTTGCAATTAGTTCACCGGTTGATAAATTTACATGCAATTAGTTCATCAGTTGATAAATTTACTTGCAATTAGTCCATCAGTTGATAAATTTACTTGCACTTGGTTCATCAGTTAATAAATTTACTTGAAATTAGTTAACCGGTTGATAAATTTACATGAAATTGGTTCATCAGTTGATAAATTTACTTGCAATTAGTTCAGCATTTGATAAATTTACATGCAATTAGTTCACCAGTTGATAAATTTACTTGCAATTGGTTCATCAGCTGATAAATTTACATGCAATTGGTTCACCAGTTGACAAATTTACATGCAATTGGTTTATCAGCTGATAAATTTACATGCAATTAGTTCACCAGTTGATAAATTTACATGCAATTAGTTCACCAGTTGATAAATTTACATGCAATTGGTTGATCAGTTGATAAATTTACATGCAATTCGGTCATCAGTTGATAAATTTACATGCAATTGGTTCACCAGTTGATAAATTTACTTGCAATTGGTTCATCAGTTGATAAATTTACATGCAATTGGTTCATCAGTTGATAAATTTGCATGCAATTAGTTCATCAGTTGATAACTTTACATGCAATTAGTTCACCGGTTGATAAATTTACTTGCCAATTGGTCCATCAGTTTATAAATTTACATGCAATTGGTTTATCAGTTGATAAATTTACTTGCAATTAGATCACCGGTTGATAAATTTACTTTCAATTGTTTGATCAGTTGATAAATTTACTTGCAGTTAGTTCAACGGTTGATAAATTTACTTGATATTAGTTCATCAGTTGATAAATTTACTTGCACTTAGTTCATCACTTGATAAATTTACTTGCAATTAGTTCATCAATTGATAAATTTACATGCAATTAGTTCACCAGTTGATAAATTTACATGCAATTAGTTCATTAGTGGATAAATTTACATGCAATTAGTTCACCAGTTGATAACTTTTCATGCAATTAGTTCATCAGTTGATAAATTTACATGCAATTAGTTCATCAGTTGATAAATTTACTTGCAATTGTTTCATCAGTTGATAAATTTACATGCAATTAGTCCATCAGTTAATAAAATTTACATGCAATTAGTTCATCAGTTAATAAATTTACTTGCAATTAGTTCATCAGTTGATAAATTTACTTGCAATTAGTGCATCAGTTGATACATTTACTTGCAATTAGTTCATCAGATGATAAATTTACATGCAATTAGTTTATCAGTTGATAAATTTACTTGCAATTAGTTAATCAGTTGATAAATTTACATGCAATTAGTTAATAAGTTGATAAATTTACATGCAATTAGTTCATCAGTTGATACATTTACATGCAATTAGTACACCAGTCGATAAATTTACATGGAATTAGTTCATCAGTTTATAAATTTATATGCAATTGGTTCACCAGTTGATAAATTTACATGCAATTGTTTCATCAGTTGATAAATTTACATGCAATTAGTTCATCAGTTGATAAATTTACTTGCAATTGGTTCATCAGTTTATAAATTTACATGACATTCGTTAATCAGTTGATAAATTTGCATGAAATTAGTTCGTCAGTTCATAAATTTACATGCAATTTGCTCACCAGTTGATAACTTTCATGGAATTAGTTCATCAGTTGATAAATTTACACGCAATTGGTTCACCAGTTGATAAATTTACATGCAATTGGTTCATCAGTTGATAAATTTACATGCAATTGGTTCCTCAGTTGATAAATTTACTTGCAATTAGTTCATCACTTGATAAATTTACTTGCAATTGGTTCATCAGTTGATAAATTTACTTGCAATTGGTTAACCAGTTGATAAATTTACATGGAATTAGTTCACCAGTTGATACATTTACATGCCATTTGTTCATTAGTTGATGAATTTACATGCAATTAGTTCATCAGTTGATAACTTTACATGCAATTAGTGAATAAGTTGATAAATTTACTAGCAATTGGTTCATCAGTTGATAAATTTACTTGCAAGTAGTTAATCAGTTGATAAATTTACATGCAATTAGTTCACCAGTTGATAAATCTACATGTCATTTGTTCATTAGTTGATGAATTTACATGCAATTAGTTCATCAGTTGATAACTTTACATGCAATTAGTTCATAAGTTGATAAATTTACATGCAATTAGTTCCTCAGTTGATAAATTTACTTGCAATTAGTTTATCAGTTGATAAATTTACATGCAATTGGTCCATCAGTTGATATATTTACTTGCAATTGCTTCATCAGTTGATAAATTTACATGCAATTGCTTCATCAGTCGATAAATTTACATGCAATTAGTTCATCAGTTGATAAATTTACTTGCTATTGTTTCATCAGTTGATAAATTTACATGCAATTAGTCCATCAGTTAATAAATTTACATGCAATTAGTTCATCAGTTGATAAATTTACTTGCAATTAGTTTATCAGTTGATAAATTTACTTGCAATTAGTGCATCAGTTGATACATTTACTTACAATTAGTTCATCAGATGATAAATTTACATGCAATTAGTTTATCAGTTGATAAATTTACTTGCAATTAGTTAATCAGTTGATAAATTTACATGCAATTGGTTCACCAGTTGATAAATTTACATGCAATTAGTTAACCAGTTCATAAATTTACTTGATATTAGTTAATCAGTTGATAAATTTACATGCAATTAGTTAATAAGTTGATAAATGTACATGCAATTAGTTCATAAGTTGATAAATTTACATGGAATTAGTTCATCAGTTTATAAATTTACATGCAATTGGTTCATCAGTTGATTAATTTACATGCAATTGGTTAATCAGTTGATAAATTTACATGCAATTGGTTCATGGGTTGATAAATATACATGCAACTAGTTCACCAGTTGATAAATTTACATGCAATTGTTTCATCAGTTGATAAATTTACATGCAATTGGTTCATCAGTTTATAAATTTACATGACATTCGTTAATCAGTTGATAAATTTGCATGAAATTAGTTCGTCAGTTCATAAATTTACATGCAATTTGCTCACCAGTTGATAACTTTACATGGAATTAGTTCATCAGTTGATAAATTTACACGCAATTGGTTCACCAGTTGATAAATTTACATGCAATTGGTTCATCAGTTGATAAATTTACATGCAATTGGTTTATCAGTTGATAAATTTACATGCAATTGGTTCCTCAGTTGATAAATTTACTTGCAATTAGTTAATCACTTGATAAATTTACTTGCAATTGGTTCATCAGTTGATACATTTACATGCCATTTGTTCATTAGTTGATGAATTTACATGCAATTAGTTCATCAGTTGATAACTTTACATGCAATTAGTGAATAAGTTGATAAATTTACATGCAATTAGTGAATAAGTTGATAAATTTACTAGCAATTGGTTCATCAGTTGATAAATTTACATGCAATTGGTCCATCAGTTGATAAATTTACTTGCAATTGCTTCATCAGTTCATAAATTTACATGCAATTGCTTCATCAGTCGATAAATTTACTTGCAATTGGTTCATCAGTTTATAAATTTACACGCAATTGGTTCATCCGTTGATAAATTTACATGCAATTGGGTCATCAGTTGATAAATTTACTTGCAATTTGTCCATCAGTTGATAAATTTACATGAAATTGGTTTATCAGTTGACAAATTTACTTGCAATTAGTCCATCAGTTGATAAATTTACTAGCAATTGGTTCATCAGTTGATAAATTTACATGAAATTGGTTTATCAGTTGACAAATTTACTTGCAATTAGTCCATCAGTTGATAAATTTACTTGCAATTAGTCCATCAGTTGATATATTTACATGCAATTAGTTCATCAGTTGATAAATTTACTTGCAATTATGTCATCAGTTGATAAATTTGAATGCAATTAGTTAATCAGTTGATAAATTTACATGCAATTAGTCCATCAGTTGATAAATTTACTTGCAATTGGTTCATCAGTTGATGAATTTACATTCAATTGTTTCATCAGTTGATAAATTTACATGCAATTAGTTCATCAGTTGATAAATTTACTTACAATTGGTTCATCAGTTTAGAAATTTGCTTGCAATTAGTCGATCAGTTCAAAAATTTACTTGCAATTAGTTCATGAGTGGATAATTTTACCTGCAATTAGTTCATCAGTTGATAAATATACTTGCAATTGTTTCATCAGTTGATAGATTTATATG
Organism: Euprymna scolopes; assembly: GCF_053919585.1. NCBI lineage: Eukaryota > Metazoa > Mollusca > Cephalopoda > Sepiida > Sepiolidae > Euprymna > Euprymna scolopes. Next base: position 31,804,934 of record NC_136524.1, on the reverse strand, counting down.
CAATTGGTTCATCAGTTTATAAATTCACATGACATTAGTCCATCAGTTGATAAATTTACGTGCAATTGGTTCATCAGACCATAAATTTACTTGCAATTAGTCCATCAGTTTATAGATTTACTTGCAATAGGTTCACCAGTTGATAAATTGGCATGGAATTAGTCCATCAGTTGATAAATTTACATGCAATTATTACATCAGTTGATAAATTTACTTGCAATTTGTTCATCAGTTGATAAATTTATATGCAATTAGTTCATCAGTTGATAAATTTACATGCAATTGGTTCACCAGTTGATAAATTTACTTGCAATTGGTTCATCAGTTGATTAATTTACATGCAATTGGTTCATCAGTTGATAAATTTACATGCAATTAGTTCATCAGTTGATAAATTTACATGCAATTGGTTCATCAGTTGATAAATTTACTTGCAATTGGTTCATCAGTTGAAAAATTTACATGCAATTGGTTTATCAGTTGATAACTTTACATGCAATTCGTTCACCAGTTGATAAATTTACTTGCAATTGGTTCATCAGTTGATAGATTAACATGCAATTGGTTCATCAATTGATATATTTACATGCAATTGATTCATCGGTTGATAAATTTACTTGCAAATGCTTCATAAGTTGATGAATTTACATGCAATTAATCCATCAGTTGACAAATTTACTTGCTATTAGTTAATCAGTTGATAAATTTACATGCAATTAGTTCATCAGTTGATAAATTTACAGACAATTAGTTCATTAGTTGATAAATTTACATGCAATTGGTTTATTAATTGATAAATTTACATGCAATTAGTCCATTAGTTGATAAATTTACATGGAATTTGTCAATCAGTTGATAAATTTACATGCAATTTGTTCATCAGTGTATAAATTTACATGCAATTCGTTCATCAGTTGATAAATTTACTTGAAATTGGTTCATCAGTTGATGAATTTACATGCAATTTGTTCATCAGTTGATAAATTTACGTGCAATTGGTTCATTTGTTGATAAATTTACTTGCAATTGGTCCATCAGTTGATAAATTTTCATGCAATTTGATAATCAGTTGATAAATTTACATGCAATTAGTTCATCAGTTGATAAATTGATTTGCAATTGCTTCATCAGTTGATAAATTAACATGCAATTAGTTCATCAGTTTATACATTTACATGCAATTTGGTCATCAGTTGATAAATTTACTTGCAATTGGTTCATCAGTTTGTAAATTTGCTTTCAATTAGTTCATCAGTTGATAAATATACTTGCAATTTGTTTATCACTTGATAGATTTACATGCAATTGGTTCATCAGTTTATAAACTTTCATGAAATTAGTCCATCAGTTGATAAATTTACGTGCAATTGGTTCATAAGACCATAAATTTACTTGCAATTAGTCCATCAGTTGATAAATTTACTTGCAATAGGTTCACCAGTGGAAAAATTGGCATGGAATTAGTCCATAAGTTGATAATTTTACATGCGATTAGTTCATACTTTGATAAATTTACTTGCAATTGGTTCATCAGTTGATAAATTAACATTCAATTGGTTCATCACTTGATAAATTTACTTGCAATTGGTTTATCAGTTGATAAATTTACATGCAATTAGTTCATCAGTTGATAAATTTACATGCAATTAGTTCATCAGTTGATAAATTTACATGCAATTTTTTCATCAGTTGATTACTTTACATGCAATTGGTTAACCAGTTGATATATTTACATGCAATTGGGTAATCATTTGATAAATTTACATGCAATTGGTTTATCAGTTGATAAATTTACATGCAATTAGTTCACCAGTTGATAAATTTACTTGCAATTGGTTCATCAGTTGATAAATTTACATGCAATTGGTTTATCAGTTGATAAATTTACATGCAATTGGTTCATCAGTTGATAAATTTACATGCAATTGGTTCCACAGTTAATAAATTTACTTGCAATGAGTCCATCTGTTGATAAAGTTATTTGCAATGGCTTCATCAGTTGATAAATTAACATGCAATTAGTTCATCAGTTGATAAATTTACATGCAATTAGTTCATCAGTTGATAAATTTACTTGCAATTGGTTCATTAGTTTGTAAATTTGCTTGCAATTAGTCGATCAGTTACTACATTTATTTGCAATTGGTCATTCAGTTGAAAATTTACTTGCAATTGCTTCATCAGTTGATAAATTTACTTGCAATTGGTTAACCAGTTGATAAATTGGCAGTGAATTAGTCCATCAGTTGATAAATTTACATGCAATTAGTTCATCACTTGATAAATTTACTTGCAATTTGTTCATTAGTTGATTAATTTACGTGCAATTTGTTCATTAGTTGATTAATTTACTTGCAATTTGTTCATTAGTTGATTAATTTACTTGCAATTTGTTCATTAGTTGATTAATTTACTTGCCATTTGTTCATTAGTTTATTAATTTACTTGCAATTTGTTCATTAGTTGATAAATTTACTTGCAATTGGTTAATTAGTTGATAAATTAACATGCAATGGGTTCATTAGTTGATTAATTTACTTGCAATTGGTTTATTAGTTGATTAATTTACTTGCAATTAGTTGATCAGTTGATAAATTTATATGCAATTAGTTAATTAGTTGATAAATTTACATGCAATTGGTTCATCAGTTGATAAATTTGCATGGAATTGGTTTATCAGTTTATAAATTTACATGCAATTAGTTCATTAGTTGATTATTTTACTTGCAATTTGTTCATTAGTTGATAAATTTACTTGCAATTTGTTCATTAGTTGATAAATTTACTTGCAATTGGTTAATTAGTTTATTAATTTACATGCAATTAGTTCATTAGTTGATAAATTTACTTGCAATTAATTAATTAGTTGATAAATTTACATGCAATTGGTTCATCAGTTGATAAATTTACATGGAATTGGTTTATCAGTTTATAAATTTACATGCAATTAGTTAATTAGTTGATAAATTTACATGCAATTAGTTCATCAGTTGATAAATTTACATGCAATTAGTTAATTAGTTGATAAATTTACATGCAATTGGTTCATCAGTTGATAAATTTACATGGAATTGGTTTATCAGTTTATAAATTTACATGCAATTAGTTAATTAGTTGAGAAATTTTCATGCAATTGGTTCATTAGTTGATTAATTTACATGCAATTAGTCCATTAGTTGATAAATTTACTTGCAATTGGTTAATTAGTTGATTAATAAATTTACTTGCAAATTGTTAATTAGTTGATCAGTTTACTTGCAATTAGTTCATCAGTTGATAAATTTACATGCAATTAGTATATTAGTTGATAAATTTACATGCAATTGGTTCATCAGTTGATAAATTTACATGGAATTGGTTTATCAGTTTATAAATTTACATGCAATTAGTCCATCAGTTGATAAATTTACTTGCAATTGCTTCATCACTTGATAAATTTACATGCAATTAGGTCATCAGTTGATAAATTTACATGCAATTAGTTCATCATTTGATAAATTTACATGCAATTGGTTCATGAATTGATAAATTTACATTGAATTAGTCCATTAGTTGATAAATTTACATGGAATTTGTCCATCAGTTGATAAATTTACATGGAATTAGTCAATCAGTTGATAAATTTACATACAATTGGTTCATTAATTGATAAATTTACATGGAATTAGTCCATTAGTTGAAAAATTTAATTTCAATTGGTTCATTAGTCGATAGATTTACTTGCAATTGTTTCATTAGTTGATAAATTTACATGCAATTGGTTAATCAGTTTATAAGTTTACTAGAAATTGGGTCATCAGTGTATAAATTTATATGCAATTCGTTCATCAGTTGAAAAATTTACATGCAATTCGTTCAGCAGTTGATAAATTTAAGTGACATTTGTTCATCAGTTGATAAATTTGCTTGCAATTTGTTCATCAGTTGATTAATTTACATGCAATTGGTTCATCAGTTGATAAATTTACTTGCAATGTGTTCACCAGTTAATACATTTACTTGCAGTTGCTTAATCATTTTATAAATTTACTTGCAATTCGTTCATCAGTTGATAAATTTTTATAAAATTTGTTCATCAGTTGATAAATTTGCTTGCAATTAGTTCATCAGTTGATAAATTTACATGCAATATGTTCATCAGTTGATAAATTTACATGCAATATCTTCATCAGTTGATTATTTTAAATGTAATTTCTGCATCTGTTGATAAATTTACATGCAATTAGTTCATCAGTGGATAGATTTACTTGCAATTAGTTCATCAGTTGATAAATTTACTTGCTATTGGTTCACCAGTTGATAAATTGACATGGAATTTGTCCATCAGTTGATAAATTTAAATGCAATTGGTTCATCAGTTGATAAATTTACATGCAATTGGTTGATCAGTTGATAAATTTACATGCAATTAGTTCATCAGTTGATAAATTTACATGCAATTGGTTCATCAGTTGATAAATTTACTTGCAATTTGTTCATCAGTTGGTAAATTTTCTTGCAAATGCTTCATAAGTTGATAAATTTACATGCAATTGGTTCCTCAGTTGATAAATTTACATGGAATTGGTGCATCAGTTGATAAAGTTACATGGAATTGGTTCATCAGTTGATAAATTTTCTTGCAATTGGTTCATCAGTTTGTAACTTTACTTGCAATTTGTTCACCAGTTGATAAATGTACATGGAATTTGTCCATCAGTTGAAAAATGTACTTTAAATTTGTTCATCAGTTGATAAATTTACATACAATTGTTTAATAATGAATAAATTTACTTGCAATTAGTTCATCAGTTGATAAATTTACATGCAATTGGTTAATTAGTTGATAAATTTACATGCAATTGGGTCATCAGTTGATAAATTTACATGCAATTGGTTAATCAGTTAATAAATTTACATGCAATTGGTTCACAAGTTGATAAATTTACATGCAATTGCGTCATCAGTGTATAAATTTACATGCAATTGGGTCATCAGTTGATAAATTTACATGCAATTGGGTCATCAGTTGATAAATTTACATGCAATTGGGTCATCAGTTGATAAATTTACATGCAATTGGGTCATCAGTTGATAAATTTACATGCAATTGGATCATCAGTTGATAAATTTACATGCAATTGGTTCATCAGTTGATAAATTTACATGCAATTGGGTCATCAGTTGATAAATTTACATGCAATTGGGTCATCAGTTGATAAATATACATGCAATGTGGTCATCAGTGTATAAATTTACATGCAATTGGGTCATCAGTTGATAAATTTACATGCAATTCGGTCATCAGTTGATAAATTTACATGCAATGTGGTCATCAGTGTATAAATTTACATGCAATTGGGTCATCAGTTGATAAATTTACATGCAATTGGGTCATCAGTTTATAAATTTACATGCAATTGGGTCATCAGTTGATAAATTTACATGAAATTCGTTCACCAGTTGACAAATTTACATGCAATTGGTTCACAAGTTGATAAATTTACATGCAATTGGGTCATCAGTTGATAAATTTACATGCAATTGGGTCATCAGTTGATAAATTTACATGCAATTGGGTCATCAGTTGATAAATTTACATGCAATTGGGTCATCAGTTGATAAATATACATGCAATGTGGTCATCAGTTGATAAATTTACTTGCAATTGGGTCATCAGTGTATAAATTTACATGCAATTGGTTCACAAGTTGATAAATTTACATGCAATTGGGTCATCAGTTGAAAAATTTACATGCAATTCGTTCAGCAGTTGATAAATTTAAGTGACATTTGTTCATCAGTTGATAAATTTGCTTGCAATTTGTTCATCAGTTGATTAATTTACATGCAATTGGTTCATCAGTTGATAAATTTACTTGCAATGTATTCACCAGTTAATACATTTACTTGCAGTTGCTTAATCATTTTATAAATTTACTTGCAATTCGTTCATCAGTTGATAAATTTTTATAAAATTTGTTCATCAGTTGATAAATTTGCTTGCAATTAGTTCATCAGTTGATAAATTTACATGCAATATGTTCATCAGTTGATAAATTTACATGCAATATCTTCATCAGTTGATTAATTTAAATGTAATTTCTGCATCTGTTGATAAATTTACATGCAATTAGTTCATCAGTGGATAGATTTACTTGCAATTAGTTCATCAGTTGATAAATTTACTTGCTATTGGTTCACCAGTTGATAAATTGACATGGAATTTGTCCATCAGTTGATAAATTTAAATGCAATTGGTTCATCAGTTGATAAATTTACATGCAATTGGTTGATCAGTTGATAAATTTACATGCAATTAGTTCATCAGTTGATAAATTTACATGCAATTGGTTCATCAGTTGATAAATTTACTTGCAATTTGTTCATCAGTTGGTAAATTTTCTTGCAAATGCTTCATAAGTTGATAAATTTACATGCAATTGGTTCATCAGTTGATAAATTTACATGGAATTGGTGCATCAGTTGATAAAGTTACATGGAATTGGTTCATCAGTTGATAAATTTTCTTGCAATTGGTTCATCAGTTTGTAACTTTACTTGCAATTTGTTCACCAGTTGATAAATGTACATGGAATTTGTCCATCAGTTGAAAAATGTACTTTAAATTTGTTCATCAGTTGATAAATTTACATACAATTGTTTAATAATGAATAAATTTACTTGCAATTAGTTCATCAGTTGATAAATTTACATGCAATTGGTTAATTAGTTGATAAATTTACATGCAATTGGGTCATCAGTTGATAAATTTACATGCAATTGGTTAATCAGTTGATAAATTTACATGCAATTGGTTCACAAGTTGATAAATTTACATGCAATTGGGTCATCAGTGTATAAATTTACATGCAATTGGGTCATCAGTTGATAAATTTACATGCAATTGGGTCATCAGTTGATAAATTTACATGCAATTGGGTCATCAGTTGATAAATTTACATGCAATTGGGTCATCAGTTGATAAATATACATGCAATGTGGTCATCAGTGTATAAATTTACATGCAATTGGTTCACAAGTTGATAAATTTACATGCAATTGGGTCATCAGTTGATAAATTTACATGCAATTCGTTCAGCAGTTGATAAATTTACATGCAATTCGGTCATCAGTTGATAAATTTACATGCAATGTGGTCATCAGTGTATAAATTTACATGCAATTGGGTCATCAGTTGATAAATTTACATGCAATTGGGTCATCAGTTGATAAATATACATGCAATGTGGTCATCAGTGTATAAATTTACATGAAATTCGTTCACCAGTTGACAAATTTACATGCAATTGGTTCACAAGTTGATAAATTTACATGCAATTGGGTCATCAGTTGATAAATTTACATGCAATTGGGTCATCAGTTGATAAATTTACATGCAATTGGGTCATCAGTTGATAAATTTACATGCAATTGGGTCATCAGTTGATAAATATACATGCAATGTTGTCATCAGTGTATAAATTTACATGCAATTGGTTCACAAGTTGATAAATTTACATGCAATTGGGTCATCAGTTGATAAATTTACATGCAATTCGGTCATCAGTTGATAAATTTACATGCAATGTGGTCATCAGTGTATAAATTTACATGCAATTGGGTCATCAGTTGATAAATTTACATGCAATTGGGTCATCAGTTGATAAATATACATGCAATGTGGTCATCAGTGTATAAATTTACATGAAATTCGTTCACCAGTTGACAAATTTACATGCAATTGGTTCACAAGTTGATAAATTTACATGCAATTGGGTCATCAGTTGATAAATTTACATGCAATTGGGTCATCAGTTGATAAATATACATGCAATGTGGTCATCAGTTGATAAATTTACATGCAATTGGGTCATCAGTTGATAAATTTACATGCAATTGGGTCATCAGTTGATAAATATACATGCAATTGGGTCATCAGTTGATAAATTTACATGCAATTGGGTCATCAGTTGATAAATTTACATGCAATTGGGTCATCAGTTGATAAATTTACATGCAATTGGGTCATCAGTTGATAAATTTACATGCAATTGGGTCATCAGTTGATAAATGTACATGCAATTGTGTCATCAGTTTATAAATTTACATGCAATTGGGTCATCAGTTGATAAATTTACATGAAATTCGTTCACCAGTTTACAAATTTACATGCAATTGGTTCACAAGTTGATAAATTTACATGCAATTGGGTCATCAGTTGATAAATTTACATGCAATTGGGTCATCAGTTGATAAATTTACATGCAATTGGGTCATCAGTTTATAAATTTACATGCAATTGGGTCATCAGTTGATAAATTTACATGCAATTGGGTCATCAGTTGATAAATTTACATGCAATTGGGTCATCAGTTTATAAATTTACATGCAATTGGGTCATCAGTTGATAAATTTACATGAAATTCGTTCACCAGTTGACAAATTTACATGCAATTGGTTCACAAGTTGATAAATTTACATGCAATTGGGTCATCAGTTGATAAATTTACATGCAATTGGGTCATCAGTTGATAAATTTACATGCAATTGGGTCATCAGTTGATAAATTTACATGCAATTGGGTCATCAGTTGATAAATTTACATGAAATTCGTTCACCAGTTGACAAATTTACATGCAATTGGTTCACAAGTTGATAAATTTACATGCAATTGGGTCATCAGTTGATAAATTTACATGCAATTGGGTCATCAGTTGATAAATTTACATGCAATTGGGTCATCAGTTTATAAATTTACATGCAATTGGGTCATCAGTTGATAAATTTACATGAAATTCGTTCACCAGTTGACAAATTTACATGCAATTGGTTCACAAGTTGATAAATTTACATGCAATTGGGTCATCAGTTGATAAATTTACATGCAATTGGGTCATCAGTGTATAAATTTACATGCAATTGGGTCATCAGTTGATAAATTTACATGCAATTGGGTCATCAGTTGATAAATTTACATGCAATTGGGTCATCAGTTGATAAATTTACATGCAATTGGGTCATCAGTTGATAAATTTACATGCAATTGGGTCATCAGTTGATAAATTTACATGCAATTGGGTCATCAGTTGATAAATTTACATGCAATTGGGTCATCAGTTGATAAATTTACATGCAATTGGGTCATCAGTTGATAAATTTACATGCAATTGGGTCATCAGTTTATAAATTTACATGCAATTGGGTCATCAGTTGATAAATTTACATGCAATTGGGTCATCAGTTGATAAATTTACATGCAATTGGGTCATCAGTTGATAAATTTACATGCAATTGGGTCATCAGTTGATAAATTTACATGCAATTGGGTCATCAGTTTATAAATTTACATGCAATTGGGTCATCAGTTGATAAATTTACATGCAATTGGGTCATCAGTTGATAAATTTACATGCAATTGGGTCATCAGTTTATAAATTTACATGCAATTGGGTCATCAGTTGATAAATTTACATGAAATTCGTTCACCAGTTGACAAATTTACATGCAATTGGTTCACAAGTTGATAAATTTACATGCAATTGGGTCATCAGTTGATAAATTTACATGCAATTGGGTCATCAGTTGATAAATTTACATGCAATTGGGTCATCAGTTGATAAATTTACATGCAATTGGGTCATCAGTTGATAAATTTACATGAAATTCGTTCACCAGTTGACAAATTTACATGCAATTGGTTCACAAGTTGATAAATTTACATGCAATTGGGTCATCAGTTGATAAATTTACATGCAATTGGGTCATCAGTTGATAAATTTACATGCAATTGGGTCATCAGTTTATAAATTTACATGCAATTGGGTCATCAGTTGATAAATTTACATGAAATTCGTTCACCAGTTGACAAATTTACATGCAATTGGTTCACAAGTTGATAAATTTACATGCAATTGGGTCATCAGTTGATAAATTTACATGCAATTGGGTCATCAGTGTATAAATTTACATGCAATTGGGTCATCAGTTGATAAATTTACATGCAATTGGGTCATCAGTTGATAAATTTACATGCAATTGGGTCATCAGTTGATAAATTTACATGCAATTGGGTCATCAGTTGATAAATTTACATGCAATTGGGTCATCAGTTGATAAATTTACATGCAATTGGGTCATCAGTTGATAAATTTACATGCAATTGGGTCATCAGTTGATAAATTTACATGCAATTGGGTCATCAGTTGATAAATTTACATGCAATTGGGTCATCAGTTTATAAATTTACATGCAATTGGGTCATCAGTTGATAAATTTACATGCAATTGGGTCATCAGTTGATAAATTTACATGCAATTGGGTCATCAGTTGATAAATTTACATGCAATTGGGTCATCAGTTGATAAATTTACATGCAATTGGGTCATCAGTTTATAAATTTACATGCAATTGGGTCATCAGTTGATAAATTTACATGCAATTGGGTCATCAGTTGATAAATTTACATGCAATTGGGTCATCAGTTTATAAATTTACATGCAATTGGGTCATCAGTTGATAAATTTACATGAAATTCGTTCACCAGTTGACAAATTTACATGCAATTGGTTCACAAGTTGATAAATTTACATGCAATTGGGTCATCAGTTGATAAATTTACATGCAATTGGGTCATCAGTTGATAAATTTACATGCAATTGGGTCATCAGTTGATAAATTTACATGCAATTGGGTCATCAGTTGATAAATTTACATGAAATTCGTTCACCAGTTGACAAATTTACATGCAATTGGTTCACAAGTTGATAAATTTACATGCAATTGGGTCATCAGTTGATAAATTTACATGCAATTGGGTCATCAGTTGATAAATTTACATGCAATTGGGTCATCAGTTTATAAATTTACATGCAATTGGGTCATCAGTTGATAAATTTACATGAAATTCGTTCACCAGTTGACAAATTTACATGCAATTGGTTCACAAGTTGATAAATTTACATGCAATTGGGTCATCAGTTGATAAATTTACATGCAATTGGGTCATCAGTGTATAAATTTACATGCAATTGGGTCATCAGTTGATAAATTTACATGCAATTGGGTCATCAGTTGATAAATTTACATGCAATTGGGTCATCAGTTGATAAATTTACATGCAATTGGGTCATCAGTTGATAAATTTACATGCAATTGGGTCATCAGTTGATAAATTTACATGCAATTGGGTCATCAGTTGATAAATTTACATGCAATTGGGTCATCAGTTGATAAATTTACATGCAATTGGGTCATCAGTTGATAAATTTACATGCAATTGGGTCATCAGTTTATAAATTTACATGCAATTGGGTCATCAGTTGATAAATTTACATGCAATTGGGTCATCAGTTGATAAATTTACATGCAATTGGGTCATCAGTTGATAAATTTACATGCAATTGGGTCATCAGTTGATAAATTTACATGCAATTGGGTCATCAGTTGATAAATTTACATGCAATTGGGTCATCAGTTGATAAATTTACATGCAATTGGGTCATCAGTTGATAAATTTACATGCAATTGGGTCATCAGTTGATAAATTTACATGCAATTGGGTCATCAGTTGATAAATTTACATGCAATTGGGTCATCAGTTGATAAATTTACATGCAATTGGGTCATCAGTTGATAAATTTACATGCAATTGGGTCATCAGTTGATAAATTTACATGCAATTGGGTCATCAGTTGATAAATTTACATGCAATTGGGTCATCAGTTGATAAATTTACATGCAATTGGGTCATCAGTTGATAAATTTACATGCAATTGGGTCATCAGTTGATAAATTTACATGAAATTCGTTCATCAAGATTTCCATGCCTTTGGTAACGGGTACATTCACCAGTTCAATGGCATTATGGTAGACATGCCCTGAAAGACTCGTTGCATTGGTTATACCCTTCTCTGGGATAAAATTATCATGTCTGCTTTCTAGCACACAGTGGACTATATTACCCATGGTAGCAGAAATGGAATTGTCTTCAATCCTGATAAGTTTCAATTTGCAAGCAACAAAATCGAATTTGCCGACTTTTTGATACCTGCTGATGCTATAATACCAACTAAAAAAATAACATGCCATTCTCAACTTCCTTATGCTGACGAACATCTCCAGCATCAGATTGTGGTTTGGACTGGTTAATCAGGTATCATACACATTTTTACAGGCCGATATCATGTCCCCCTTTCGAGAATTGTTGTGCACAAAGGACCACAAATTCTATTGAGATGTACTTTGAAGAATAAAAAAAAAAAACACTGTTCAGAAAATCGAGTAGTATGTCAAAACTTTCGAGATAAACAGGGCAACTTGCCTCTCAATGGACTATAGTAAGGTTGGCATAGAGTGTTTTCTATTTCAGAAACACTGCCAGTGCTCAACAGAATAAGGACCTAACTATAGTAAGAACCACTCGAAAATGATTTTGGTTAGATCCCATTTTACAAAGGATGCAGAATCTTGCTACTCCTTTATAGAGGTAGAAATTTTGGAATTTGATATATGGATTGAAGTCCTGTAGGATGTTCGTTTTTGGGTGCCCAGATGTATTGCTTACAGTGGACCAGCAGCCACTGGTAAAAATATTCTCAGATCAGGTCCTGGAAAATATAAACGCTCCCTTGTTTTCTTTCAAAGAACGGTCATTAATGTACAGGTTCCAGATTAAGCACGTTCCTAGAAAACTCAATGCAGCACCAGACTGCACCTCTCGATACCCGGCACCATCAAGACTTAGCAGATTAAGGATCACCGATACTAATCAAGTGGGCCATGGAAGCATTAATTACAGCCATGGAAGCATGCATAACCCCAAATAGATAGAATCATGGCAGCTGGCTCCACTGATGAGAAAATGTTACCAACCTATATACAAGGTCATGACACAAACTGCCACCGAAAGTCTGGCAATTCTGATTGATGGCAGACCAACTACATTGTTTGAAAGGGGTACTTATAAAAGGGGATAAAATTCTGATACCAAAGCAGCTTAGAGTTAAAGTACTAGAGGCACTATACTCTGCTCATCTAGGGATGAATGGAATGTTGGCTAACGCTAGACAATAATTATTGTGGCCCGGTCTGCTAGTATCTGACAAACAAGGGTACAATGTTGAAAATGCAATTTGATCGCCTCATCCCAACCAAGAGAACCACTAATGCCACACTCAAATGCAGAATTCCCATTCCAAAAGACCGTCACGAGCCTACTAGATATGTACGGGAAGTGTTACATCGTATATGCAGACTGATACACCAGCTGGAATGAGGTTGTCCTGGTACCATCAGGGAAGACTGCAGCAATATGCGATGCATTGAGGGGTTGGTTCTGCACATATGGTGCACCAGAGGAGATATCATTCAACGGAGGGCCACCATTCGACTCACTGGAGTATAAATCATTCCTAGGAGACTGGGGTGTAAAGAGACATATACTATCTGCACATTATCTCTAAAATAATGGCCGAACCGAACTGGCTGTAAAAACAGCCAAAAGAATGGTCATGAACTGCATTAATAGCTATGACTACCTATGCCATGACCAGACAGCACAGGTGATGATGACACATAGGAACACACTCCATCAGGACCTCGGATTGACACCAGCCGATATGTTATATGGTCGAACAAGAAGGGATCACCTCCATATACTTTGTGAGAAACACCGGATTCATGATCGTTAGACAGAAACCAAAGAATTGAGAGAAAGGGCAATGGTGAAAAAGCATGTGCTAAACAAAGAACAGTACAACATGCACAGCTGTTCATTTTAACAGCTTCATGTCGGCAAATCTGTTCAGATGCAGAAGTAGGAGGGACTATATCCGTGATGATGGACAAAAATGGGTGGGGGGAGTTGTTGAGATTATAGGTAATAGACAATACCTGATACAGTTGGATTGAAGCAGCAGGATCACACTACGCAATCATTTTTTCATCTGGAAGATCTAACCTATCATGGACATGCCAGATTATTCTCCTGCACATTCACCCCCTCAACCACTTCCCCAAAGGCCAAGAATGGAGGACAGCGTACTCCTGTGTGACATACATGAGAGGATGGACGTGGAAAAGACAGATGATGACGTAGTGATGGCAGACAACACATCTGATGCAGATATGGAGGTGGATAACAAAGACCTGATCAGGCACAAACCAACGAGTCCGATCCCATGACACAGCATGAGAGTAGCACAACAACAAAGACCATTATCCCCACAAATGCGAGAACCAACTTACAGCTATACAAAACTTTCCCAACAAGTGGCCACAAAACATTGGTGTTGCAGTCATAAAGTGAGGGAGGGCATGTAGAGACTGAGGACAACCAATAAGACAGGTCGAAAAAAAGTGGAACTCCGTCATCCAGTATTATAAATTCAACGCTAGTCTAAGACTCGGGAGACTTTTAAGCCCACTTTATACCATGTACTGTATAATACAGATGAAGAGGATTTAGAGAAATTTTTTAAAAAATGAGACTCGGTATCAAGAACAAACAGGAACAATATGATACAGTTGATGAAGGCAAGAGAAAATAATAAGAATAAAAAATAATAATAAATAAAAAATAAACAAAGTTGAAACAATACTTTTGAAATTATTTCACTTGAGTCTTTGGGGCATCGAATCATATTCAAACTATCTCCCTTTCTCAAAATATTTCTCAGTCTAGGACTTATACTTGAGTCTTTGGAGTATCCAATCATACTCAAACTATCTCACTTTCTCATACTATTAGTTAGTTTGGTGAGCTATTGCTATTCAACAAAACATATGTAAGACGTACTTCAAAACAAGCCAAAACCTATATGGTCCCTCGACTGATTTTGGCTATTTTCCCCATTTAAGCCCCTGGCCTGATATAAAACATCAGGGTAAAACAGCCAGATGACACCAATAAATAATGCATTAATTTGAATTTGGTACGATTCAAAACCTCTATTAAGACATGTATGAATTTTTTAAGAAAAATAAAAAATTAGCCCCAAAAGGGTGTTTTTTTACCCCTAGAATACCCCGGGGTTCAAACCCCACAATTTTTCCAGGGTAAAATATTGCATTTCCAGATGTATAATCATATGATCTTGCTTTTGAGTAATTTTCAGCAAATTCTAAGGGTCGGAAAGGATTCTATTGTGAGAACAACTACCAAGATGAGAGCAAAACAAGCAAAATTAATACCAATCCTCATCTCCAAAATTTTCAAACCATTTATCTAGCCGGAATGCATCAAATTTATAGAAATTTTGTTCAAATGAAAAAGAAATAAATTTGAAAACTTTAGAAAACCGAGTAATGCTGATAATTTTTATTATTAAATGAAAAAAAAAAAATTGAATAATTTGCCGAATTGCTGTGTCAATTTCTATTTCAGTCACATAAATTCTTTAGAGTGAAATGATTTTGACATTTCTTCCAAACAAATTATCTCTACTTAAACCATATTTGTAATAATAATAAAATAAAAAAAAAGAGTAAGTTATAGCCGGTTTGGCATTTATGTATGCCACGGGTCGAGATACACAGTTGCCAGATTATGATTAATTTTCAAAGCCAAATGCTTAAGAAAAAAAGGCCAAATTCAAAAAGGAAGCCACACTTTTTGCTGTAAACAGCTAGTTAGTGTTTCGAACGAACGAAATATTGAATTTCATATAAAACAAATATAATTGTCACGGCGAAAATACTAACATATTAAAAAATTACAAAAAACAAAGAGGATAGAAAATTAATTATTAATAAATAAATAAAAAAAATTGTGAAATTAGTGTTTATGAGCGAAATGTGACAAAAATAACATGTACTTTGCATTTAGTGACCTACGCTGAAATAATAACGTTGATATTTAGAAACATATTATTTAACATGGAGAGAGGAGGGTGTTTTGTAGCTATTTTGTACTTTCACCTAAGAATTTAATAAAAATAATAGTGTAAAACTAGAATTTAACTTTTAAATACTAAATACATAGATACTAAATAATTAAATAAAAATAGTGCAGATCGTAAAATGCAATAGTACCAAATAACATTAATTTTATCAAAATAAAATTATAAAAACATTTATTGTATCAAAATATAAGGCACTTATGCATTATACGGGCAGGGACATTTCTGTTGTTGTTGTTGTTGTTGTTGTTGTTGTTGGGTTTGATTGAACGACCGATAGGGGGCGCAACTTTTCAACCTAATTCAACAGTGAAAATAATTAAAACATTATTTTGTTACAGTTTTACTTTAATTCAAACCATTTTTTTATTAAAATTTTATTTTTCTGTTCCAGCGACTTCTTTCCGTTAAAGTGTTTGAAAAAACAAAATCCAATGATGCTTCAATTCAAAAAATGTTTTTTGAATTGTTCCTATTTACAATGCCTCCCCACGGGACAGAGTTAGACACCAGGGTCGTTTTTTAATGTGGAGAAAAGAAACAAAAATAAAAATTGTCTCAGTCGTGAAGGATTTCTCCTCCACTGACAGAGAACAAAAAATTGAAGTGCAGCATCTGAAGAACAGATACTACACTTTGATCTTGACCCGAAGGCCAAGTAAATTGTTTGTAAAAAAAAAAAATCCAATAATGCTTCAATTCAAAAAATGTTTTTAAATTGTTTGAAAAAAAACAAAAAAAAAAACAAAAATTATGTTTTAATATTTCGATGAGTCTCCGTTAAACTGTTTAAAAAAATATATAATATTCCTATTTACTTGCCTCCCCGCGAGGGCAGAGTTAGACACAAGGTCGGTTTTTAATGTAGGAAAAGAGGCAAAAATAAAAATTGCCTCAGTCTAGAAGGATTTCTCCTCCACTGACCGACGACAAACAAAAGGATGTGTAGTATCGGAAAAGATACTACACTTTGCTCCCAGCTAACGCAACCAAAATTTTTATCAAAAATGAATGTTACATTTCTCCCTTGCTTACTTGCAACTTCATGCAAAATTAAAGAATAAAGTAAACATCGAGAATTTTTGGAACGAATGGACGAACGGACAAACGGACGAACGGACAAGGGTGAATTCTAAGTTCCAAGTCCGACTAAGTCGATGGACCAAAAATATGAATAAAATGTATAAGTGAGATTTCAATACATGTTCTGGTTTGGGAATGTTGACTTTTTTTTATTACATTTTCACCCCAAACAAGGCACATTGCCACTTTGATGTAGGGGGCTACTATCAGGGACCTAAGTTGCAGGGGTACTATGTAGGGAGTTTAGCAGCAAGGTGTCTGTTCACATTATGCTTGAACTTCTGCATGTCAGTACAGTTGGGGAAGCAGGAAACCGGAAGAGAATTCCAAAGTCCTGCAGTTCTGGGGAAGAAGCTATTAGAGTAAAAGACTTTCTTACGTCTAGGGATCTCAACTGTGTAGGGGCGGGACTGTGCTGCTTGTTGGGGTTGTCGGGGGTATTTTCGTCAAGGAGGTACAAGAGCTTGTAGTTTGACAGAGCATCCACCATTAAAATACTTGTAAAACAGGTAGAGGGATGCAACATTTTGTCGATGGGACAGGGCTGAAGTTTAGATGACAGTCAGGACCTATTAGGTTGGCAACTCTCTTTTGGACCCTGTCCAGGAGCAAAAGACTAGTAGCAAATGCGACAGCAGTATTCCATACGTGAGTGAATGGATGCATTATAGTACAGGATACTTTCAGGTGTAAGTAACTTTCTAGCACGATAGAGAGAGCCCACCTTCTTTGCAGCAGCCTTAGCAATAATCTCGATGTATCTATTCCAACTCATATAAAATCTGAACATTAAGCCAAGGAGCTTGAACGAAATGCTCTCAGGTAATGTATCTCTAGCCATAGCTATTGGTGGTTGGTAAGGTTTCATGTAATTATTAAAAGAAACGAGCTTTGTCTTGGCAGCGTTGAACGTTACCATCCATTTATGACCCCATTCCACTACAGACTGAAGGTCTTTCTCTAGGGTTTCGGCCACTATCTTTGATATGTGCTCATTAGTTTTCCCTATGTGTCTGCTATAGAGCATGGTATCATCGGCAAATATACCCATCTCAGAGACAATTTTATCAGTTAAGTCATTTATGAATAGCAGAAATAATAAAAGTCCAAGGATCGATTTCTGAGGTACACCCGCATTTATATCAAATTTTTTGAACATACGCCCATTGAGGACAACCTGGATTTTTCTCTCATTTAAGAATGATCTAATTATGCTAAGCATTCGTCCAGTAATACGATAGGATTTTATTTTCATGAGAAGACCATCGTGCCATACCTGGTCAAAATCCTTAGATACATCTAGGGCTACTGCCCTCCCCTCCCTGCCTTATCCAGTACTTGGTATAAACGTTCAGAGATTACAGTTAGAATATCTGCAGTTAACGGGCTTACTTAAATCCATATTGGTGGTCAGACAGAAGTTTAGCAGCTGAAAGGTGGTAGACTAGAGCTTGATTAATTAAGGATTCAAATATTTTGGGTAAAAGAGGGAGAAGGCTAATTGAACGATAAATAAATGGGTCAGTTCTTTCGCCAGAGTTTTTGTAAACTGGTACCACAGAAGCAGTTTTCCAGCAGCCAAGAAAGCAAGATTCGTTAAGGCATTTGTTAAAGAGTTTAGAGAGAACAGGAGCAACCTCACCAGAGCATTTTTTAATAGCACGGCTGAAATGAGGTCAGGTCCACATGTTTTTGAGGTGTCTAGGTTTTTTATAATATCATGTACTTGAGAAGTACATCAGATCATCTAGCGTGATTTCTGTCTGTGGAGCAATATCAGGGAGAAAAATGGTTTGCTGGGTTCAAGGTAGAGTTTAAGGCAAACGGACGGGCAAGCATGTTAGCTTTCTCAGTTGCTGTGCAAACAACCTCGTGATTTTTGGTTAGTGGGGCATTGTCGATTGCCCATTATTTACTACACTATTGTAGATTTTCCAGAAATAACGAGTTCCTAATTTCTGTGCTTCAATGCGTTTCCTGGTGGTTTCCATGTATTTACTCTTAGCTGTTGCTACTTCTTTCTTGCAATTATTTCTAGCTCCTATATACTTTTGTCTGTTTGTACAGAACTTATGCCAGATAAATCTACAGTATGCATGTTGCCTCTGAGCAATGGCAGCTGTGCAAGTAGAAGTAAACCATTGGGGAAAGTGGGGTTTGCTATAGAACTTCCATGTAGGAATAAGTGCTTCAATTGCAGCTTTGAACCCTTCAGTAGTCTCATTTATGCACTGTTCTGCAGGAAGAGAAAAGATATTTCCCCATGGGGCATCCCTGATGTAATCTCTAATGGCATTCCAGTCAGCCTGACTTTAATACTTTGTCGTTTTGAGCAATGGCTCTTCAACTTCGGGTCGAGACTTACAATATATATATATATATATATATATATATATATATATATATATATATATATATATATATATATATATATATATATATTCTATAAACTACTAACAATAAATATATATATATATTCTATAAACTACTAACAATAAATATGTATATATTCTAAAAACTACTACAAAATTCAAGTGATTACTGCTTTGCAAGGCAAATGTGTTCAATCTAAAAATGCAGATAACGCCTCCTTTAAACTTACTGGAACGATTAATTGGAATCGGAATCGGGAATCGGAAAAATCAACAAATTTGGGGGTATCGGAAGCGGTATCACAATCAAAAAAGGTTGGTGCCTATTTTCCGATGCCAAAACGATTCTTTTAATTGTCTTTTTTTAAATGATTTTTTACTTAACAAAATCTTTCATTCCTAGTAATAATGATAAAATAATAAATATTTATTGATTTTAAAATACCAGTAAAGCTAAAATCGATAGATCATCACCCACAAGTGTAATTTCACGTTTAGGAAAAACATCTGCATATTTAACATATGTTTTTTTTTTTTTACAGAAATCGGGGAAAATAACAACTCAAATATTTAGAAATTTATGAGAAGAATCAAAATCAGTAATTATATCAGAATCGGGAATTTAGTACAGAATCGATAATTGTATGGAATCAGCAATTGTATCGAAATCGGGAAAAATATTGGAATTGTCCCATCACTAACATATTTGTTAGCGATAAAAAAAAAATGAATACTCATTGTATTAACTGGAAAACGCTTATTTGTGGGCTGTGAAACTCTGGAAATATTGTTGGTTTTTTTTTGGGGGGGGGCTACGCACTGATGAAGCCCAGTTTTATTTTATTTTATTTTTTCACATTCTTTTTTTTTGTGTGTGTGTGTGTGTGTGTGTGTGTGTGTGTGTGTATGTGGTTTTAGTCATGTTTTATTCTTATTAAACAAAAACCAGGTTCGAATTTAGCCTAAACAAAGAACATAGCGATGAAGCCAAGGTTACAGAATACTAAGTGTAATGGATCCAGGTCTGTACAACTAGTTAGAAAATAGTTTCCATACGTCTATTGTTAGCAAATGTATTTTGAGCTTACAGCAAATCTGTCCAAAAATTTCTAAATCAATTATGAAAATTTCGATGAAAAAATAAAACAATTAATTTTAGACATTTTTATTTGCAATCTATAACATGTGATAAAAAGCTATGGCAACTATTTTATTGTATGCTGCAAAAACACAAGTACAAGTCCTAGCAAATATTACGAAAAATTCAGACAGTTTCAAAGTGATTGGATTATACGCAAGTATACGCCCTCGTGCAGAGAAATATTATGAGAAAAGGAAATAGGTTGAATACAAGTGGATACCTAAAAACAATAGGTATAAGTCCTAGTACTCAGAAATATTATGAGAATATGAGATACTTTAAAGGCAATTGGATGTCTCAAAGAAATGTTTCAAAGGAGATGGTTTAAATATGATTAAATGCCCCGAAAACATGAGTTTAAGTCCAAGTACTAAGAAATATTATGAGAATCAGAGATAGTTTGAACACAATTGGATGTGTAAAATAAGCCAAGTATAAGTCCTAGTGCTGAAAAATATTATGAGAAATGAAGATGGTTTGAATATGATTAAATGCCCCATAGACACAAGTATAAGTTCTAGTACTAGAAATATTATGAGAAATGGAGATAGTTTGAATATGATTGGATGCCACAAAAATCTTTCAGTAGATATCCTAGTATGGAGAAATGTTATGAAAAAGCAAGATAGTTTGTATATGATTGGATGGCTCAATTAGTCAAGTATAAGTCCTAGTACTGAAAAATATTATGCAAAAAAGAGATAGTTTGTATATTATTAGATGTCCCAAAAAAAAACTCAAGTATAATGCTTAGTACTGTGAAATATTATGTTATAGAGAGATAGTTTGTATAAGATTGGATGTCCCGAACACTCAGGTATAAGTCCTAGTACTGAAAAATATTTCGAGAAATAGAGGTAGTTTAAGCATCATTGCATACCCCAAAAACTTAAATACGAATCTTAGTACTGAGACATTTTATAGGAAAAGATCAAATATGATAGGGTGCCCCAAAGACTGAAGTATAGTGCTGAGAGGTATTATGAGAAAGGGAGATAATTTGAAAATGATTAGATACCATAAAAACTCAATTAAAATCATAGTAATGAGGAAGATTATGAGAAAAGGGAAATAATTAGATACTGATGTGATGCCTAAAAATCTAAAGTATAAGGCCTAGTACTGTAAAACATTATAATAAACGAAGATAGTGTTAATATTAATGGACACCTCAAAGACTCAAGTATAAGTCCTAGTGCTGAGAAACATGGGGAAAAGGATAGTTTTAAAATGATTGGATACCCTAATAAACCAAGTATAACTCCAAGTACTAAGAAATATTATGGGAAACCAAACGTATACTTCAAAATTGATTGTATGCGCCAAAAAATCAAATATAAATCCTAATACTGAGAAACATTATGAGAAATGGAGATGGCTTAAATATGATTGGATGTCCCCTACACAACAATATAAGTCCTAATACTGAGAAATATTACTAAAATAGTTTGAAATTTATTAGATGACCCAAAGACTCAAACTTATGTCTTAGTACTGAGAAATATTATAATAAAAGAAAATAGATTAAATATGATTGGATGACCCAGTTCTTAGAACTGTTATGAGAAAGGGTATTAGTTCGAATATAATTGGATGCCGTGAAACACCAACCAAGTATAATCCTGAATTTTCATGCGTACTAATTTTCCCATCAGATGTATATAAAGGAATAAGTTTTCCGGTATTGCTTTTGAATTCTTGGAGCGAAGGAAAGTGTCAGCTAGGAAATTGATGCAATTCGATTTCAGACTGTAAAAGTTCCTGACTGTTGGAAAGCCTTCTACTCTAATAATTTCTCCCCTCGAACTGATTGACTTTGGACTTCCTTCCATGTTACCTACTTCTCTGACTATCCCAAGTATAATGTAAACTGACGTCAAAGGGGCAATATAAGAAGCATATATTAGCTTTCAGCCGTCATCAGTATGAGTTAGGATCGAACACATAACACCAGCCTCTGCAGACAGATGTTCTACCAAATGAGCTACGATGATTTACCACTTGAATGCACGATTTTTCATCACTTTTTAAATTTATGATTTATTGTTGGCGTTTTTTAACCATGTTGACACTATCGAAACGTTGTTATTTTTATTTTCTTCCGTTACTTTAGCGGTTTTTTTTTGTTTTTTTTAAAGAGCTATAAGCTCTTTTTTGTTATTCATATATATATATATGTATATTTGTTATTCATAATATTAAATCATTTTCTTTGGTAAATCATTGTAGTTCATTTAGTAAAACACCAGATCGCGGATGCTGGTGTCATAAGTTCGATTCCCACCCGTGCTGATGATGGCTGAAAGCTAGAAACATGCATGTCCATGGGTATACCTTTTTTATGCACGTAATAATATTTAATAATAAGGGACGGCTCATATATATATATATATATATATATATATATATATATATATATATATATATATATGACAGGGTCGCGTTCGAAATAATAGTTTCTGTTTAAAGCACAACTACACCATGATACTTGACTTTTTCATTTTAAACCTAAATTTAAGCCATTCTATATATATATATATAGTCGGTCAATTTAGCTCTTATGCGTAGATCATCGTATAACGATTTGATCACTGTCTGTCTGACGTAATGAACATTTAAATTAAAATGTTTAAAATTCAACGCTATTTCACATGATTAATGGTAGCCGAATGGATACGGCCTCCGCTAATCGAGCCAGAGATGTCTCGTGTCGCGGGGTTCGAATCGTTCGACTGGTAGTAATCGTGACACCCTGCACTGAAGAATCCCGAAAGGATGAAACACTAGTGTCTGTAGGTATTTAATTATTATAGTAAAAAAATAATTATGACAGCCCCTTTAAGAAATACGTTTCTTATCGTTGAGCACTTTCTGTTGAATTAAAAAGTCGGTCAATTTAGCTCTTATGCGTAGATCATCGTATAACGATTTGATCACTGTCTGTCTGACGTAATGAACATTTAAATTAAAATGTTTAAAATTCAACGCTATTTCACATGATTAATGGTAGCCGAATGGATACGGCCTCCGCTAATCGAGCCAGAGATGTCTCGTGTCGCGGGGTTCGAATCGTTCGACTGGTAGTAATCGTGACACCCTGCACTGAAGAATCCCGAAAGGATGAAACACTAGTGTCTGTAGGTATTTAATTATTATAGTAAAAAAATAATTTTATATATATATATATATATATATATATATATATGACTTTTTCATTTTAAACTTAAATTCAAGCCATTCTATATATATATATAAATATATAAATATATATATATGTGTATATATATATATATATATATATATATATATATATGTATATACATACTAGCTGTACCCTGCCACGCGTTGCTGTGGCTCAAATTGGCGCAATGGAAAAAGTTCCAAAATGAGAAAAAGCATGTTTCTTATAGGTTTAAATTTCCATTTTGCATGGGTACACAGTTTTTGTTGTTCCATTTTCTTAGCTGATATAGAGATTTTCCGGTTTGGTGACTCTTGAATACATAACATAAATTGTCCATGTGAAAAAACAGTCAGTGTGTAACTGTAAGGCCCACAATTGTAAAGATTTTTTCCTGTGCTTTGTTGATGGTTTTTGCAAATGACAATAAAATTGGAAAGTGCAATTTCCTAAAGTGTAATGATGTATCCGGTGGAATCATAGGAATGCATGGAATGAAGATATATTCATCTGTGAAAGGTCCTGTTAAGATTGTTGTTTCTATGATATTGTTTGTTAATTTTTTTTTACTGCAAGCTATGTGCCATTGCAAAGCTTGGATTGGTTTATATTTCACAACATGATAATTAGTACACCAAATTTCAGTTGCAATACATGTCGTGGCATCCCTGGCAAATATAACTATTGGATAATTAACCACTTTATCTGCTTTCACAACAGTGTCGATGGATTTGTATTTGACTACCTCACTTGGAATTTTACATTGAATAATAGCGTTAAGTTCATGGGCATCTTTGTATTGACCTGAAAGAATAGCTCATTCACTCAGTCAAATGGAATTCTTATAATTTGAATATCTGCTAAAACCTTTTAAACTAACTATTCTTTTGATGCAATAAAATTACAGAAATTACAGAAGTTAAAAGTCAAAGAATTTTGCCCTTAACTCTGATCAGCTGGCACTTTTTCGTACCCAATTTCCCACAAGTGATGCAAAAGTTTTTGTGCGGATCGAACAGTCTGCA
Organism: Euprymna scolopes; assembly: GCF_053919585.1. Lineage (NCBI taxonomy): Eukaryota > Metazoa > Mollusca > Cephalopoda > Sepiida > Sepiolidae > Euprymna > Euprymna scolopes. Next base: position 31,780,254 of record NC_136524.1, on the reverse strand, counting down.
ACTGTACATGCATATTTTGAGTTAAGTTTAATGTCTTCACATGGAACAAAAAAGTAGAGTATTTGAGGCAAGCATTTATTTCATCTGCTGGTGTTGATTGAAGAATAACAGGTAACATTTGTCTGAAATCTCCTGCAAGCAAATGGTCTGACATTGCCACACAAATTTTGCAAGGATCGACCAAGAGCCTCAAGTGATTTTTTGTGTACCATTGTGCATTCATCCTAAACAATAAGTTTGCATTTTTGCAATATTTTACCCCATATTGGATGTTTTGGAGATGGCGAACATGATATTTTTGAAAAATTGAATGTTTTAAAGTAGAATAAATAATTCTTCTACTTGGCAGCAAGGTCGCAGGTATTCCTCATGCAGCAAGGGCTAAGGCTATGTCATTTTGTTACCAAATGGCTGCCAAAATCAATTTAATTAGAAAGGTTTTACCAGTTACTTCTGGTGCTGTTCAAGGTAGCAGTAATTTCCAAATAACTTCTATTCTCACAGTCAGTAAATTAGGTGACTAAAATAGGATTTATCCATGTTTTGACAATGCCTTATTCACTGTAATTAATTTAGGAGACTAAAATAGGATGAGGGATTAGAGATGGACAGATAGAGAGGAAGATATATAGATAGAAAAGAGACAGTGAGAGGAAAATAGAGAAAGAGAGGGAGATAGAGAGATAAAGAGATTGATAGATAAACAGAGAGAGGGGGAGAGTTAGAAACAGAGAGGGATGAGACAGAGGAAAGGAGAGAGATAGAGGGAGTTAGAGAGAGAAAGGGACTCAAAGAGAGATGGAGAGGGTGATATAGAGAGAAAGATAGATTTAGAGAGGGAAAGGGAGAGATGGATAGAGAGAGATATTAAGAGAGGAAAAGAGAGGGGGAGAGAAACAGAAGGTGAACTACACTTCACCGTTTTTTCCTCGTTCAGTAGAGAAGAAATCTTTCGAGACTGAGGCAATTTTAATGTTCTGTTATTATCCAGAGTACCCCTTTTTTTGGGGGGGGGGCTAGATTTTCCTCGCATTAGAAACCGATTGGGTTATCTGTACTTTCACTTAACAAATTAATAAAAGAAAAACATATTGTAAAATTTGAATTTAACAGGAAAATACTATTTTAAAAAATAGCACGATAACATAAGTGCATAAGTGCCACTTTAGGTACTCCTTGGGCGTTGAGTTCCATGGCGACCAGCATAATTATTTAATGGTCGCTCTCTTAGCCCCCCCCCTAGTCAAGGCTAATGCATGCGCACGTAACATTTTTTTATTTACTGACGTTGGCTTAGTAACTAAACGATTTATTGACAATTTCGTAACCCTTAAACACATGCCGGAAGATTTAAATTGGTTCATTATTGTTGTAATGAAAAAAAAAAGTTTCATTCAACACAAAACCAAAAACACATATTAATGATAAATGATTTATTATTCTATTCATTGAAATTTACTAATTTTTAAATAAAAAAGTAAAAAAAAAAAAAAGTTAATAAAAAAATAGTTGCTTATGTGCGCATAAAAAACTTGTTTTTTTTTTGTTGTTTTTTTTTAGATTAGGTCCACCTTATGATCACCCCCCTCCCAACCTCCTCATCTTAAGAACAACTTCCGGAATAAACACCACTTTTGGAGGGGGGGGCTATTTGCAAAATTTAACTGATATTTGTTGTCAGCATACCCACCCGAAAATACTATTAAAAAAAAAGGAGGGGTTCAGTGCCCGTAGCAGAGAAGTAGATTTATTTATCAATAAAAGTTGCGGAGAAGTAAATTTATTTATCAATAAAGGTCGTCATTTAAAAAAGAAAATTGTGGAGGTGGACCTAAATGTAAATATTTACCCAAAAAATTATCCCGAAGTTTATTACAAAAACGTTTTGTTTTCGCACTATTCAACAATTTGTTCATCCGCGCATGTAAATTAAAAAATATTTGTAAAAGTGAGAAGTTATCAGTAAATGATTTAGTTTTTTTATTTATTTATTTATTTTTTTACATTAGGTCATCCTCCACAAATGTTAAGAACGGCTTTCAGAATAAACACCCTCAACCTCTCCATGTTAACAACGGATTTCGGAATAAACACCATTGGGGGGATATTTTTTCAAAAAAGTCGATAAAAGTCGTCATTTAAAAATAAATTTAAAATCAAATGTTTGTAAAAGTGAGAAATTATTAATAAATGTTTAGTAACATTTTTCGGTGCTAATGCAGAGAGTGATCCGCACTATTTTTTAAATCGTGTTTTTTTTATTTAATTGCAAGGTTAAAGTACAGAATAGGTACAAAACACCCTCCCCTCTCCATGTTAAGAATGGCTTTTTAAATAATAACGTTATTATTTCAGCATGGATCACTCTCTGCATGAGTACTCATTTTTCTTTTAATATTCATAAAAAGTAAAACTTTTTTCAAAATAAATAAATAAATAAATGTTTGTAAATGTGACAAATAATCGTTTAGTTACGGCAACGTCAGTAAATAAAATATGTTACGTGCGGGGTGGGGTGGGAGACTAAGGGAGCGACTATTATTTTTTCTACTGGTCGCCACGGAACTCAACGCCCAAGGAGTATCAAAGTGTAATTTTTTTTGTCAAATAAATTTCAAGCAATTTTTGCAATAAATAATAGATAGCAACTTCGTTAATTTTACGACTCGCCCCAGCATATTATAAACACACTAACTTCCCCATGTTAAAACGGCTTTCGGAATGAACACCCCCAACCTCCCCATATTAAGAACGGCTTTCGAGGTTTATGGAAGGGCGTTTTTTTTTAACATGGGGGTTAGGGTGTTTATAATACGTTGAGGCATGTCGTAAAAATGAAACAGTTTAGAAAAAGTTAAAACAAACTTTTTTATGTAAACAATGCCGTGAAAAAAAACTAAACAATTAAAACGTAAGGTTTCATGAGTGAAAAGCCTTAACATAAATAAAATTTAAAAATTGGTAAGTACATAAATGAATTTAAATTTTTAAAATATGGGATTATTTATTTATTTATTTATTTATTTTTGTGTGTGTACTAATGCAGAGAGTGATCCGCGCTATTTTTTTTAAATCGTTTTCCACGTTTAATTAAAGTCTTATGATATGTTTTTATTCAATTGTAAGGTTAAAGTACAGAATAGGTACAAAACACCCTCCCTTCCCCATGTTAAGAATGGCTTTTTAAATAATAACATTATTATTTCAGCACGGATCACTCTCTGCATGAGTAAGATTTTGTTTTTTTTTTACTTATCGAGTTAACAGAAAATGAAATCTTTCGTCAATTCGTGGCTGTGAAATGAATCGAACCGGAAGTTCAGTTTTATCAACAGAACAGATTCGCAGTAACGGTTAAAAAAATATATTTATTTTATTTAATATTTTAATAATTCGCGAGGTAAATTTATTTCAATGACATAAAAACATACCTCGACTCTAAAGATGGGTTGTCTGAAAATTTCAAATAAATTGGTAACGTAGAAATATGGTTTTATTCATCTGTAACGAACCAAATTTATATATATATATATATATATATATATATATATATATATATATATATATATATATATATATATATTTCGTTTTGGAATTTGCTTTTTCCTGGATTAGTATATCCTCCTCAAAGCTTTTCTGTATATATATATATATATATATATATATATATATATATATATATATATATATATATATATATATATATATATACTTATATACAAATTTTAGTCTTCCAAATTATACTGGGTTAATATAATTCAGCAATTGTTCATAAGAAATGGATTGATAGCAACAAAAAGTGTATTTGTCCGAATGGTCTTGAAGCAATGAAATACACTTTTGTTGCTATCAACCCATTTCTTGAAGTCTTGGTTTTTGTTAAAACAGTGTATATATATATATATATATATATATATATATATATATATATATATATATATATATATATATATATATATATTAGAGACATTAACAACATCGAAACGATTAAAAAAAATCTTTTGCTACATATATATACGAGCAAATATTTAATAAAACATGTTAAAAAAACACTTTGTAAAAGAGTTTAAAACATATTTAATCTGAAAAGGAAACACGTAATAAGTGGATAGTCCTTAATCCGCGGAGTTTCGAAAAAAATACTTTCCTTCTCATCAGAGGGTAGGGATTAGCAAAATGCGGGATCGGATTGTAATTGTAATTTTTATTTTATATATATATATATATATATATATATATATATATATATATATATATATATATATATATATATATATATATATATATATATATATGAATAACAAAAATAACAAAAAGAACTTATAGCTCTTAAAAACCGCTAAGGTAGCAAAAAAAAAACACACATTTTTAATCGTTTCGATGTTGTTATTATCTCTAAAAGAACGGCAACAAAAATTATATATATATATATGTGTGTGTGTGTGTGTGTGCGTGTCTGTCTGTGTGTGTATGTTTGTGTGTGTCTGTGTGTGTGTCTGTGTGTTCATTCAATTACATTTCACCCTTTATTTATACCAATCCTTTGATTTATGAAGCTCGAGGTCATATACAAATAAAATAAATGACTAAAAGTCTTTATTCCAAATTCAAAGATGTTGTTAGATGTTGTTCATCTGACCGTTTATTTCTTTAAGCATGTTAAAATGTTCAATTCTTGACAGCATCTGTTTCAGAAACATTAATATAATTATTATGTTAATTTTATTTTCGCCCTGACTCATTATTTATTTTATTTATTAACTTTCAAAGAAAAAAAATGAGCATGATTACATAAATCCGAAAAAATCGGAAGAGTAGTTACAATTGTGTTTTGTGATATCTACGCCATCTTTGGGTTTTAATGTAGAGTCATTAACGCCATATTAATATAATGTAGTCGTATTGTTATTATAATTAACACTAAAAATATCTGATATAATATTTTTGAAATTTATTATTTATAAATAATTTGATATTTATTGTCTTAGATAATATTAATAATGGTGAAATATAGAATTTATGTATTTAAGTTTTAGTTTTCATACCAAACTAATTTTTAATTCATTGAATTTGCTTACAATATTTAAATTATTTGGTCTAAATATACGTTCGGCCTTAACTTAATTACTACACTGTATAAATATTTTATTATGTATATCTCGACGTTTAAACAGACTTCTGTTAATTACTGCCATTTAGTTAGAATTAATCAGCCATTTATTTTCATTAATATGAGTTATTTCTTAATTTTTCGGTACGTTTGTTTTTATTTTTTGTTCAAGGGACGCTATTCTACTTTAGACGTATACTGTATTGTCCCCTTTGCCCATTATAATCATTTCTTTGATATTTTATGAGTTTTAACTGCACTATTTAAAGGTTATGTCCTACTAATTTTATATATATATATATATATATATATATATATATATATATATATATATATATATATATATATATATATATATATATAATTTTTAATACCTACCTACTCTAGCGTTCCATCTTTCCGGAATCATCAGTTCAGGAAGCTACGATTGTCGCTGGTCATGGGATTCGAACACGACAACAAAGCCATCTCTGTCTCCATTTGCAAAGAATATACCAACAGGGCCACCGTCATTCGCAACGATATTCAAGTGAATTGAAACATTTAGAAACGTATTTCATTTATATTTTAAACGTATTTCAAGTTTCCTGTATTTATATTTTAAAAGGTTTCGACTTTGCTGTATTATTTTTGTGCATCCATTAAGGCTGTGGAGGGGGCCTTAATTACACCACTTGTGTAGATAGACAAAACACGGAATTAGATTTTATTTCGGATTTTTTTCAGACGCTGACTGTTTGTTTGTGTGATTTTAGATCCTTTACATTATTCGTATTATTATAAATATTTTGACTGTTACGTGATCGCAATGTTTCGGTCAATGTAATTTCCGACCTTCTTCAGGTGCGTATTTTTTTAAATTTTATTTTTGACAAACTCTGTAACAATCATATTAAACTCGAAAATCTTCTAGCGATTGGAGATTCAATTCTAACTAGACTTGAATTAAGCCCAGGATTTGTTGTTGTTGTTATTGTTGTTGTTATTGTTGTTGTTGTTTTTTAATTGAAAAGTGCTTTACATATCTATTCGATTATGGCTCACGAATCTAGAGCAATCTACGCGCCTTTGCATTAAATAAAGTTGCCAGTTCTAAATTCCGAAGAGATTCTCGAGTTCAACATAAAATTTCCCAATTTCGGGAAAGATGCGCCTGAAGATGGTCGGAGGTTACATGGAGCGACATATTTTTTGCATATAAGTACACATATGAAAATAGGAGTCTGACTATTATCGTCCCGAAGTGGCACTTGCCGTAGACGGGTTGAACTGTCTTCTTCCGAAGGATGAAGTTTCATAGGAATATGAAATTCACAAGTGGTTCCAAATCGCTTGTATATTTTCATCGGGAGAGATATCTTCTGCATCCATCGCCTGGTATTTTCAAATGGTCACTCATCTGGTGCTGACCAGGCTCAACGTTGCTTAAATTTGGTGATCTAATGAAAAAACGGTGTGTCAACGTGATTAAGTCACGTGAGACAGCAACTTTGCCAAATGGTAGATCTTTCTCTTATTAGCAATTAAGTTCTAAATAGATCGGTCTCTATTTACTTTCCTCGCCACCAGGGCAGAGTTAGAAACAGGGCCGGTTTTTACTGTGAGGAAAATACAGCTCAGTCCTCTCGCCCTAAAAAGTGGTCACCGTTTTCACTTCAGCAGTCACCACAATACATTTACTGTGTTGACTACTCTTAAGATATGTCTAATGGTTTTATTTTTTGTTTTGTTGTTTAAATAATCAATTTTATTTACATTCTATTTCCACCAAACATAACTTCCTGAAAATACATCAAATTACCTTCCGATAAAACTTATAGGATTTTAACGAAATAATAAAAGTTTTAAACCCATGGAAAGGTTATCAGTAGTTTTAATTTAACTGTGCAACGTTTTAATGTACGACGATTTGACCCAAGTATGGATATTTGAAATTATTCAACTGAAGATGTTGACACAGATAATTAGCGTGTTAGTGTAACGTTCTTCGTCTTCAGTATTCGCTTACATTGATTTGATTACGAATTGGCGGCCACCTGTACTCTCAGATCTGGCCTGTAAAAACGCAAAAGCCTATTTGAACCGATGGTGAGAGAGAGATATGGCCAACGATCCATCAGGTAGAGCATAGTTAAAACCGGTTTTGCCATGTAGCCAATACGTACGCATTAACCCACGACCTTTGACCTCTCTCATACCCCTACAATCTAGATGATAGTCTCCAAGTTCTTGCAGAATTTTAGCGGTCGCATCGCTGATCTGGATCCGATGCGCTATGGAACTCGACTGCATCCGTGATGCCGTATTTACCGTGTCGCCAAAGACGCAGTATTTGGGCATCATTGTTCCAACGATTCCAGCCACGACCGAGCCAGAATGAATGCCGATCCGTATTTGCAAGGCTTCGTTGAGTCTGTGCTTGATTTTAAACTCAGTAACTAAGGACAATAGATGCAATGACATTGTAGCGATCTCTCCGGCGTGTTGCTGTCCTATTCGTTCTGGCAGACCACTAACTATGATACATGTATCACAAATCATGTCCATTTTGTAGACATTGTATTTTACGATAATCCTTTGGAAAGCATTGTGAATGTCGTTGAGAAATTCAACAATTTGTATCGGTGTGCTTTCAACTATGATTTCCGCCATGTTCACGATGTCACTGAAAAAAACTGTGACACATTCAAATAATTCCGGAATTACTTTTCGCCCTTTTTTCAACTCCTCCGCTATATTGCACGGTAGTAGTTGTCGGAGCAACTGTTCGGATTTCTCTTTGCTTTCTTTGATTTCTGCGGTACGGTCCAGGACGATTCTCTCCAGATTAGTCGAGTAGGATGAGATGAGGTTGATGAGATTGTCCATTAAGCAACCGCTAGCTGGGTAGCACTCTTCCAACATTAGGTATAATTTCTTGAAAGACGGTCGGGATGAGGGTACTTTGTCCCAAGCTTCCGCAAGAATGCGTCGGACCATTTTGCGGTGTAAAACAGTATGGGCTAAATTCTCGTCGCGTAAAATTGGTCTGATAGACAACATGTTCACACCACCGATTTCTTTCCATTTTGAACGGGCACTATCATTTGCACAGTTAAAAGGGTCTATGATCAAATCAAGCAAGGCTCTTTCAGATATATAGTCAAGTTCGTATTCGAAAGGGTCTTCCCGAGTTAATATCTCTGATATTATTATTGCAAAGGAATAAATATCGCCAGTTTTGCTTCCATTCCCTACCTCATCCAAGCATTTAATATTCTTATTAAGTAGCTCTGGCGCTGTCCATAACAACTTCTTTAAATCTTCAGCATGCTCCTCTTTTGGTTGTCGATATTTACCGTAGCGGATGCTGGGTGCACCAAATCCGGATATCTTTATTGTCCAGTAACTAAAAAGCAAGCATTTGAAAGATGTAAGACGACCGTGCGACCCTATCTGTGTCTCTTCGTGTAAGTAGCGCATCCCAGAGCAAATGTCCCTCATAAATGAAAAGCGGAAGTCCATGCCGAGATTAAGGGTTGATACGTGTAAAACATCGTGCAAGCTACCCCTGTGAGCCACTTCTACAAATATGCATACATTGGGATAAATGAGACAGGCCCCCCCGCATCTGATCAGATTCGGATGTTTGATTTGCACCACCTCGGCCATCTCTAAACGCACGTTGGCATCATCGAAGTCGATGCTAAAGTTGGGTATACGATTCGCGTACCATTTTTCGTTTTTCCACATGTACGTTTCCATGATTCTTGGCGACATAAGTGTCGTGGATCGCTTTAGGAAAGATGTGCGACTAACGCCATTCGGCTCCGGTTGGCACCATTCTATAGAAGATGGGTCGATTACCCAGTCGGTATTGGTCAAAGCTGATTTTTGCCGCCGGTGACCCACGTACAATCTCATGCTCAAATAAAGGGCAAGCAAGATTATTACAACAGCTATGACGGGAAGTACAACTGCTATCACGCGTAACGAGCAATGTTTGCCCATTGCGTATAGGAAACATGTACATTTTCCAGGCGAGTCGCAGATGCCATCTACACATGACTCGCAATAGGCTATATTGCAGCTGCTGCCTTCCCACCCAGGGTCACACTTACAAACATCTGGACTAATGCATGAACCATGTATGCAGGACTCGCAGCTGAGGATCATGCAATGTTTACCCGTATATCCTGGTTCGCATTTGCAATTTCCCATAGCTACACATTTTCCAGTGTCGTATATATTAACATCGTTTTTATTCATCTGCTTGAATCCACACGTATTGTTGCATGTATATGCTGGTAATACCATTTCAGTTCGAAACATCTTCAAGGGAGGCCACTGTTCTTTCGGGTTCACTATTAATCTCAGTGTAGTTAGACTTATCATTCCGGTGACCGAAGGATATTTTCTAATATTATATTGGGTGGATCTCGGTAATATCACTTCTGTAAACGAGCTTAAGTTCGACGTGCTAATTTCAAAGGGGATTTCAATTATGTTCCTTAAATCCAGTACCAATAAACGAAGAAAACAAAAGCCATTCACAACGGGGCAAATCTGTGCTAAAAATCCTTCATACCCCAATCTTTCGCCGAACGAATTCATCCTAATAACTCCAGTCAGCCCCTTTATAACCAAATTCCGAATACTTTTATTTATCAGATATCCTGTCAGAGACATTCCGTTTGAAACAATGCTGTTAACTGCGTAAGCTAACATTATTACAGCATCGTAGCCCAGTGCCAGTCTAGCACTAACCACCGGAGATCGAAACCCGGCGAGTCCTTCTTGCCGTGCATAGCTATCAGTGGCAAAATTTCGATCTAGAACTCTTATCCACCGTTCACTGTTCGTATCGATATTGTACGTTTCACCTATTACAAGCGTCCCTTTAAATGTATCAGCGCACGTTTTAGGGCCACTCGTGCAAGGCCCTCCATCATCTTCAAATGGAAATTCCCAGATATAGTTACCAGTGATAATCCACTGGTAGCCGTGTTCCGTATCCATATGATTCCGGTATGCATCTTGTAGTATGTATTCTTGCATTTTTTTGTTGGCAAATAAAAATATTATTCGACTGTGACACTTAGTCATCTCATTCATCTGAAACGGAAAATGATAGCCGACATGTGCTTTGTGTATATGCTGTTCGGAAAAAACGAATTCTTTTTCGACAGATATCCTGCTAACTTTCAGTTTTTTCCGGAAAATATAGCTCAAAGGTATTCTTGCATCTCTTAAAATAATGATTTTCATCCAGTTGTGTCGTTGCAACACAGCGGCCAGGGATTGCAAGGTAACTTCTTCCGACCAACAAACTCTGTTCACGTATGGATATTGTGATTTGTCCGACAACGCTTCCTCTTCATTCACTAGAGAAATATAGGGAAGTTTCGACGATGTTAACTTTGGGTTCAGGGTATCTGTAATATGTTCGGTCACTGAACTGATAATACCTTGAAGCGGGGTAACGGGGTTAGATGCAAATTCTGTTAGGTTGTACAAAGCTCCTAAAGCTCCGTTGACATTATCGACCGAATTAACCGATATGAGTTTAAATTTAAATCCCGCTCTGGCAAGGTTATTCATAACTATGCCTTGATTTATTTCGGATATGGCGCTAGATATAAAATTATTAACACCTGATTCGAATTTAAGTCCCTCAAACGTACTTTTAAAATTTGCCAAATGTGCGACATGTAATATGCCCTCGACTCGAAAATCTGGGGTTGAGACTGTAATAGCGGTTTTGTTTACGATCGACACTATCAGTTTCACTTTGGTAATCAACTGACAAATTGAAACAAATAGATTTGCCCAACCACCGTAAAGTTTTCGAGTGGCGTCTCTGCTAACGCACACTCCTGGTGGAATAGTGGTATAACTTAAGGTAAGATCGGCATCAGGACCAGAGTAAATCCTTTCTGCATCCTTATCGAACAAATAAACGGTAAATTTGCCTGGTATGGGTAGGTTCCTCGCAATACGAATGGCGTTAATTTTCGGATCAGTCCACCTCTTCCATTCTTTCAATGTGTGGTTTGCGACTTTAAGATAACTCGCTGTTTGGGTCAAGATATTCATGGGTCTTGTCAGAAGCATCGGTTTAATTTTTTTATAAAACTCATTACCTAAATTCGGGAAGGTGACTTCAGTTTTTCTTCGGTTGAAGGTTACGTTTTTCACATCATCATAACAAGCGGGGCAATTCGGTATTCGAGTCCACGGAAACCTCGCCATTGTCATTGTAAGATTGAGCTGGAGATTAGACACCGTGTCCAGAATGCGTATGCCATTAAAATAGACTAAACCCTTTGAGGCTCTCTTGCGAATCACCTGATCTCCATTTTGCATGTGGCCAATATTGTCTACGGTCAAGCGCACTAGAGAATGTTTTAACCGTATGTTCTTATCCACGGCGTTGAAAAATGTCTTATAATAATAGGGTATCAGCAAACTGACGTAAGCTATCGAGTCAAGACCACGGGTCAGAGGCATGCCATTTCGATCCGTAATTATAGCTGTGAGTTGGAAAGGGTGGTTTGCAAGAACGTTACTTGGTGGTAATTTTTGAAGAACAAGATGATCAGCCGGATTTGTAATCAAAAATGGATACGTATCAGCAGTTATTTTAGGGGAAGAGCAAACGATTCTAATAATTCTAGGATGTTTGGGGAGCGTGGAATGCCGATGAAATATTCCATCTATGGTGATTCTTCCTTGTGTACTCTTTACAGATAAAGCTGTTTTATTTGGATAAGTCCCACATTTGGTGATCGCCTTTGATCTATCCATCTTCTCTGGGTAGTATTCAGGCATTACGATAGTTTGACATAAAGTACCGCCAGTCTTCTTCCACTCGTCCGTAACATTCTCGTTGGTAGCTGTGTTGACGCTCATGGTAAAAATTTGAACAACTGTATGTGATAATGGGCCGTCCATGATTCTCCTGCCAGTCGGGTCCACAAAGTAGGCAATTATAGGCTTGCTGATTTGTTGATTGAGCGGGACCGAGTAATACATATTATCTACAAGTGGTATATGTTGAGGTGGAGAATATTCTTTGTCAAAGATAATCTGATAGTTTCCCAAAGATTTCGAGGCAATTGTTACAAGCAGAATAACAATTCGGAGCATACTTTGCTTATTGGAAACCTTGAACAATTTTCGGATGTTCATCCAAATAGGTTTTCGATTTATTCGACGATGATTACCTCTTTCAGCCAAGAAACCTGTTTATGCATTCATTTTGACCTTCTGTTGAAAATATTATCATTATGACGTAAATATAGCATGACGTTGTTGTTGTTGTTGTTGTTGTTGTTGTTGTTGTTGTTGTTGTTGTTGTTGTTGTTGTTGTTGTTGTTGTTGTTGTTGTTGTTGTTGTTGTTGTTGTTGTTGTTGTTGTTGTTGTTTTCAAAAGTAAAAGGCATGTGACTTTCTACTTTATGTCATCTACTAGCAAGGCCCGTGGAAATTCCACGAAATCAGAAATATATTTAATGAACAAATTTTTTGACAAAAAGAAAAATAGCATTGAGACAAAGAAAAAAAAATACTACGTAGCAAATATGATTTTAATTAGCATTTTTATGAAAATAGTGTCCGTTGTAATTTAAAAATAAAACTAACCCAAATGAGTTAAATTAACAATAAATACTCAGGAAGTAATAGTGTGCTAGATAGTTCAATAAAAATCATTTTGTACAGTAAGAAATTCTGCAGAAATAAGCAAGCTTTTTATTGGACGGTTTCTCCGCCCACGGAATTATTTTAACTAATCAAATTGCATGTTATAGCTAACTGCCGAGAATGTTCTCGGTGCCAAAGTCTCTTTTCATATCAGAATCCAAAAAGACGCAGGGAAAGACAAACGTGGATTTCTCACTCGAATCGGGGCAGCGAAAATACTTTGTTGCTTTGAGACGTTTTAATACCTAAACGTGGAGCGGAACATTATCATTGCAATTGTTACATGATAAGGGCTGTCCCCTTTTCATGTAAGTAAAAATAGGGAATTAGTTAAATGTAAATATGAAATAGGAGAGTCAAGGATTCGAACTTGCGAAGCTAGACTTGGAATTGAGAATTCCAATCATGTTAAAATAAATACAGAATGTTATTGAAAATAAGGAGTGTGGAATTGCCATTGTTAATCTCACACAAAATAGTTAGATATCTGTTTATTGAAAAATGAATGTAATGATGAATTTTGTTTCTGTTATTAAAATGAAAATTAAAATAAGGAATTTAAAAACGGACAATGGAAAATGTTATTTGTAAAGTGGGTTACGAAAATTAGGTTAGAGGATCAGCTTTGTAAGAAACATGTGATTAACAATGCATGCTTAAACACAGAGGCATGTCGTGCCATGTGTCTGAGAGACACGTGGGTCACGCAGTGACGTTATGAGTTATGAAGTTAGTTAGATAAGTCAAAATCAGAATGAGTCAGTGAGGAGAAGCCAGAGAAGGGAGTCAGATCAGAGAAGCAGAGGAGATCAGACCGATTCTTCGTTAGAGTCAAGACTCCCTCTGGAAGCGAGAGGGTTTAGAGATAACCATGTAACAACTTTGAATCCCTGAAATACAAAATCATTTCCGACCGGTTGAAGAATAAATGATCATCCTGTTTTTTATAACTGCTGTCTTTCTGTGTTCATCATTACAACAAGAAAGGTAACGTGTTTATATTATATGCACAACTGTCAAACGTAAATGTCAAACACACTCTTGGTCTATCTATCAAGATATTCATAAATCTCCTCTCATTGAATTACAGGCTTGGTTCTCTTGTAGTAACATGTACACTGTCTATTATATATATATACAGAACTGTCTCTCTCTGTTTATGTCTCCAATATGCTATCTCCATAAACATGAACATCCTAAGACAATATGAATACTCACAATGAATATATATAATATCTAGCATCTCTCAACATGATACCACACATGAACACACGAAGACTATTCCTAATACGAACAGTCAACACCAAAGAATAATACATACGTCATTTTAATATCATCCAGTACGTAACATATTTGTAATTTGGATGCCAGCCCTTTTTTATTCAACAGGAATAAATTAAAAACAAATCCAACTTGGCGTTACCACGGTACACGACGTAAGGGTTCATTACAACTAGACGATCACACAGTGCAAAAGAAAAAGAAAAAAAAACAATGGAAAAAATGAAAAACGAAATAAAACAATAATTAAGAAGGAAAAAAAGAGAAGCACTCACACATACGCAGTATTAAAGGAAAAAATAAGAAAAAAAATGAACACACACATACACACAATGGAAAAAATATATACAAGAAAATTAGAAAAATGGCCGATATGCCGCAAAAGAATAGTAGTAGAGATGAATGGAAAAAAAGAAGAAAAAAATTGACACACACATACACACAATGGAACAAAAGTATACAAGAAAAATTTAAAAAAAAATGCCGATATGCCGGAAAGAAAAAAAAATAACAGAATAAAAGTCTAAAAATCACACACAAAGAGAAATGTGTGTTTTCGTAAAACATGAAAATATATGACATTTATTGATAAAATTGTTTGTTTTTAAAAATATATGTACACATACACAGAGATTGGGGCCAGTAATTATTGTTTTGAAATTTGTATGTAATGTCAGTTAGAAAAATTGTGTTAGTATGAAATCGTGTGGACGAATTATTGAATTTAATCTGTCAATTATTTGTAATAATTTTGTGTCAAATTCGAAGGTACTTTTAAAATCTTGTGTTATTATAAAGTAGAATGAAATACGCTTATTAACAAAAAAGATGCAGAAATGAAAATCAATTTTGTGTTCATAATTGAACTTTTCGACTTTTGTGTGTTTTAATTGTTTTGTTTTTGAAAAAGGGTAAAATTTTAAATATTGACTATATATAGATACTTAAAAAAATAACTGTTTTTTTTTCTCTGTATGTTCCAGTTATTTTTAAAGACCTTTGGTGTTGTTTGTTACATAAAAAAAATTTTTTTCTTCTCTTCAATGAAAAGAGTTATAACTGTTGATCATAGTTTTGCGTAAATCAAGTTAAATGTATTAATGATGTATTTTGTTTTGAAAAAGTTATGTTGGAACAAATATTGTAAATTGTCTTAAATGTATGTGTTATTATATTTCACATCAGGAATTCAAAGTTTTAATTAAATATACATTAAAATCGAAAGAAACAAGTAATAGGAAAATAAATAAAAATGAAATAAATTAAGACGAAATGTTGGCTTAGAAATCAGTTAGAATTTTAGAGAGGGGACAAGATAAATTACGTGGGTATTTTGAGAGTTTTCAAATGTGATAAGCCGAAAGAAAGAATTTTTTTTGACAATTGTTTTTTTTTCATGATGCCCATAACATTTTTCCCAAGAAGAGTAACTTGGTAGGGAGATAATAAACACTAAAGGTGACCCTAATTAGAAAAATAGAGATGGGAATCTGCAATATTGTGTACTTTTAAAGGTTTCGGGCAGAGGATAAGTCTCGACACAATAAGTTAAAAATGCAGGCGTTGGAATGATACGAGAACCTTTATGAAAAAAGGGCTATGAGAGTCCGAAGGCTAATCACATATAGCATAATGAAGTGAAAGAAAAGAAAAATATACCGTAAGTACGTAGGAAAATATAACCTTGTATTTTTTTAGAGACGCATGAATGTGGGATATCTCTGCTGGATCTTGGAAGCTCTGATGAGAGAAAAGAAAAAATCACAAAAAGCGGGCCATTAGATAGAATTTAGTGCGAAAATAGGAATTTGGGGGCAAAAGGTGTTAGTTAGTTAAGGGTGATATTTTCTGGGTCTTCATCAAGTTCCAAGGGTCAAAGCAAGGAAATCCGAGCGAATCAGTAGATGAAAGGTATATCTTAAACTTTGGAAGCCAACCACAAACATAAATAAGCTTTGAGAATGTCCCAAAAACATGAGGTAGTTAAAAGAAAATAAAACAAAGCTCTAATTAATATAAGCCACATACGGAAGAAAAGATCAAGGACACATTTGGACGAAGAGTCATCGGTTTCGTAAAGAGGTAAAATGAGACCTCAGTTTACGGCATAAGGATGGCTGGATGAAGCAGTTGACGTGAGTTATAGGAGGTACTACCCTACACCCAAAAGGAATATGCCAGGGAGATCAGATAGATAGTCTGGTCTAAGAAATAAAATGATGAAGTCAGTTGGAAACGGGCTGACTTGGAAAAAAAGTTTCGTTTTTGTTTTATGGTGTCTGATCTTTCTTAGTCAAGTGGTTATATATAAAAAAAACATGTACTAAAATTTAAAAATGCGTGCATTTTTTTTTTTTTTTGAAAAATGAGAGGAAGGGATGTTACATGATAAGGGTTGTCCCCTATTACTGTAAGTACAAAAAATAGCGAATTAGTTAAATGTAAATATGAAATAGGAGAGTCAAGGATTCGAACTTGCGAAGCTAGACTTGGAATTGAGAATTCCAATCATAAATTAAAATAAATACAGAATGTTATTGAAAATAAGGAGTGTGGAATTGCCATTGTTTAGCTCATACAAAATAGTTAGATATCTGTTTATTGAAAAATGAATGTAATGATGAATTTTGTTTCTGTTATTAAAATGAAAATTAAAATAAGGAATTTAAACACGGTCAATGGAATATGTTATTTGTAAAGTGGGTTACGAAAATTAGGTTAGAGGGTCGGCTTTGTAAGAAACATGTGATTAACAATGCATGCTTAAACACAGTGTTTTCATATGCACGCGTGCTTGGTCATGCAGTGACGTCATGAGTTATGAAGTTAGTTATATAAGTCAGAATCAGAATCAGTTAGAAAGAAGAAGCAAGAGGGGTCAGATCAGAGAAGCAGAGGAGATCAGACCGATTCTCGGTTAGAGTCAAGGCACCTTCTGGAAGCGAGAGGGTTTAGAGATAACCATGTAACAACTTTGAATCCCTGAAATACAAAATCATTTCCGACCGGTTGAAGAATAAATGATCATCCTGTTTTTTATAACTGCCGTCTTTCTGTGTTCATCATTACAACGAAACAGGTAACGTGTTTATATTATATGCACAACTGTCAAACGTAAATGTCAAACACACTCTTGGTCTATCTATCAAGATATTCATAAATCTCCTCTCATTGAATTACAGGCTTGGTTCTCTTGTAGTAACATGTACACTGTCTATTATATATATATATATATATATATATATATATATATATATATATATATATATATATACAGAACTGTCTCTCTCTTTATATATACCCTGTTTATGCCTCCAATATGCTATCTCCACAAACATGGACATCCTAAGACAATATGAACACTCACAATGAATATATATAATATCTAGCATCTCACAACATGAACCTCTAAGACACTACTAAAACGAACATAACAACAACAACAACAACAACAAATATAATATATAAGTCGTCATCTAAATAAGAACAATGTAGCATACTCTCATATTTGGTACTTTCTAAAATAAAACCGATGCCCAAGTAGGGCGAATTATATTTACACGCTTGTGCTACAATTTGATGTATGTCAAGACGAAATTAAGCTTTTGGTTTGACCTGGCTTGTCCGCCATTGGCCTGATACAGGACCTCTCGTGGATGTCCAGCTAGCAGTATCCATATTGGAAGTCACCTCAACATCTCTAACCTACGCACTTCTTTGTCATTCTACCCAGCTTTTATCAAAGACGAACTATTATTCCCTTCGGGGTCGCTACCAGCCCAAAATGGCTGAAAGCTGAAGATGACGCATCTTTTGCAACATGGACCTTTTTTACTTTAATAAAATTTCAGTTGAAGTTTTAAGGTGAGCTTGTTGTAATTTTCTGTTATGTTTTCTTCCATTCTACCAAGGGCAAAAATCTTGTGAGATAAAATCTCACAGTACGAGATAATTTTTTATTTACTCCTTCAGTCCAACCTCTCCTGGCAGACAATATTCTTTCTTTTATTTCCTCCTGATTCTTTCAAATGTTCCCTCTTTTTACTAAAGTTTTCTATTTTACATCGCATGGTGGTGATAATGCTGGGAACGTCTTCAGATGTTATTGAAGGTTTGATTGTTAGAGCGATGGTCGACGCGTGTGTCGTATAATATCAACAGTGCTTAAAACGGTGAATGGCTATTCTTTGGAAATATGTAAAGTGACTTTGTGTGTGTGCGAAACTCTCTACAAAACTCCGGTCTAAATATTTAGACTACAGACTTTAAATTTGACATATAAGATTTTTGGACCCCGAGAACACATCGAGCTTGCTTTTAGATAGTAAAAATAGTTGCAAGGTTATCAACATTTTAAAAAATGCTGATCTGGACAGGAGTAAACCGAATAAAGCTAATACTCATGCTATTACTTCTGCGTATGTGCAAAAAACTCCTGCTGTTGAATGTAATAATACTCCTGCTGTTACTTCTGCGTATGTGCAAAATTAAACATTCATATCTCAAAATCGTTTATTTTTTTCTAACGTTTCATATCTATCTGTCAACAGCTCAGGCGGTAAAAACACCGGAAAGATAAATAACGACTGGAGCTGGAGATCTAAACGTTTTGATTTCGATTGTATGGAGGGTACGCATGTAATAGTTTTTATAACTTTTCATATAATCTGAAATATGAATCTGTTTAAATGTATGTGTGTTATTATTATTGTTCGTTGTTATTAATTCTTATCAAAAGTGATGCTTAGAGAGTCTTAGAGAGGGATGTTGTTGCAAGAGAGATTGTTATAGGGACTTTGTTCGTGGTATAAAGCGATTCATATATATTAAAAATGTTCATACTTAGAGATGTAATAGAAGCTCTTTGAGTGAGGAGATAGTGTTCACTGTTCAGACAGTCTTAGTGTTAATATTATGTATGTAAGATGTGTACGTAAAGACATTCTAAACCACATGATATACAAGACATATAATAACAATTTTCACTTTACCTTTTTGGTAGAATTACAACACAAAGACGACGTTTATAAAAACACATGATGGGTTTATTTCTTCTCCAGACCGGTCGTGGTTTTCTGAGTCAAGAATTCAAAGCTTCACATTCTAGTTTCAAAAGTGACCGTCTCGCTTCTAGACGTTCGAATCACAACTGCAGACTATCGTCTGTCGTCCTTAAACTCCCTCTCTGTTTCTCCTCGCTTAACTCTAAAGTTTTCTAACTATATCGAGAACTTCCCGTTTTCCATGACGTCATACACATGTTAAAACATGTGTCTTCTTTCACGTGTACTGGAAATGCGTGTCCAAAACTTTTTCCTTTGTTTACAAAAGGAATTTCAACCTATATTCCCAGTAACCTATATTTCCAATATGTTAAAAACATTTTTGTTAAATTATCTTGTAGTTGCATTCCTCAATTGAATTTTTCATAACAGAATTGACAACGCACATTCTTTTCTTGAAACTATTTTATCTCTAAGCTAAACAATGGTTTCTTTTCACATTTCATTGCTAATTCTCTTGTAATCTATTTCTAAACCTAAATTACGAGGTCTGAATTTCGTCTATGCTATTTCATTTTTATTTTAACTAAATCTCTCTATTTTTATACTTACATGAAAAGGGGAAAGCCCTTATCATGTATCACCCGCCGTTCCACGGGTGTTTGGAGGTGTGTGTGCTCGGAAGGTGGGGGTAATCAAAACATAAGAATAAGCGAAGTAAATATTTTTAAATATAAAATAAAAATTAAATATTATATAAAAAAAAGTTAAAACTAAATTTTTTTTTAAAAACACAAAAAACTACCGTAAGGCAAACGTAATTAATGTAAAAATCGGAAAAACAAAAACAAAAAAGAAAACAGAAAAACGAACGTTAAGACTTCAAAAAATCTGAAAAATAAAAACAAAAAAAACACGTGAAAAATGGCTTACATAATCCCGGAGGTACCCGGCGGTTCCCGGGTGTGTTTGGGTATGTGTGGTCGGGCGGAGTTGGGTTGTTAATGAAAACCTAAGAATAAGCGAAGTAAAAAAAACAGAAAAAAGAACGTTAAAAAATATGAAAACACGTGAAAAATTGCTTAAATAACCCTGCTTCAATATTAAAATTTTTAAAATTGAAAAAAAATAACATCTCACACCACGATTCGAACTAAAAACGTTTAGATAATGAGGCCGCGCTCTAAATAACTGAGCTAAGATGACGTCGCCGAAATTCCGCCGCTTTTTTTAAATCTTTAAACTAAATCAGGTTACGACGTCATTTGCGCATGCGTAGAACCGAACTCGTCATGAGTGGACGGTTTTTGCTGACCCCCCCCTGTAGAAAAGTTATGTTTTAGGATGAAAAAATTAATGTTTTTGGCCAATTTTTCGATATTTGTCGGAGGAAGTTTGGAAGTTTAAAATGATACCGAACTAGCGAAAATCTGTGACCCGTGTGGAAAGTTTTTGCGAGACATACGAACACACATACATACATACAAACATACCCACATTTTCGCTTTTATATATATAGACTAGCGGGGCTACCCGGCGTGGCTCGGGACCGTACACACAATGAAAAAATTGATTATTCTTATGAAAGAGGAATTTTGTATGTTTATGTATCATTTTCTATTTCGAGCAAAAGAATATTTTACCTACAAAAACGGGTATTACACATATGAAATAATTGTATCTTACCTAGGGTAGGTAATTTACAGTATGTATATGCAAGGACGGATAATATACAACACATTTATCTCATCAAATTCCAAGCGATGCCAGGTATTTTGCTAATATATATTCTCACCTAATTCATTCAATCCCGGGCAACGCTGGGTGTTTTGCTAGTATATATCTCAATCAATCTCATGAAATCCTGGGTGATGCAAGGTATTCTGTTAGTATATATTTCAATCAATCTAGTTCAATCCAAGGAAACGCCAAGTATTCTGCTAGTATATATTTGCATCAACTCATTACATCCCAGCTGACAATGTATTCTGCTTGGATACATTTGCATGTATCTCATTGAATCCAGGGTGACTCCTGGTAATCTGTAAGTATATATGTTAACGTATCTCGTTGAATCCCATAATTCTTGGTTTGTCACACATTTCGACAATTTAATCCACATTATCGCTCACCTGTCTAAAATAATAACTTTGAGACATTGTCTTGGTTGGTTTTTCATTACAAGCACATCATCCAAATAACTCACATTTCATCATTTTTCATAATTTTTGGATATGTTACTAATTTCAACAACCATGTCACATGATTTAACTTACATTATCGCCTCCACTCTTACTAAAATAAAAACTTTGATACATAGGCTATGGTATGTTACTAATTTCTGCTATCATTTTTCATGAGTAAATCCACATTATCGCCCCTTTCTATCAGTAAAATAATAACTTTTAGACATTGACTGGCTGATTATTTCATTACAAACCCACCAACAAAGTAACTCACATTATATTTTTCATAATTCTTGGACATGTTACTAATTTCGACAATTATTTTTAATGAAGTAACCCAAATAATCGCCACCTCTTGCTAAAATAATAACTTTCATAAATTGTCTGGTATGTCTACTTCATTATGAATATACCAATCAAATAACTCACATTTCATCATTTTTCATAATTTTTGGATATGTTGCTAATGTCAACCGTCATTTTTTCTGAGTTCAATCACATAATCCCTCTCCTCTTACTAAAGTAATACCTTTGAGACATTTCTCAGCTGTTTATTTCATTACAAACGCATCAATAAAATACCTCACACTTTTTCATAATTCTTGGATATGTTATGAATTTCGGCAATCAAATTTAATGAGCGCACATATAATCGCCCAATTCTTATTAAATCATAAATTTGCTACATTGACTGAGATGTTTATTTCATTATAAACACACCAATCAAATAACTAAAACTTCATTTTTCATAATTCTTGGATATGTTACTAATTTCGACAATAATTTTTCAAGAGTTAATCTACATTATCGCCACCTCCTATTACTAAAATAATAACTTTCAGACATTGTATGGCTGTTTTTTTTTCATTACAAACACACCTATCAATTTACTCACATTTTACCATTTTTCATAATTCTTGGATATGTTACTAATTTCCAGAATTATTGTTAATAAAGTAACCCAAATAATCGTCCCCTCATTAACCGATATGATCCCGTTCCTCTTACAAAAATAACAACTTTGATACATCTTCTAGCCTGTCTATTTCATTACGAACACACCAATCAAATAACTCACATTTAATCATTTTTCTTTATTCTATGATATGTTACTAATTTCGACAATCATTGTTTAAGATTTAACCCGCATAATCGACCCCCTCTTACTAAAATAAAAACTTTCAGACAATACCTGGGCTGTTTATTTCATTATATAAACACACCAATCAAAGAAGTCATATTTTATCATTTTTCATAATTCTTAGATATGTTACAAATTTTGACAAACGTTTTATTTTATTTAACCCACATAATCCCCTCACCTTTTGCTAAACAATAACTTTGATATATTGTTTTGCTGGTTATTTCATTATAAAGACATCAATCAAATAACTCACATTTTATAATTTTTCATAATTCTTGGATATGTTACTAACTTCAACAATCATTTTTATTATGCAACCCACATAATCGACCCCCTCTTACTAAAATATTAACTTTAAGACTATATCTGGGCTATTCAGTTCATTATAAACACGTCAATCCAATAACTTACATTTAATCACTTTTCATAATTCTTGGATATGTTACTAATTTCGACAATCGTTTTTTATAATTTAATCCACATAATATCATTTCCTTTTGCTAAAATAATTACTTTGTGAGATTGTCTGACTGGTTATTTCATTACAAACATATTAATCAAGTACATCACATTTTATCATATTTCATAAGCCTTGGATGTGTTACTAATTTTGACTATCATTTTTCATGATTTAACCCACATAATCCCTTTTCCTCTTACTAAAATTATAACTTACAGATATTATCTGGCTAGTTATTTTATTACAAACACACCAATCAAATAACTCACATATGATCATTTTTCATAATTCCTGGATATGTTACTAATTTCAACAGTCATTTTTCATTATTAACCCCACATAATTTACCCCATCCTTCTAAAGAAATAACTCTGAGGCTTTTCCTCGGCTGTTTATTTTATTATAAAAACAGAAATAAAATAACTTACATTTCATAACTTTTCATAATTCTTGGATATGTTACTTATTTCGACAATCATGTTTCATGAGTTACCCAACATTATCGCCCATCTCTAACTAAAATAATGCATTTGAGAAATTGTCTGGGCTGTCTATTTTATTACAAACATACTAATAAAATTACTAACATGTCATCAATTTTCATAATTCTTGGATATTTTACTAATTTCGATAATACTTTTTCTTGATTTAACACTAATTATAGCCCCGTTCTTACTAAAATTATAACTTTAATACATCATCTTTACTTTCTATTTGATTAAGAACACACCAAACAAATAACTCAAATTTACTCATTTTTAATAATTCTTGGATATGTTACTAATTTTTACGAACATTTTTTATCATGTAACCTACATAATTAACCCCCTCTTACTAAAATAATAACTTTCAGACTATATATGGGCTGTTTATTTCATTATAAATACATATAACTTACATTTAATCACTTTTCATATTTCTTGGATATGTTGCTAATTTCGACAATCATTTTTTCATGATTTAACCCACATAATCCCCTTCCTCTTACTAAAATAATAACTTTGAGACATTGTCTGGCTGGGGTTTTTTTTTTCTTTTTTTTCATTACTAAAATACTAACTTTCAGACAATATCTGGGCTGTTTATTTAATTACAAACACACACATCAAATAACTCACAGTTCATCATTTTTCATAATTCTTGGATATGTTACTTATTTGGACAATAATTTTTCATGATTTTACGACTTAACCGCCCCATCATGAAGTTACATACTCACTCGCATATTATAACAATGATTGTATATTTATGTAATGATATCTGACAATGAAGCTACATCCAAGGGAGTTCATTTGCATATTATAGTAATGATTGTATATTATTCTAATGGTAATCGATAATGAAGCTACATCCAAGCGAGATAACTTGCATATTATAACAATGATTGTATATTATTCTAATGGTATTTGACAATGAAGCTACATAAAAGGGACATCACTTAAATATTATAACAATGATTGTATATTATTCTAATGGTATTCGACAATGAAGCTACACCCAAGGGAGGTCACTTATATAATATAACAATGATTTCATATTAATCTAATGGTATTCGACAATGAAGCTACACCCAAGGGAGGCCACTTACATATTATAACAACAATTGTATATTAATCTAATGGAATTCGACAATGAAGCTAAACCCAAGGGAGGTCACTCGCATATTATGACAATAATTGTATATTTTTCTAATCGTTTTTCATGATTTAACCCACATCATCCCCTCTCCTCTTGCTAAAATAAAAACTTTGAGACATTGATACTGGTTATTTCATGATAAATACACGAATCAAATAACTCACATTCTATCATTTTTCATAATTCTTGGATATGTTACTAATTTCGACAATCATTTTCGATGATTTAACACGCATAATCGCCCCTCTCTTACTAAAATAACAACCATGCGACATTGTCTAGGGTGTCTATTTCATTACCAATATGCACATCAAATAACTAACATTTCATAATTTTTCATAATTCTTGGATAAGTTATTAATTTCGACAATCATGTTTCATGAGTTAACCCACATAATCCCCTTCCTCTTATCAAATTAATACATTTGAGACATTGTCTGTGCTGGTAATTTCATTACAAACACACCAATCACATAACTCACATTTCATACTTTTTCACTTTTCTTGGATATGTTACTAATTTCTACAATCATTTTTAATGATGTAACCCACATAATCGACCCCCTCTTAATAAAATATTAGTTTAAAGACTATATCTGGGCTGTTCATTTCATTATAAAACCCCAATCCAATAACTTACATTTAATCACTTTTCATAATTCTTGGATATGTTACTAATTTCGACAATCGTTTTTCATAATTTAGCCCACATAATATCCTTTCCTTTGCTAAAATAATTATTTGTGACATTGCCTGGCGTGTTATTTCATTATAAACACACCAACAAATAACTCGCATTTCATCATTTTTCATAATTCTGTGATATGTTATTAATCTGGACAATAATTTTTCATGATTTTACGACATAATCACACCATGTTCCTATATGGGGTATTCTGTAAGCACAAATATCCACCTATCTGATCCGATCCCAGGAATTCTCCTAGGAAACATCCCACCCATGACATCCAATCCCAGGCAACGTTGTGTATTTTACTAATACATATATCCACCTTTCTGATACAATCCCCGGCAACGCTGGGTATTATGCTAGTACAAATATCCAGCTATGAAGCCATATCCTAGAGCGTTCACTGGCATAATATTACATTGATTGCATATTAATCTAATGGTATTCGACAATGAGGCTACATCCAAGGTAGGTCACTTGCATATTATAACAATGATTGTATATCAATCTAATTGTATTCAAAAATGAAACTACAGCCAAGTGAAGCCACTTGCGTAATCTAATGGTAGTCGACAATTAAGTTACACCAAAGGGAGGTCACTCGCATGTTATAACAATGAGTGTATATTAATCTAATAACTTGCATACTATAACAATGATTGTATATTATTCTAATGGTATTCGAGAACAAAGCTACATTCAAGGGAGGTCAGTTGCATATTATAACAATGATTGTATATCAACCTACTGCTATTCAACAGTAAAGCTACATCCAAGCGAGGTTACTTGCATATTATAACAATGATTGTATATTATTCAAATGGAATCTGACAGTGAAGCTACATCCAAGGGAGGTCACTTGCATATTATAACAATGATTTTATATAAATGTAATGGCATTCGAGAATGAAGCTACATCCAAGGGAGGTCACTTACAAATTATGACAATGAATGTATATAGATCTAATGGTATTCGCAAATGAAGTTACATCTAAGGGAGGTCACTTGCATATTATGACAATAATTGTATATTAATATAATGGAATTCTAGAATGAAGCCACACTCAATGGAGGTCACTTACATAGTATGAAAACAATTGCATATTAATCTAATGGTATTCGACAATTAAGCTACACTCTATGGAAGTCACTTGCATATTACACCAATGTTTTTATATTATTCTAATGGTATTCAACAAAGATGCTACATCCAAGGGAGGTCACTTACATATTATGGCAATGATTGTATATTATTCTAATGGTATTCAAAAATGAAGCTACACCCAAGGGAGGTTACTTACATATTATGACAATGATTATATATTAATTTAATGGAATTCGACAATAAGGCTACATCCAAGGTAGTTCACTCGCATATTATAACAATGATTGTATATTAATCGAATGGAATTCGACAATGAAGCTACATCAAAGGGAGGTCACTTGCATATTACCCCAATGATTGCATATTAGTCTAATGGTATTCGATAATGACGCTTATTCCAAGGGAGGTGAGTTGAATATTATCACAATGATTGAATATTAATCTAATGATATTTGACCGATACTGTTTAAGCACCTTCAAAATTGTCAAATCGGCCTATAATCCACAAACACCTTAAAAATTGTCAAATCGGCCTATAATCCACAAACACCTTAAAAATTGTCAAATCGGAACTATAATGCACAAGCACCATCAAAATTTTTCAAATCGTACCTATACTGCACAAGCACCTTCAAAATTGTCGAATCGGACCTATACTTCACCTATATGATACAATCACAGGCGACACTTGGTATTCTGCTAGTACACATCCACCTATGTCATACAATCCCGGGCGACGCCGGTTTTTTATGCTAGTGCCTACTTTATCCAATCCTGGGCTATGCCGGGTATTTTACTAGTACAGATATTAAGCTACACTAAAGGGAGGTCACTTGCATATTATAACAATGATTGTATATTAATATAATGGAATTCGACAATGCAGCTACATCCAAGGGAGGTTACTTGCATATTATAACAATGATTGTATATTGATCTAATGGAATCTGATGATGAAGCTACATCCAAGGGAGGTCACTTGCATATTGTAACATATATACTGCACAAAAACCTTCTAAATTTTCACATCGGACCTATAATGCACAAGCACCTTCTAAATTTTTCAAATTGGACCTATACTGCACAAGCACTTTATAAATTTTTCAACTTGGACCTAAACTGCACAAGCACCATCAAATATTTTCAAATCGGACCTATACTGCACAAGCACCTTCAAAATTCTATTACAGGCGACGCTGGGTATTTTGCTCCTACATATGCACCAACTCATGCCCTGTCCCTTCCTCCCTCTCTCCAATACGCATCTTTTTTTTTCTTGGCCTTCGGGCCGAGATCAAAGTGTAGTATCTGTTCCGGCAGATGCTGCACTTAAGATAATTTGTACCAGTCAATGGAGGGGAAACCCTCTATACTGGGAACCGCCTGGGTAATACCTAGGAGGTCCACCCTCCCAGGCCTTGCCACCGGGCTTTCCGGTGGGGCAAGTTTATTGCTTGCTGCCTGAGGCGCCCCGACCGGGGAATGCCGACGGGGTTACTCAGGCAATTTTTAAAATTGCAGGAGTGCCCCTCCTTTAGGGGAGCCTGCGGGGTTCCCACTTTCCGGCCTTGTGCCACATAATGCTGATGTGGGCAGCATTTAAATAAAAACCCTCTATACTGGGACAATTATTATTTTTGGTAACCAGAGTGCCCCCTTTTTGCCTACTTTTAGGGGAGCTGGTTTTTCCTCACATTAAAAACGGCCTTGTGCCTAATTTGCTCAGTGGGGGAGCAAATAAATACCATCTGTTCCGACAGATACTACAAGCTATGACTAGCAAAGACCAGATGTGGGGGCAACCCCACATGCCTGACCATTAACCAGCTTCCATTTCCAACCTCTCGGGAGCTGGTCCCCTTTTTCCCTTCCCCCTCCCTTCACTCCTCACATTAAAAATCGGCCTTGTGCCTAATTTGCTCGGTGGGGGAGCAAATAAACACCATCTGTTCCGGCAGATGCTGCACTTGGGATGATTTGTACCAGTCAATGGAGGGGAAACCCTCTATACTGGGACAATTATTATTTTTGGTAACCAGAGTGCCCCCTTTTTGCCTACTTTTAGGGGAGCTGGTTTTTACCTCACATTAAAAACGGCCTTGTGCCTAATTTGCTCAGTGGGGGAGCAAATAAATACCATCTGTTCCGGCAGATGCTGCAAGCTATGACTAGCTATGACTAGCAAAGACCAGATGTGGGGGCAACCCCACATGCCTGACCATTAACCAGCTCCCATTTCCCACCTCTCGGGAGCTGGTCCCCTTTTTCCCTTCCCCCTCCCTTCACTCCTCACATTAAAAATCGGCCTTGTGCCTAATTTGCTCGGTGAGGGAGCAAATAAATACCATCTGTTCCGGCAGATACTGCAAGCTATGACTAGCTATGACTAGCTATGACTAGCAAAGACCAGATGTGGGGGCAACCCCACATGCCTGACCTTTAACCAGCTCCCATTTCCCACCTCTCGGGAGCTGGTCCCCTTTTTCCCTTCCCCCTCCCTTCACTCCTCACATTAAAAATCGGCCTTGTGCCTAATTTGCTCTGTGGGGGAGCAAATAAATACCATCTGTTCCGGCAGATACTGCAAGCTATGACTAGCTATGACTAGCAAAGACCAGATGTGGGGGCAACCCCACATGCCTGACCATTAACCAGCTCCCATTTCCCACCTCTCGGGAGCTGGTCCCCTTTTTTCCTTCCCCCTCCCTTCACTCCTCACATTAAAAATCGGCCTTGTGCCTAATTTGCTCGGTGGGGGAGCAAATAAACACCATCTGTTCCGGCAGATGCTGCACTTGGGATGATTTGTACCAGTCAATGGAGGGGAAACCCTCTATACTGGGACAATTATTATTTTTGGTAACCAGAGTGCCCCCTTTTTGCCTACTTTTAGGGGAGCTGGTTTTTACCTCACATTAAAAACGGCCTTGTGCCTAATTTGCTCAGTGGGGGAGCAAATAAATACCATCTGTTCTGGCAGATGCTGCAAGCTATGACTAGCTATGACTAGCAAAGACCAGATGTGGGGCAACCCCACATGCCTGACCATTAACCAGCTCCCATTTCCCACCTCTCGGGAGCTGGTCCCCTTTTTCCCTTCCCCCTCCCTTCACTCCTCACATTAAAAATCGGCCTTGTGCCTAATTTGCTCGGTGGGGGAGCAAATAAATACCATCTGTTCCGGCAGATACTGCAAGCTATGACTAGCTATGACTAGCAAAGACCAGATGTGGGGGCAACCCCACATGCCTGACCATTAACCAGCTCCCATTTCCCACCTCTCGGGAGCTGGTCCTCTTTTTCCCTTCCCCCTCCCTTCACCCCTCACATTAAAAATTGGCCTTGTGCCTAATTTGCTCGGTGGGGGAGCAAATAAATACCATCTGTTCCGGCAGATACTGCAAGCTATGACTAGCTATGACTAGCTAAGACCAGATGTGGGGGCAACCCCACATGCCTGACCATTAACCAGCTCCCATTTCCCACCTCTCGGGAGCTGGTCCCCTTTTTCCCTTCCCCCTCCCTTCACTCCTCACATTAAAAATCGGCCTTGTGCCTAATTTGCTCGGTGGGGGAGCAAATAAATACCATCTGTTCCGGCAGATACTGCAAGCTATGACTAGCTATGACTAGCTATGACTAGCAAAGACCAGATGTGGGGGCAACCCCACATGCCTGACCTTTAACCAGCTCCCATTTCCCACCTCTCGGGAGCTGGTCCCCTTTTTCCCTTCCCCCTCCCTTCACTCCTCACATTAAAAATCGGCCTTGTGCCTAATTTGCTCTGTGGGGGAGCAAATAAATACCATCTGTTCCGGCAGATACTGCAAGCTATGACTAGCTATGACTAGCAAAGACCAGATGTGGGGGCAACCCCACATGCCTGACCATTAACCAGCTCCCATTTCCCACCTCTCGGGAGCTGGTCCCCTTTTTCCCTTCCCCCTCCCTTCACTCCTCACATTAAAAATCGGCCTTGTGCCTAATTTGCTCGGTGGGGGAGCAAATAAACACCATCTGTTCCGGCAGATGCTGCACTTGGGATGATTTGTACCAGTCAATGGAGGGGAAACCCTCTATACTGGGACAATTATTATTTTTGGTAACCAGAGTGCCCCCTTTTTGCCTACTTTTAGGGGAGCTGGTTTTTACCTCACATTAAAAACGGCCTTGTGCCTAATTTGCTCAGTGGGGGAGCAAATAAATACCATCTGTTCCGGCAGATGCTGCAAGCTATGACTAGCTATGACTAGCAAAGACCAGATGTGGGGCAACCCCACATGCCTGACCATTAACCAGCTCCCATTTCCCACCTCTCGGGAGCTGGTCCCCTTTTTCCCTTCCCCCTCCCTTCACTCCTCACATTAAAAATCGGCCTTGTGCCTAATTTGCTCGGTGGGGGAGCAAATAAATACCATCTGTTCCGGCAGATGCAACACTTAAGATGATTTGTGCCAGTCAATGGAGGGGAAACCCTCTATACTGGGACAATTATTATTTTTGGTAACCAGAGTGCCCCCCCTTTTGCCTACTTTTAGGGGAGCTGGTTTTTACCTCACATTAAAAACGGCCTTGTGCCTAATTTGCTCAGTGGGGGAGCAAATAAATACCATCTGTTCCGGCAGATACTGCAAGCAAAGACCATATGTGGGGGCAACCCTACATATAAGACCTTGGTCAATGTAGGGGCAACCCTTCATGCCAATTGTCACTATCCAGCTCCCCTACTCCCCGGGGAGTTGGTCCCCATTTCCCCTTCACTCCTCACTTTAAAAATCGGCCTTGTGCCTAATTTGCTCGGTGGGGGAGCAAATAAATACCATCTGTTCCGGCAGATACTGCAAGCTATGACTAGCTATGACTAGCAAAGACCAGATGTGGGGGCAACCCCACATGTCTGACCTTTAACCAGCTCCCATTTCCCACTTCTCGGGAGCTGGTCCCCTTTTCCCCTTCCCCCTCCCTTCACTCCTCACATTAAAAATCGGCCTTGTGCCTAATTTGCTCGGTGGGGGAGCAAATAAATACCATCTGTTCCGGCAGATACTGCAAGCTATGACTAGCTATGACTAGCAAAGACCAGATGTGGGGGCAACCCCACATGCCTGACCATTAACCAGCTCCCATTTCCCACCTCTCGGGAGCTGGTCCTCTTTTTCCCTTCCCCCTCCCTTCACCCCTCACATTAAAAATTGGCCTTGTGCCTAATTTGCTCGGTGGGGGAGCAAATAAATACCATCTGTTCCGGCAGATACTGCAAGCTATGACTAGCTATGACTAGCAAAGACCAGATGTGGGGGCAACCCCACATGCCTGACCTTTAACCAGCTCCCATTTCCCACCTCTCGGGAGCTGGTCCCCTTTTTCCCTTCCCCCTCCCTTCACTCCTCACATTAAAAATCGGCCTTGTGCCTAATTTGCTCTGTGGGGGAGCAAATAAATACCATCTGTTCCGGCAGATACTGCAAGCTATGACTAGCTATGACTAGCAAAGACCAGATGTGGGGGCAACCCCACATGCCTGACCATTAACCAGCTCCCATTTCCCACCTCTCGGGAGCTGGTCCCCTTTTTCCCTTCCCCCTCCCTTCACTCCTCACATTAAAAATCGGCCTTGTGCCTAATTTGCTCGGTGGGGGAGCAAATAAATACCATCTGTTCCGGCAGATACTGCAAGCTATGACTAGCTATGACTAGCTATGACTAGCAAAGACCAGATGTGGGGGCAACCTCACATGCCTGACCTTTAACCAGCTCCCATTTCCCACCTCTCGGGAGCTGGTCCCCTTTTCCCTTCCCCCTCCCTTCACTCCTCACATTAAAAATCGGCCTTGTGCCTAATTTGCTCGGTGGGGGAGCAAATAAATACCATCTGTTCCGGCAGATACTGCAAGCTATTACTAGTTATGACTAGCTATGACTAGCAAAGACCAGATGTGGGGGCAACCTCACATGCCTGACCTTTAACCAGCTCCCATTTCCCACCTCTCGGGAGCCAGTCCCCTTTTTCCCTTCCCCCTCCCTTCACTCCTCACATTAAAAATCGGCCTTGTGCCTAATTTGCTCGGTGGGGGAGCAAATAAATACCATCTGTTCCGGCAGATACTGCAAGCTATGACTAGCTATGACTAGCTATGACTAGCAAAGACCAGATGTGGGGGCAACCTCACATGCCTGACCTTTAACCAGCTCCCATTTCCCACCTCTCGGGAGCTGGTCCCCTTTTTCCCTTCCCCCTCCCTTCACTCCTCACATTAAAAATCGGCCTTGTGCCTAATTTACCCAATGGGGGAGCAAATGAATACCTCAAAGTGTAGTATCTGTTCTTAGAAATAAAGTTGTTTCATTTTTCGCCCCCTCCTCCCACTAACTCATAATATGCCTCTCAACTTCCTCAAAAATATATAATACGCATTTTATTTTTTACTTGGACTTTTGGCTTATGGCACGGGCGGTGCTGGGTCCTTCGGAACCCACCCCGCTTAGGTTCTAGCTAAGAAAAACTTAAGAAGACTCTTGACTGGTGGTACAAATGAGATCCTGTTCCCGTTTTTATTTTTTCTGGTACTAGAGAACCTCTGAGTCGCCCCCTACCACACCACTCGTTTGTTTTTTGAACACCCCCGGTCACTCCCCTACTCAGGGGTCACCTTCCAACACCCTCCTCCCGCTGCTTTATTTTCGCCCACCCACACTAAGGCTCTTTCACAATCCCCAATAGGGATCTCCCTGCTTGTTTTCGGTTCCCCGGAAAACAGTGGGGGGGGGGAGGGTCTAGTCACATAGAGTAGAACAGGGGGGTCAATACTAACAACCCAGTAGATTTTTCTTTTTTGTTTTCTTTTATTTTTGCAAAGAACTTTTTTCAAGTAGTTTCCCCCACGCCACGAATTTTCACACACATTTTATTTAAGAACTTTTTATTTTTCAAATGAAATTGAACTTTAACACATACACAAAAAAAAAAAAAAGAAAAAGAAAAAAAAAAAAAATGCATACACAAACACACAGACAAATGTTGATTAATTTGTACATATATTTTTTGAATCATAAACGCTGGGGATTTTTTAGTTAGTTTAAGATCCATAGAGTGAATGAGGTATTTTGATAAATGTTGCCAGTCAAGAGTAAGACTCCAAAGTCTCCATGATTTACTTTTGTTAGATAGTCACAAAGACCCTGAACTTTTTCCCCTCCCCAATTTCTTATAGGGCCTTGTGCCTAAGTTTGTTGCATTGTATTTTTTCATGTTTTTTTCAATCTTTTATTGCAATTACTGTAAAATATGACGTCAATAAACTATATAAATAAGATGAAAGTGTAGTATCTGTTCTCTCAGCATACGAAACTTCTGCTCTTGGAAGGGATCCACCACCGGGCTCTTAGGCTAGGTTAAGGTGCTTTTACATACTAACCTTCGTTAGCAAGGACCAGACCCCCTCTTTTGGGGAGTCAGGACCTCGAGGACCGACTCCACATTTGTGAGAGCTAGGACCCGAAAACCGATCCCTTCTGGGAGTTTGGAATTTCGGGACCAGCACCACTAAGTTGGTAGTTGTGACCGGCTTTTGTTGGTTTTTTCCTTTTTGTTATTTGTTTTTCTTCGTTTCGGTCTCACCTCTCGAGACTGGGATGGTCTACTCTCCACCCTTAATTGCCTGAGCAGCATTCTGACCTGCCAGGCCAAAACTTTGTCTATCTTCGCTGCTCTCCCAGTGGATCGAGCAGACAGGGTTCGCTTTCTCGCGTCTGTTGGGTAGCTAGTGGGTAGGGTGACGGCGGGTAGGGCCGGTGTTTCGTTTTTGCTCCTCTCTGTGGGCAGAAATGTCTATCCCCTCTCTCTCTTAATTGCGACGCGGCACTCTGACCCGCTAGCACCCACTGCGTCTTTCTTCTCTGCTCTCCCCCTCGTGGGGGGATTCGAGCTGCTAAACCGACTTCCCCGTGAGGGGAGGTCAAAACTCTAATTCTTCTGAGCCCGCTCCTCCCCCTCCACCCGCTCCTCCCCCTCCACTCCCTCCATTCCCCTGGGTTTTTCTTTTCTCCCCACTGCACTTTGGTCCGCGTCAGCAGCCAACAGTTCCACCACAATGCCAGGCAAGAGGGGCACATCACCCCTACTGCACAACGTCTCCCCAGAAGAAGAATCCCCATCTGAGGGAGCAACTTCGCCTCCCAGCAAAACGGAGGCGGCGAACAAGGTAGGGCCGCAGCCGGCGGCGACCTTGGAAGAAATTGGGAGGGAAGGGCTGCAGCCCGCGGCGACCCCCCGAAAAGCACCTGCAACCGCTCCCCGCAAGGGCAACCCAGCGGAAAAAGCTGCTGGAATGCCGAGGAGATTGCAGAACAAAGCAAACTAGCTGCACCCCAAGACAGCAGAGCCAAGGGAGGAAGACCGGGAAACCCATCCCCCGCTCCCCCAAAGGGTAACTCCCCAACAGCAAAGGAGGAAAACAGCACCGTGGACAAAACCAAGGAGCTGTGTGAAGCTGCAATAGCCTCCATCCATTCACTATTCGATGGAGAGGACAGTGATTGGTCCCCCAACACTCCCCAAGAGGACCAAGACATGAAAAGTATAGTACGGGAAGGGGATGACTCTCCAGCCAGTGTTAACAAAATCAAATTGGAGGGAGAGACACCCTTGACGGTACTAACGAAGGCATCAGCTGGGAACACAGCCCCAGAAGGGGAGACACCACCATCCCCCAAGGAGACGGCCACCCAGCAACGGAAAAAGATCAAAAGAAAGGGGAGCGGCCCGAAGAGCAAACCAAGCCAGGACGCAACAACTTC
Source organism: Euprymna scolopes (assembly GCF_053919585.1). Lineage (NCBI taxonomy): Eukaryota > Metazoa > Mollusca > Cephalopoda > Sepiida > Sepiolidae > Euprymna > Euprymna scolopes. The sequence continues at coordinate 31,745,157 of NC_136524.1, read as the reverse complement.
AAATGCGCAATGGCCAACTTTTCCTGGTAACAGTCCGGCTCCGAAGCCAGTAACGCCCACAACAGTGGAGAGCCCTACAGAACCAGCTACGCCCCCGGTCCCGAGTCCAGCTGACACCCAACAGGACGGAGGACCAGCATGGGGCCCCAAAGAGCAGCAAGGAAAGTTGACGCCCAAGGACTACAGAGCGCTCTTTAACTCCACTTACAAAGAGTACACCCAGGGGAACAACATTTAGCACCTCCCGGGTCAAGTGGAAGTTTTGGAGAAAAGAGTGCAATCGCTGATTACGTCAGACATAAGAACAAGGAGTTTAACGGGCGTCAACAAGGACACGATGGTGAATGTGCTGCTGGAGCAGAACATCCTGGCCAACTACATCTGCAGAAGGAGTTACGCACAGTGGGATGTTCTGCTCCCCACCTCCGAAGATGCAGTCAGGCTGTCCAGGACCAGTCATCAGAGCAGGAACATCAAGCTCCAACCAATTTATATGAACAAAAGGAGAGCAAATGTTTCTGCTCTAAACGTCCCCTGCTACATGGAGGCCAAACAACTGGAGGCCATCCTAAGTCAGTATGGGGACGTGGGGGAAATTACCCCGGTCCGCGGTTTAAGAAATATCATGACCGGGGACTACAAAGTACAAATGGTCCTGGACAAGGCTGGATTCTGCGCCATCCCAGCCACACTCAAGTTCGGAGACTGGACACTCTCCCTTATAGTGGAAGGGAGGAAGCCCCATTGCTGGCTGTGCACACAACAAGGGCACATGGCTAAAGACTGTCCGAAGAAGAATGGGGGAAAGAAGCCAACAAAAGTGGCGGGACCAAGCAAGACAACAAATCAAGGCGCTGCTCCTGCGCCGGCAGCAAATCCTCCAGAGGCACAAGCAGGTTGGGTGATGGTCGTAAAGAAAGGCAAGACCAACAAACAGCCATCTTTGCAGAAAGTCACCCAAGACCAATCAAAGATCGAGACGGTGACAGAAAACATGGACGTGCAGATGCCCTCCTCCTCAAACAAGAGGAAATTACCAGAATCTGAGGAGGAGGTCGTGTCAGAGGCAGAGGAAGAGACTACAACAGCTTCCACGGCCGTAAGCGCAAAAGAGATCAGGAGGGCCAGGAGGAGAAAAAGCCACAAGACACGCGCAAACCCCCCTACCCCCACTGAGACTGAGAAGGACTCCCTCGAAATAACACAGGATGAGCCCCCTGTTATCCCACCACTCCAGCAGCCCGAACAACCTTCCCCCTCTCCCACAAAGGCCCCAAGAAACTCTTCCCGCCCCTCATCCCGTGATAGGAGCCAAAAAGAAGAAACCGAACAGGCTACCCCTTCCCCAAGTACCCAGTCTCCCCCTCAACCAAAAGAGGTCCCCTCCCTCATTCCCAAAGTCCGCACTGAACGGACCAAAAAACTCCCCTTCCTGCCAGGAGGCAGGATTTGTGAACCTGACCCTCACAAACTGGCACCGGACCTCAAAGGACAACAGAAGGTCTGGTACAATAAGCTAAAGAGCCTTGAACACGTCGGAGGAGACAACATGGCAGACCCCACAAAATTTAAGAATGCTCCCTTGTTGACCACTTTCGTTAGGGTCAACAAGGACACTAGGACTGAAGGAATGTGGGCGATGATTAAGGCAGTGAAGGATGCGATCCCAGGCCAGCAGCTGGTGGATAGGGACCATCCTTCGCTGACCAACATTTTCTTCAAATGCGAGGGCAGAATCCCCATGTATGTGCACCCACCGCTATACAGGGCACTTAAACTAACCTTCCCCCTGGATGTGGGAGGTGTGGCCAAGGATGGATTACCCTCATCGGATTTACTTACCGGCAGCCTCGGCCAGGCCTGCCATGTCCTTACTGCCAAGGATTTCAGACCCGTCTGTGACACTGAATAAGATAAGTGAACATGGCTTTGAACTTGGCTACATTTAATGAGGGGCATCAGGTGTCGAAGCAAGGCCTCGCGCGTTGTGAGAGACTTGGTGTCCCTTAAGGTAGATATTGCCGCTATCCAGGAGACCCACTTTGTTTGTGACGAGAATTGTCAGGGGCTGGTAAACGATTACGATGTCTACTCAGCATATGGCAATACTTATAGTCGTGGAATCTCCTTGCTAGTGAGTCGCACCCTGTCAGTGCCGGTGAATGTTGTTCATGCAGGCGAGGATGGGCGGGCGATCGTTGTTGATGTTGCCATTAATTGCAGTGTTTTTCAGATTGTCGCTGTTTATGCTCCCAATTCTCATGGAGAGAGGGTATCCTTTTTTCGACGGTTGGAGGGCTTCTTAGTGGATCCGGAACGGTTAGTGTTAATGGGTGATTGGAATGCAATCCTTGATCCCAAGATAGATAAGGTCCGGGGGACTAGCGGGTCGGTGTGGTATGACAACAGTCTGTCTGACCTGATGGCCTCGTGCGATCTCATCGACAGATTCCGTCTGGATCACCCGGGGTGGGAGATGTGGATGTGGCATCCTGTAGTGCCTTCCCATCCGAGTACTTACTTGGATCGGATGCTAGTTAGAAGAGGCGACGTAGACTTTCTATTGTGCTCCACGTTCCACTTGCTAGGACACTCGGACCATAAACTCGTTATGGCCCGTTTGAACTGAAGTGCTAGGCCTAAACTAGCCGGATGCTGGAAGTTCATCAGCACCTTGTTGGAGCTGGAGGACTACCGGTTGAAGGTTACCGAATTAATTCAGCGGGCTTTAATGGGGGCGGTTACAGGGAGTAAGTGGTGGGTTAGTCTTAAGGCCAAAATTAGATGCTTCTCTGTTCAATACAGCCAACGCCTCGCGTTACATAAGGCTAAGGCAAAGAAGCGCTTAGAGGATAAGTTAACCCGGGCGTGGAGGGGGGAGGACCCCCTAGAGGTAGCACTAGCTAAACAGGACCTCAGCCGCTTGGCTAGCGAGCGGTATGAAGGTCAGGTAGTTAGGGCTAGGTTAATGAACGTCTCTAACGAAGCTGTTAATGTTGACGCTGTTGAGCGTAAGGCTGCTCTAAGGCGCGGTTTGGACGGGTACATTCGGAAAGTTCATAACCTGGAAGGACACGCCCTAGTATCGACGCGGGAGATCTGTGGGGGGTTTCGGGAGCATCTATCGGAGCACTTCACCCAACTACCCGGACTCAGGGTCGATGGGTTTGGCAGCTATTTGGCTGACTCGCCCTGCCTAACGGCGGCTCGGACGGCTAGCTGTGATGGTCTTGTTACGGAACATGAGGTCATTACTGCATTGAAGCAGGTCGGCTACAACAAGTCCCCAGGGCTTGATGGTTTACCCTACGAGTTTTACTTGAGGCTGTCGCCCATGTTGGTCCCTATTCTGAAGGATATGTTCAACCATTGGTTTGCTCAGGGTTCCATCCCTGGACAGGTGACCAAGGGAGTGATCACATTGCTGAGGAAAGGTCAACGGCATGGTGGGGTGGAAAACTTTGATGACTTTAGGCCCTTGACTCTGCTAAACACAGAGTTAAAGATTTTGGCAAAGATTCTTACGAATCGTTTGCAAGTTGTCATCACTGACTTGATCGAACCCGACCAGAGTTATGCTGTGAAGGGGAGATCGATTCAAGATAATCTTCATTTGATTCGCTCGATCATAGAGGGAACAGAAGACGACACGGAAGCCGCGCTGATCAGTTTGGATCAGTCCAAGGCGTTCGATAGGGTCGACCATCGGTTCCTGGGATCTGTGCTAGAGGCCGCCGGATTTAATCCGGACTTCCGCAAGTGGATCTTTGTCCTGTATGATAGACCGACGGTAGCGGTGCAGATCAACGGTAAGCTGTCGGAGTCATTCGGCGTCTCCCAGTTGGTGTGTCAGGGTTGTCCGCTGTCACCTCTTTTGTACGTCCTGGCATTGGAACCCCTCCTTCGCAAGTTAAGGGACGAGGCGGCTACACCAGTCCTGTGCGGAATTGCTTTACCTGGAGGCACACGAGTCAGGGTTTCCGCGTTCGCCAATGACGTCACTGTGTTCGTGTCTTGCCCCACGGAAGTTCAAGCGGTGGTTGAGGTGCTTGCTCGATACGAAGAAGTCACAGGGGCTGTCTTCAACCGCAGCAAGTCTGTCGGCCTGCGGTCGGGAGCCTGGACCAGGGTAAACTCGCTTCCAGGCATCTTCAGCTGGACCGATGGACCGGTCCGTATTCTCGGTGTTTGGTTTGGACCGGGACTTCAGCTGGAGAAAAACTGGTCGGAAGTATATGGCAAGGTCAAATCGTTGGTCAAGACTTGGATTTGAATTGTCCTTGAAGGGTCGGGCGGAGGCGTATGCTACATACGTCTTTCCGCTCATCCTTTACCGATTGTCTGTACTTCCTCTCCCTGCACAACGCATAACCAGCTTACAAAAGCGCCTCGACTCACTCCTGTGGGACGAGGGTAAGCATTATGTGTGCAAAGAGGTCTGTGTCCAACATCCGAGCGAGGGAGGCCTGGGTCAGCCCAATCTCTTGTGTCATAAAAACGCCGAGAGATTGGCTTTCCTAGGTCGTTCGCTAGAGGAGAACGCTCCTTGGGTCCCTGTGGTTGAGAACTCGTTTCCCAATCTCAAACCCGACCCCTTGGTAGAAGGTCGTCATAAACCGAGGGGGGAGCCCAAGGTCTTTGCCGAAATCTGGACTGCACTTAGAGCTTTGCCGGGGGCCAGTGTCCTCGAACAGCTTAGAAAGAGCCTTTATTGGGAGTTAGTGGTGGTTACCGTGAAGGATCCTCTTTGTAGGCAGTTAGGTTGGTCGATGGAGGTTATCCGCTCTCAATGGAGTTGGGCGCCGGGTCGGGATTTTTTTACTAACTCGGAATTTTTCCTGACCTGGCAACTGGTCCGAAAGGCACTGCCCCTCTTCGACGAATTCAGCAAGTACAAAGAACATACAAGTGCCTGGTGCCCGCGCTGCGACGAACACAAGCTCGAATCCCTCGAGCTTGCATTTTTTAGTTGCAGCCGGATCCAGGCCCTATTGGAATACGTCGAAGGGGTAACGGCCCGCATCAATGCTGAGTGCCCACTCGAACTCGACGAAGGATATTTCGTGTACAACATGGCGCCACCGTTCCCCAGGGAGGAAAGAATGGTTTTCCTGGCGATCCTAGCAGTGGCGCGCATGGTGATCTGGATCACGCGCCTCAAGTTGGTCTGCGAAGGGATATCTGTTCCGGATCGGGATCTGATCGTTTACTTTAAACATCTGCTTAAAGTAAAGATCAGATGCGATTGGAGGAGGTTGCCTCGAGTGGAGTTTAAAAAGAGGTGGGTGCACAACACTAGTCTGTGCATCCGTCGAGGAGCCAAATTCCAATACGTGTTCCCTCCTTAAGTATGGCACGGGCGGTGCTGGGTCCTTCGGAAACCATCCCGCTTTGATTCTAGCTAAGGCATCTTAAGAAGACTTTTGACTGGTGGTACAATTGAGATCCTGTTCCTGATTTTATTTTTTGGTATTAGAGAACCTCTGAGTCTGCCCACCCCCTCTGCACCACATCTTTGTTTTCTGATACCCCCCCGGTCACCCCCCCCCCCTACTCAGAGGTCACCTTCCAACCCCCTCCATCCGTTGCTTTATTTTCTCCCACTTCCATCAAGGTTTCTTCCCCAAACCCCATTAGGGATCGGCCTACTTGTTTTCCAGGGAACCGAAAACAGTGGCGGGGGGGGGGAGGGTCTAGTCACATAGAGTAGTACAGGGGGTGGGGCCTCACTAACAACCCAGTAGAATTTATTTTTTTATTTTTGACCTGAATTTTTTGGCTAGTTTTTTCCCCACTCCACGAACATTTTATACTGATAATTCAAAAACTTTTTATTTTCTAATGAAATCGAACTTTATTTTCTCACACATGCATATACACACACATAAAAAAACACATGCATATACACACACACAAAAAAAAAATGCACACACAACACACAGAAAAGTTTATACAAATTGTAAATATGTTATTTTTACACTGAACGCTGGGGTTCTTAGTTAGATTAGGATCCACAGAGTGAATGAGGTATTTTGGTAAATGTTGCCAGTCAAGAGTAAGACTCCAAAGTCATCATGATTCACAATATTAGATAGTCACAAAGACCCTGTACCCTCCCCCTCCCAATTTCTTATAGGGCCTTGTGCATAATTTTGTTTTCAGTAATTGTTTCATGTTTTTTGTGAAATTTATTTTTTATGAAGATTATGTGTACTTTTGCCGGAAATAAAATATATAGATAAGATCAAAGTGTAGTATCTGTTCTTAGAATTAAAGCGGTTTCATCCTTCTCCTCCTACCCCCACTAAGAAAATAAGGAGAGAAAATATATAATACGCATTTTTTTTTTAGTTGGTCTTTTGGCTAAGATCAAAGTGTAGTATCTGTTCCGGCAGATACTGCACTTAAGATAATTTGTACCAGTCAATGGAGGGGAAACCCTCTATACTGGGACAATTATTATTTTTGGTAACCAGAGTGACCCCTTTTAGGGGAGCTGGTTTTTACCTCACATTAAAAACGGCCTTGTGCCTAATTTGCTCAGTGGGGGAGCAAATAAATACCATCTGTTCCGGCAGATGCTGCACTTGGGATAATTTGTACCAGTCAATGGAGGGGAAACCCTCTATACTGGGACAATTATTATTTTGGGTAACCAGAGTGCCCCGCTTTTTGCCTACTTTTAGGGGAGCTGGTTTTTACCTCACATTAAAAACGGCCTTGTGCCTAATTTGCTCAGTGGGGGAGCAAATAAACACCATCTGTTCCGGCAGATACTGCAAGCTTTGACTAGCAAAGACCAGATGTGGGGGCAACCCCACATGCCTGACCTTTAACCAGCTCCCATTTCCCACCTCTCGGGAGCTGGTCCCCTTTTTTTCCCTTCCCCCTCCCTTCACTCCTCACATTAAAAATTGGCCTTGTGCCTAATTTGCTCGGTGGGGGAGCAAATAAATACCATCTGTTCTTAGAATTAAAGCGGTTTTATCCTTCCCCCCCCCCAAGTAAATATAAATTATGCATCTTTTTTTAATAGGAGATAATGCTCGGGAGAAAATTAAGCTGTATAAGACGGTTACTTGGTCTTTTGGCTTAAATCAAAGTGTAGTATCTGTTCTTAGAATTAAAGCGGTTTCATCCCCCCCCCCCACTAAGTAAATATAAATTATGCATCTTTTTTTAATAGGAGATAATGCTCGGGAGAAAATTAAGCTGTATAAGACGGTTCTGTTCTTAGAATTCAAACTAATATACGAAAATATATAATACGCATGTTTTTTTACTTGGTCTTTTTGACTAAGATCAAAGTGTAGTATCTGTTCCTAGGCCTGGGATGTGATCAGATACAATCACTCATATGTTTGTTTATTTACATTTTAAAACACAGTAAAACGAATCTCGTTTCCAGTCTAGACATCTCTCTCTCTCTCTCTCTCTCTCTCTCTCTCTCTCTCTCTCTCTCTCTCTGTTTGCGTGTGTGTGTCTCTCTCTCTCTCTGTCTCACTTCGTCTTCCTTAACCTGAAGTGTTACTAAAAAGGAAAATGGCGTCTCGCTTTTTTTTTTTTTTTAGTAAAAGCATCGATAGTTAATATTTTTTGTAAGCGTATTTTTTTGTTTTTACTTCACAGTTTTTGCTTGTTATTTTTTCGTTTAACTATCATATCTAATTATTTTTAACGTACTAAAACTTTGGTAACGTTCTCCTAACGTGAAATTTTTGTATTTTGATATGTATGATGTGTCTTTTTTTACCGATAACAAAAGTCTCTATTCAATGTTTTCATAAACCTATCGCCATTACAGCTTGCTTACGTCAGGGTCACGTGACATGACTCAGCGTTTAATAAATTACGTATAAATATCATTAAAATGTCACTTTTTGGGCCCCCTCTGCAGAAAATTGATCAGCTGACACACTTCTGATGGTCCTTTTGGGCTAATTTTTCGATATTTGTCATCCAAAGGGTGGGGCTTTCATATGATACCAAGTTTGTTAATTTTTGCTGTGTCTGTCAAAAGTTTTTAGCAGACATACAAACAAACACACACACACTCACACACATTTTGCCTTTTATATATTAGACGAGCGGAGGTACCCGGCGTTGCCCGGGTGTTCAGAGGTATTTGTGCTTGGGAGGTGAGGGAGTAATCAAAACATTAGAATAAGCGAAATAAATATCTTTAAATATTAAATAAAAATTAAATATTAAATAAAAATTAAATATTATATAAAAAAAGTTAAAACTTAAAAAAATCGAAAACAAAACTAACGTAAGGCAAACGTAGTAAATGTAAAAATCGGAAAAACAAAAACAAAAAGAAGAAAAATGAACGTTAATACTTTAAAATATCTGAAAAGTAAAAACAAAAAAAACACGTGAAAAATGGCTTAAATAGCCTCGGGGGTACCCGGCGTTTCCCGGGTGTTTTTGGGTGTGTGTGGTCGGGCGGGGGTGGGGGTGTTAATGAAAACTTAAGAATAAGCTAAGTAAAAAAAAAAAACAGAAAAACGAACGTTAAAAAATATGAAAACACGTGAAAAATGGCTTAAACAACCCTGCTTCAATATTAAAATTTAAAGAATCGAAAAAAAGACATCTCACGCCACAATTCGAACCCAAAACGTTTAGATAATTAGACTGCGCTCTAAGCAACTGAGCTAAGACAACGTCACGGAAATTATGCCGCTTTTTTAAATCTTTACACTAAATCAGGTTACAACGTCATTTGTGCACGCGTAGAACCGAACTCGTCACGAGAGGACGGGCTTTTGCTGACATCACCCTCCTGTAGAAAACTGCTGATTTCAAGGTGAAAAAATTAACGTTTTTGGCCAATTTTTCGATATTTGTTGGGCGAAGATTGGACGTTAAAAATGATACCGAATTGGCGAAAATCTATGACCCGTGTGGAAAGTTTTTGCGAGACATACAAACACACATACATAAATACAAACACACATTTTCGCTTTTTATATATATAGAGTAGCGGGGCGAGAACCCGGCGTTGCCCGAGTGTTTCGAGGTGTGTGTACTCGGGCGGGGGCGGGGGGAGTTAATCAAAACATAAGAATAAGCGAAGTAAAAAAAATAGCCTAAGGCAAACGAACGATGTTAAATGTAAAAATCGGAAAAACAAGAAAAAGAAAACGCGAAACAGAAAAACGAACGTTAAAAAAATCTGAAAAATAACCCCTCCTTCCAAAAAAAACACGTGAAAAATGGCTTAAATAACTCTGTTTCAATATTAAAATGTTTAAAATCGAAAAAAGACATCTCACACCACGATTCGAACCCAAAACGTTTAGATAATGAGGCCGCGCTCAAAGCAACTGAGCTAGGACGCCGTCCACGAAATTAGGTCACTTTTTAAAATCTTTAAACTAAATCAGGTTACGACGTCATTTGCGCATGCCTAGAACCGAACTCGTCATGAGAGGACGGTTTTTGCTGCCCATTTGTAGAAAACTGCTGATTTCAGGGTTAAAAAAATTTACGTTTTTGGCCAGTTTTTCGATATTTGTTGGACGAAGGTTGGAAGTTTAAAACGATACCAATCTGGTGAAAATCAGTGACCTGTATGGAAAGTATTTGCGATACATACAAACACACATACATACAAGCAAACACACATTTTCGCTTATATATATATATATAGACTAGCGTGGTGTACCCTGCATTGCCCGGGTATTTGGAGGTGTGTCGGTGGGGGGTAGATCAAAACGAACGTTAAAAACCCTGTTTGCAGGGGGGTACCCGGCGTTGCCCAAGTGTTTGTAGGTGTGTGTGGTTGTTAATGAAAACTTAAGAATAAGCCAAGTAAAAAAAGAAAACAGAAAAACGAACGTTAAAACTTATCTGAAAAATAAAGCGGGAGGGAAATAATCAAAACATCGAAAAAAAACACAAAAAAACTAACATAAGGCAAACGAACGATGTTAAATGTAAAAATCGAAAAAAGAAAAAGAAAAAAGAAAACAGAAAAACGAACCTTAAAACTTCTGAAAAAAAAAACATGTGAAAAATGGCTTAAATAATCCTGTTTCGATATTAAAATTTAAAAAATCGTTGAGTGCTCGGGTATTTTGGGTGTGTGTGGTCGGTCGGTGGTGGCGGTGTTAATAAAAACCTAAGAATAAGCGAAGTAAAAAAAAAAACAGAAAAACGAACGTTACTTGAAAAATGGCTTAAATAACCCTGCTTCAATATTTAAATTTAAAAAATCGAAATGAAAGAGACATCTCACACCACGATTCGAACTCAAAACGCTTAGATAATGACCCAACGCTCTAATCAACTGAGCTAACTCGACGTACATTAAATTTTGTCAGTTCTTCAACTATTTAAACTAAATCATGACGTCATCTGATGCATGCCTAGAACTGATCTCGTCATGAGAGAACGGTTTTTGTTGACCCCCCCCTGTAGAAAATGTTTGATTTCAAGGTGAAAAAATTAACGTTTTTAGCCAATTTTTCGATATTTTTCGGGTGAAGGATGGAGCTTCAATATGATACCAAGTTTGTCAATTTATGTTCTGTCTATCGAAAGTTTCTGGCGAATACACAAACACGCATACATACATACGTACATACATACAAACATTTTCGCTTTTATATATATAGACTAGCGGGGGTATTCGGCATTGCCCGGGTGTTTGTAGGTGTGTGTGATGTTTTTTTGTTTTTTTTTACACAGTGATCACCACTTATCAAGGCCCGGAAGCCACTCAGGGATAAGGGTTATTGCAAGTACATTAAGTTAGTGAGGAGATTTGCTGAAGTGTTTACTTAAGGGGGCGGTTCATTAGGAATTTGTTAACATTGGACTTGAAGACATCCAAGTTGTAGTCCGGAGGGAAGCAGGCAGACGGAACAGAGTTCCACAGGCGTGCAGTTCTAAGAAAGAAGCTTTGTTCATGGAATCCGCGTTTTGATTTAGGCACAGATATAGAGTGGGGGAAATTTTTCACAGTGGATTCAGCTAGACGGGTGTTTTTCGTGAAAGATTGGTGAGGGGGGACCAGAGATTGGAGTTCAGACGAGCATCTGCCATGGAAATAACGATAAAACAAGGACAGACTCGCAACGTCTCTTCTGTGGGAGAGAGGTTGCAAGGTAGAGAAAAGGGCATCCCCCACTAAGCCACGAAGTCTATTTTGTACTCTGTCAAGGCAGTTAATAAAAAAGAAATCGGGGGGTAGGATCGAACCCGAAGCCCTGAGGCGAAGTTTGAAAATAAAATCGGCCAGCCAGAATTAGTTAGTGAAAGATGTTTGAATTTATTTAAGGACCAAATTGACAGGTGCGCGCACGGAAGTCGTCGAGCGTTACGACGACGATGACGGCGACGACGTAAACATTGTTATAAGCGAAGTAAAAAAAGAAAACAACGTTAAAACTAAAGCGGGGGATAATCAAAACATCGAGAAAAAAAACACGAAAAAACTAACGTAAGGGAAAGGAACGATGAAAACAGAAAACGAACACATGAAAAATGGTTTAAATAAGCCTGTTTCGATATTAAAATTTAAAAAATCGGTGGTTACCCGGGGGGTTTTGAGTGTGGGGTCGGGGGTGGATAAGTGAATTAAAAAAAAAACAGAAAAACGAACGTTACGTTAAAAATGGCTTAAATAACACTGGTTCAATATTTAAATTTAAAAAATCGAAAAAGAAGACATCTCACACCACGATTCGAACCCAAAACGTTTAGATAATGAATGTAGGTGTGTGTGGTTGTTAATGAAAACCTAAGAATAAGCGAAGTAAAAAACAAAACAGAAAAACGAACGTTAAAACTTATCTGAAAAATAAAGCGGGAGGGGGGAGATAATCAAAACATCGAAAAAAAAGCACACAAAAAACTGAACCAACGCGCTAATCAACTGACTTAACACGATGTACATGAAATTTGTTAAGTTTTTCAACTATTTAAAGTAAATCAGGTCATGATGTCATATGGCGCATGCGTAGAACCGGTCGTCGTCACGAGAAGACCGTTTTTGTTGACCCCCCCCTGTCGAAAATCGTCGATTTCGGGGTGAAAAAATTAACGTTTTTAGCCAATTCTTCGATATATGTCGAGCGAAGGATGGGGCTTCAATATGATCCCGAGTTTGTGAATTTTCGTCGTGTCTGTCGAAAGATTTTAGCAGATACACAAACATACATACGTACATACATACAAACATTTTCGCTTTTATATATATAGATGACAAGTATTTATTGACATTAGATTTGAAAATGACTATGTTGCAGCGTGCAAGGAAGCAATCTCAAGGTAAGATGTTCAACAGATGGGGCGACATGGATGAAAGGAAAGAAATTCCATCTGTGATGGAACATCATCTCATTTAGAATATAATAAACCTCTACTTATCAAACAAAAATCAAAGCACTTCCAAAAAATAAAATCATAAAATAAAATCGAACAGAAAACTAAAAATCTGCAACACTGATCAATAATTTTATTTTATATCTGCGTTCGTAATAGTAATAACTAATATTACAAAGAGGGGGTTGCAAAAATGAGTTGTGGTGTGAGGAGAAATATAAACTGAAACAGAGAGAATACTCAGACCTGCAATAATACAAAGAGGGGGTTGCAAAAATGACTTGTGGTGTGAGGAGAAATACAAACTGAAATAGAGAGAAGGAGAATTTTAAAATATAATCTTTAAAAGATAAGATACAAGTTAGAAAAGCATTTCATCCAAGGCATGAAATTGTCAAACAAAATGTTTTTTTACTATAGGCTTTAAAAATAAAGGTACAAGATACAATCTGAAATTTATTTATCTTCAAAGTGCACTTTTATAAATTTTACAAAGTAAGGTATAAAAATTTAAGTTAAATTGAATCAAAAAATTACCTTGCATTTATTTTATGTAATGTACATTTTGATGCACTTTAAAAACATTATCTTTCATCTAGCAATTAATGATATAGATATAAAATTTTCAATGATTTTTTTGTTAAGTGCAATGGTTTTAACTCTTGTTTCTCAACAGATTTTATTAAACCTATGTCCTCATATATGAGAGTGGGAAGCAGATATTGAGAGAGAGAGAGAGAGACAGACAGACAGACAGACAGACAGACAGACAGACAGACAGACAGACAGACAGAGACAGAGACAGAAATAAGAAAATTTGAATAAATTACAATATGTATCAATGCATCAAAAACGGGACAATTAATTGGAATCGGAAAAATCGCGCATAATATTTCAGCTTGAATGAAACTCCTCTCGAGTTGATCCAAAAAATGCAAAATAGTTCTTTATGCAAAATACAAAATGCAAAATAAGTCTTATTTATGGACTTATTTTGGAATACATTCTATCTAAAGAACTATTTTGCATTTTGGATCAACTGGCAATTTATAACTACAATAAACTGCGGTTTTTCTTAATGCCTTAACTACCCAATTCTAGCATTGCTACAAATATAATTTGCTGATTTCTTTATGTCCTCTAATGAGAAGGATACTGAGAATAGAATTCTTTGAAACTCCGCGGAATAAAAACTTTGTAAATTGTTTTTTGGAGCATTCAGTCGAACAATAATTTTTTATTGTAAAGTTCAACTTACAATTTAATTTTCTTTCTCTTATAATAAGCTC
>NC_136524.1:31714032-31724032 GCF_053919585.1 Euprymna scolopes | reverse complement strand
CCTACATCTAAAATTTCAAGTCTATCGACCCAAAATTGCGGAGGAGTTAGGTGAATCTTTCAACTTTGACCTTTTAGCAGCGAAATGTTTGCCCCAAATCTGATTAAAACGCTTACCGCATTTCTAAATACCTATTATGTATATTTCAAATGTTTAAACCAAAAATTGGCTGAGTAATTTGGTAAAGATTGCATAGGTCATTTTTTTTAAACATTGACCCCAATTTTTACCCCTTAACCTTTATTGTTTTGGGCTCACATAAAATTAAGATGTTTGACCAACGTCTAAGTAATTTATATCTAAAATTTAAAGTTTTTAGATAAAAAATTGGCAGAGAAGTTTGGTAGAGTTTTCAATCAAAGGTTAAATCGTTGAACTTTGGCCCTTTGACAGTCAAGTTCCTGGTCGAAAACCAGTTAAAAAGATTTTCCCAAATCTCAATACCCCTTATGTTAGATCTCGAGTCAGTAGACCGAAAATTGACAGAGTAGTTTGGTGGGGAAATGTACACAAACCAACACACAGACACACACACATACACACACTTGCACACACATACACACAGACAGACAGTTTCACTTTTATAGCTATATAGATATTAAATATTATTTTACATGCATAAAAGTATATATCTACTAGTATTTCAGCCCGGAGTTACCCGCCTGTTTGGAAGTGTATGTTGAGCAAAAAAAAAAATAAACAAGTGGTAGTAGGAAGGCAGGCTTGAACCCGTACCGTAAAGGAGGAAAAGAAAGGGGGAAAAACGTGACGACTTTGCTGTTACAAACACCGTTAAACCGGGAGTGACGTAGGTTTTAATTAAGCCTAAACTATCGAAAAGAGGGGATGACTTTCGAAAATATCGGCGAAAAAAGCGACCCCTCCCTGTAGAAAAGTCCCCAGTTCAGGGTTAAAAAAATTAAGGTTTTTAGCCAATTTTTCGGTATTTTTCGTCTGAATGGTCGGGCTTCAAACGCAAATGTATGTAAAATTTCAAATGCTTATACCAGAAATTGTCTTTAGTAGTTTGGTAGAGAGGCCATTTTTTTTTTTTTAACTTTGATCCCTATTATGACCCCTTAACATTTATGGTGAAAAAAAAGGTGATTACACGTGAATGGATAGTCTGGTGGAAGATAAATAATTCAGTGACGGTAAAATCCAAATATATAACTTCAAGAAAGTTAATTAATTCAATTAACTTTGTTGAAGTTATATATTTGTATTTTACCGTCACTGAATTATTTATCTTCCACCAGACTATCCATTCACGTGTAATCACCTTTTTCTTCACCATATTCCCTCTGCTTCACTTTTTTTGTTATCAAGTAAGATCTTTGACTTACTTGTTGTTTCATCAAATACTTTTGCATGCAAAATCCGATCCCGCATTTTGCTAATTCCTACCCTCTGATGAGAAGGAAAGTATTTCTTCGAAACTCCGCGGATTAAGGACTATCCGCTTATCTAGTGTTTCCTTTTCAGATTAAATATGTTTTTAACTCCTTTCAAAGTATTTTTTAACATGTTTTATTAACGGTTTGCTCGTATTATAAGCTCTGTTTCCTATTTGGTTTTATCGAGCTTTTACATCTGGCTGAGATAACTTTATAAATATTAATTCTTTAATATTTATAATATACTTTAATTTTACCATCTTGGATCATTTTGGTAAATTTAATTGTAATTTTTATTTTATATATATATATATATATATATATATATATATATATATATATATATATATATATATATATATTGTGCCGAAAGCTCATATGTCAAAATCGACGGGAGAGTCCATCATATATATATATATATATATATATATATATATATATATATATATATATATATATATATATATGTATGTATGTATGTATGTATGTATGTATATATATATGTATATATATATACATATATATATATATATATATATATATATATATATATATATATATATATATATATATATATATATATATATATGATGGACTCTCCCGTCGATTTTGACATATGAGCTTTCGGCACAACTGTGTTTTGCTCAGAAATCCACACAACGGTTTTTGTTTATAGTGGTGAAGGCTTTGTGTAGAACCAACCACTCTTTTTGGTATTACTGCTAATCTTTGTTGGTGCAGATGACTACCACAGGGCAGAGTATATAGTAGCCCGCAGGTTTTTACATTAGAGTTTTCTTTCTCTTAGATGCATATCTTAACGAAGACTGTGAAGTAATGCGCACCCAGAGATATCTTCTCTTCAAGGAGGTGAGGAGGTAGAAACTTGGTTTAACTAGTGCTTTAAGTAGGGCCTCCTTAATTTTAATTAGTCCTTGCAGTAGTGCTCGGGAGGCTTCCTGAGTTTTATTTTTTCCTATTATCACTTTAAAATACTTTCTCAAGGCAATAAAAGACAATATAATCTCAAAATCACTTTTTGTTTCGAACATTTTTCATCTTACTCTTTAAGGGCCAATGCGGGTCGTTAAATGCAAAGATACCTTTTAAAAAGTTGTAAATAAATAAATAAAAATTAATGACGAGAGGGTGGAGGGGGGGGCGACCGAACTTTTCTCGAAATGAAAAGTCGCAAAAAAAAAAATAATAATAATAATGATAATAATAATGGCAGGGGAAGGGGGGTATTGATTTACTCGAACCTCTTTCCAAATCTTTCAATATTTTTTTTAAATAATTTGGTAACGAGTGTCCAAATATCCGCAGAAATAGTTGAAAAAAAGACGAAAAACAAAATTATAACGGGGTACCGATTATTCAGGTGCACCTATATATTTTATTTTTTTAATTTTATTTACCCAAGTTGTGCGTGATTAAAACTAGAACTTGATTTTTAAAAAAAAACTACGTTTTTCATGGTTAAAATTATTTCTTTACGCTTATTTCATTTGTAGTTGTCATTGCAAGTTGGAATTGTTTTCAAACAAAAAAAAAAGCAAAGCAAATATGGTTTTCCAATGAGAAAAAAAAACTACTTGATCAATTTACATATTTTAAAAAAAGTATTTGTTTTTTACGACCTAACCCAGCGTAGTTTACCTCCTAAAAATAAATAAAAAAATCTCCTTTTTGGGCTAATATATTTCAACGGCCTTTAAAGATAATATAAAAGAAATAATTTTTTTTTAATAATTAAAATTTTACATTTTAGCGTGTGGGATCACTTTCCTCATAAATTTATCATAAAATTTGACTCCACTTCTTGGCGACGTAGCGAGACATGTAATCGTTAGCATTTTCTTTTCAAGTATGGTGGCGGGAGTGAGGGGAAAAGGGGGAACGGAATGGGGATAGGGTCATAAGTTCCAAACATTTTTAAAATATGTAGATATAGCTCAAAACGTGGGGGGGGGGCTTTTCATTTTTTTTATTTCCTTTGAAAAATTTCTCACCTTACATAATCAGTTAATTCTTATTTCCAGATATTTTTAAGGCTGTTAGCACACACACACACACACACACACACACACACACACACACACACACACACACACACACACAAACACACACACACACACAAACTAGGATGTCCCTGTAAAATATACACTCCCTCGTATTTTTTCTTCACGTTTCTTTCTTTTTTTTTTCAATTTTTTTCAACGGATTAAACCCCTGTAATATAAAGAACTTTTACTTAATCTAAAGATAATTTTAAGATCTTTATTATCCAATATTGATGATCACCAGGTTTATTTTCGTGTGCATGTGCATTCAATTTTTGCGCATGCATGCGAAATTGCGCATTATTTTCACTGGTCGCCACGTTCGTTTCTGCACGCGCGTGAATTCAATTTTTGCGCATTTATACATTAATTCTGTATACTCACTTGCACTTTTATACATTAATTTTGTACACTCACTATTTCATATCTAGATATAACATATATTGACCAATGAGTGCTGGAATCTGTGTTAAATAGAGAAGTAATAAACCATCTCAGCAAAAATAACCTTCATAGTGACACACAATATGGTTTCCGTTCTGCTAGATCTACAGCAGATGTGCTTACAGTTATATCTCATAGCATTAGCGAATCTCTCTCGAGAGGCAACCTTTCTAGGGCAATTGGTCTTGACATATCAAAGGCCTTTGATAGAGTATGGCATAAAGGTTTACTTCACAAGATCTCCAGCTATGGTATAGCTGGAAATGTCTTCTCAATTATTAAATCATTTCTCTCTGATAGGTTCATAAGAGTAGTAGTTGATGGGCAAAAATCAGAAGCTCACAGTATTAATGCTGGAGTCCCTCAGGGGTCCATCCTGGGCCCAACTGTCTTCCTGATCTACATTAATGAGATTAATTGAGAAGACTTTTCCAGCTATACCATAGCTGACGATTTTATGAAGTAAACCTTTATGCCATACCCTATCAAAGGCCTTAGATATGTCAAGAGCAATTGCCCTAGAAACATTGCCACCGTCGAGAGATTTGCTAATCCTATGAGATATAACTGTAAGCACATCTGCTGTAGATCTAGCAGAACGGAAACCATATTAAGTGTCACTAAGAAGGTTATTTTTGTTGAGATGGTTGATTACTTCTGTATTTAACACAGATTCTAGCAACTTACTCATGCCGCACAGGAGACTTATTGGCCTGAACTGAGAGGGGATGAGCGATCACCTGAATTCTTAAATACAGGGCATACTGATGAAATTTTCCAGGGAGATGGGAAACTATTCTCCTTAAGACAACGTTTAAACAGTTTTGTAAGTATGAGCGCTAGTTCAGGTTGAAGTTTTTTGAGTACTATAATTGGAATACCGTCAGGGCCAGTTGCTTTACTGGAATCAAGGTTTTTGATTAGCTTGGCAACATCACGTACAGATATACGTATATCTCATAGCGTGTTTTCTGATACAGGAGGAAATATTGGGGGTTGGCGGCCTTGGTCGCAAAGGGTAGAATTAGCTGCAAAGTTCTTGACAAAGAGTTTTGCTTTGTCTGATGCTGACGAGATTACCTCAGGTCCATTGATAATAGTTGGGATGGAGCACACGCTTCTGTTCAGGATTCTGTTTGCTATTTGCCAAAACTGGTGGGAACCAAGCCGCTGCTCAGCTACTTTGGACTTAACAGATTGAGCATACAACTCTCTTGCGTTCTTTATTACTTTCTTACAATGGTTGCTGACAGTCCTGAAAGCAGCTTTAGTTTCCATACATCTATTACGTTTGAAGCAGTGGAAAAAGTGATTTCTGTGCGCAATGGCAGCAGCACATTCTGGAGAGAACCATGGCTGGCTGTTAGGTTTTTGCTGAAACTTTTTAGATGGTATGAAATGGTCAATACCTACAATTAACCATTCCGTCAGGTCTAATACTATAGAGGACACATCCTTTTTAAACATGGAATGCAGAGGTAGATCAGATATAAATGTACGGAAGCTATCCCAGTCAGCCTTAGTGTATCGATATACTGTACGATGGAGAGGTACGTCTGGGGACTTATTACATTTCATTTTTATCTTAATTGATACAACAGAGTGGTCGGAAGATCCAAGAGGCGACAGAACAGAAACTGAACATAGTTCAGGGCAAGTTGTGAGAAAAAGGTCTAGTAGGCTCGCATACTGGCCGTCATTGTCGGGCACACGGGTGGGTTCCTGAACAATCTGAGTGAGGTCATAGGCAATGGAGAAATCATGACAGAACCTCCCCTCATCATCGGTCTTGTTTGAGTGGGTCAACCATTCCACATTGTGAACATTGAAGTCTTCACATACGTGAATGTTAGCTGAAGGATAAGCAGATAGGACTTGGTCAATTTTCTCAGATATGCTTTGAAAGATAGTAACTCCGCTGTTGTGGGGGTGATAGAGAGTAAATATAAATGCAGTAGTGTGAGCTAAAGCAACCCGGAAGCACATATAGGGCAAGTTAGGATCTTCCCTGGAGATGTCCCTACCACATGGAAAGCTATCTTTAATATAGGCACATATTCCATGCCCATGGCGATCTTGGGGGCCAGATTTAGAAGTTAAGTTAGAGTATCCTGTAATTGCAAACTCATCTAGGGAAATAGCCTGTCCAATGCCAGTTTCACTTAAAAATAAAAGGTCTGGTTTAGTCTCCTGTAATTGGGTTTCAACCTCTGGAAGGTTAGAACGTAGACCCCTGATGTTGGAGAAGGAGACATGGTAGTAGGGGTCTACGTTGGAAGTTGGAGAACCGGGTTTAATCGTGTATTTTTTCTTGAAACTTGTCATGATGAAATTTTGGAATTTGTGGACTAGGTCGTCAGATTTACTTAGAGCAGGACAGAGAGGGGAAACTAAGAGAGAAAAAGAAACGGAGAATTTTTTTTTTTGTAGCTAATGATAAGGTAAAGCCGTAACAATTACCCACTAGTATGGCATCGAGAGGCCCCACCAAAAGCTACTGCATGGTCCAGAATCCATTCACCAAATGGCAATACAGCAGCCCCAGTACTTTGCACCTGCTGATAGGACAGCCTCCTTAGTGGTTAATCCAAGGTTCGGGTCCCTGACTATCAGGCGGATAACGTCAGCCCAGACAAAACGTTTACCTCCAGCACCCTTACTAGTGACATGGCTACAAGGATAGACATAGAAACAGAAAATTTCCACCATCTCTGCCAACTGACCGCACAAAATACTGCCAACCTAGAAAACAGCTTTTTCTTCTACCTTTGTCAGAAAAATCACTCATTAAAAAATGAGGACTGAGGGACAAATAAGAAGAAGCGAGAGTAACAGGAGCTGCCGATAACGCATCCACAATGCGTTTTCTACTCTCCATTAAAAAAAACAAAAAAAAACAAAACCAAAAAACTATTAAGTATTCTACTTAATAAAAGTCCGACAGACGTGTTTAAGGGAAAGTATGGTGATAGATTCCCCTCTCACGAACTAAAAATGAGTACAATTACGTAATCTATTTTTGCAATCAACTCGGTAGATAAATAAACATTTATGGACGAGAAAAAAAGCTAGCATTTAATACAAAAGAAATACATGAATTAAATACTGAAATAAAATGTAGTTATTAATATTTGAATCTAAAAATAAAAAGTGCGAATTAGTATTGAAATCTCTTATCTCAAAAACACTTCCGTCTCCAAAATGCAAACTAGTGAAGAATTTAACTTTTAATAGCGTTCAGAAGATTTTTTTTTTAAATTAACCGTTAAAAGAAAAGCGTGATTTTATTCTGAACTTTAACTAGTCACGTTTTAAGAAACTTACGATATAAAAGAAAAGCGGACGGATATAAAAAAAAAATAATCTCCCAAAAATATTTTGTAAGACTTGAAACCACAAGATTCATTAGTCTGTGATCTAATTCATCGCATTGTTCAGCTATATTAATATATATATATGACAATTTATGTATGTATACATATATATATATATATATATATATATATATATACATACATAAATTGTCATTTATATATAAATTGTCATATACATATATATATATATACATAAATTGTAACATATATATATATACATAAATTGTCATATATATATGTATATATATATATATATATATATATATATATATATATAAATTGTCATCTACATACAGTACTGTATCGTTCTATCACAATCTCTGGTCCACCCTCACCAATCTTTCCGATAAACCCCCGTCTAGCTGAAACCACTGTCAAACATTTTCCCCACTCTTTATCTGTGCCAAAAACAAAACGTATATTCCATGAATAAAGCTTCTTTCTTAGAAGTGCACGCCTGTGGAACTCTCTTCTGTTTGCCTGTTTCCCACCTGTCTACAACCTTGATGTCTTCAAGTCCAATATAAACAAATTCCTGATAAACCGCCCCCTTAAGTAAGACACTTTATCAAATCTCCAATACTAATGATTACTATGATACTATCCCATTGATTACTGTACACGCATAACCCTTATCCCCGAATGGCTTCCGGGGCTTGATACGTGGTGACTACCTAGTAAAAAAAAACTCATCAGTGTTTCTAGACGAGCACCTTTCCGTAGCTGTGGACCGAGCCTAAAACAAGCAGCGGGTGAAACACAATTATGACAGTGTCCAACCCAAGGAGGTAGGCTTTTATATAGTCATCCACATACTACCACCTTTCAGTAGCCGTGGATTGAACCTACAATCATCGCGTTGACAGCTGTAACCACTTGCCTAAGAATCAGTTCTCTTAAAGTATTCATCAATGTGTATTACATAAACATCTGCCCAACGCTTAACAGTGCTCGAGCTGAAATTTCTTTGTAAACAAACAGACACAGTGCTCTGCTTAATCGCTAAAATAAGCGCCGGGTGAAGTACATGTACGACAGTGCTCAACCCAAAGGAGGGGCTTTCATATATATATATATATATATATATATATATATATATATATATATATATATATATATATATATATATATATATTAGTAGAAGTGTCTGTCTGTGCGTCTATCTGTGTACATTTCCCTACGCAATAACTCTGTCAATTTTTAGTCTACAGACTCGAAGTTTGAATACAGGGTAGTGATATTTGGGAAAATCTTTGTAATCGATTTTCAGACAGAAATTTGGCTGTGAAGGGGTCAAAGTTCAATGATTTGATCCTTGAAAACTCTACCAAATTCCTCCGCCAATTTAGGGTCTAAACACTTGAAATTTTAGATATAGGTTTCTTGGACGTGGATCTAACTTACTAACTTGATTTGAGACCAAAACAATAAATGTTAAGGGGTCATAATAGGGGTCAAAGTTAAAAAAAAATGACCGTTTCGGTTTCTACCAAATTACTCAGACAATTTCTGGTCTAAACATTTGAAATTTTACATAAAAGGACATTCAGAGATAGAGCAAGCTTTTTAATCGGTTTGGGTTGAAAATTTGAGTTAGCAATATATAAATGTATGTATGTTTGCATGTCTGCCTAAAACTTTTGACAGAGGCAACGGATTTTAACGAGATCAGTATCGTTTTAAAGTTCGACCTTTCAGATGACAAATATCGAAAAATTGGTCAAAAACATTAATAGCTTCACCTTCAACTGGGCACTTTTCTACAGGGAGGGGTCGCTTTTTTCGCCGATATTTTCGAAAGTCATCCTCTTCTTTCGAGTTTCTAGCCTTAATTAAAACCTACGTCACTTCCCGTTTGGCGGTGGTCGTAACAGCAAAGACGTCAGGGTTTTCCCCATTCTTTTCCCCCTTTGCGGTACGGGTTCGAGCCTGCCTTCCTACTACCACTTTGTTTTATTTATTTTATTTATTTTTTTTTTTGCTCAACACACACCTCCAAACACCCGGGCAACATGTATTAGCATGGGTATCCGGCGTTGCCCGGGTGTTTGGAGGTGTGTATTGAGCAAAAATAAAAGTGGTAGTAGGAAGGCAGGCTCGACCCTGTACCGCGAAGGGGGAAAGGAATGTGAAAAAACGTGACGTCCTTTCTGTTACGACTACCACCAACCTGGAAGTGACCTATGTTTAAATTAAGGCTAGGCAATCAAAAAGGGGGAGGGATGACTTTCGAAAATATCGGCGAAAAAGCGACCCGTACCTGTAGAAAAATGCCCAGTTGAGGGTGAAAAAATTAATGTTTTTAGCCAATTTTTCGCTATTTGTCGTCTGAAGGGTCGGGCTTCAAAACAACGCTTATTGTTTTGGGCTCAAATCAAATTATAAAGTTTGGCCTATGTACAAGTAACCTACATTTAATATTTCAAGTGCTTAAGCCCAAAATTGTCGAGAGAGTTTGGTAGAGTTCTCAAAGATCAAATCATTGAACTTTGACCCGTTAACAGCCAAATTTCTGGCCGACAAACGATTAAACAGATTTTCCCAAATCTCACTATCCCGTATATCAAATTTCGAGTCTGTAGACTGAAAATTGACAGAGATATTGTGTAGGGAAATGTGCACAGATAGACAGACACACAGACAAACAGACACTTTCACTAATATATATATATATATATATATATATATATTTAAATTTAGATTATATATTAAATTATATTTA
>NC_136524.1:31709032-31711532 GCF_053919585.1 Euprymna scolopes | reverse complement strand
TTAGTGACGTCATATAGTCGTTAATTTAATTTTAAAACTATGAACGCAAGTTTATATTCTTATTGGGAAAAAGATATATCTGTTGAAATTCAAATATAAGTTTGTAACAGAAATGAAATGAGTGTTTTTTATGTAATTTATTGATTGAAATTATGTGTTAATTATTACAGGGGGTGTTTGAATGGTGTGAGAAAGTTAACCTGTGTCCACAGTTAAATAATGTTCTTTTAATAACAGTTTACTTATTAATGGCGCTATGTTATAGAAACCTCCACGTTGTTTAATAGTGCTTGAAATTGCGATAAGCGCAGATTCAAGAAGTCTCCGGCGCGGTTTATTTGAAATAAATTTAACTACTTTCTTCTAACTAACTAAGCTATATATATATATATATATATATATATATATATATATATATATATATATATATATATATATATATATATATATATAGCTTAGTGAGTTAGAAGAAAAGGGCAACTTCAATTCTATAAGAAGAGACTTATCGGGATAATATAAAGCTCAACAAGTTTCATTAGAGATTATAGGAGAACAATAGGAATGGAAAATAAAGTCACAAAAAATATATATTGGTAAATATAGAATGGTTCATTTATTCAATAAGGGTATACAAACATTTAGTTGGGGGATAGAGGAGACTCAAGCATAGCTTGAGGTAGTTGATTGTCTAGCCGCACTGATGAGCTGTGAAATAGCGAAACAGTACTGTATGTGGATGACTATAATTATCCCTATCTTAGGTTGAGCATTTGGGAAGTGATATACAAATTACCATTAGCGTATGAAGCGATGCTCTTTGTGTAAACAAATTGAGCTTAGGTACTTTGGACAATGTCAAAACATTGTTAATTCACTGCCCACATAGTAGCAGCCATATATCGCAACGGTTAGAAAATCCGACTGGTTTCGAATATATATATATATATATATATATATATATATATATATATATATATATATATATATATATATATATATTCCAGGTAGAAAGATATTCAAAAATTAAGAATAATTGAATTTCGACAAGGTTCGTCGATAGTGCTCAATCAAAGAGAGCAAATTATATATTTTTTTCTTTATATGAATACAGTCATATCTTGCTACGATATGCAGACCGTTTCAATCATATTTGATCTCTTCAGACAAGGAAAATTAAAAATTAAAAAGTAAAAAAGGTTCAAGCCCATCTTCAAATTTTGAGGAGAGAAAATATGTCATGACTGGCGTGAAGCAAAGTTAAAGTTCTCCCATTTGATGTGTCTGTGTGTGTGTATATATATATATATATATATATATATATATATATATATGTATATATATATATATATATATATATATATATATATATATATATATGACTGCTTTTTAGTTTTCTTTCGACGACAGTACTCAACTTTGATATTTCTTAAATGGGCTTTAATAATTATATTTTTATACGTAGAGAGAGATAGAGAGAAAAGAGAGAGAGAGAGGTGTCTTTTATTCTTAGTCTACATACTGAAATTGCGTGTGCGTTTGTCTGCAGAACATAGGCATTTATATTTGTGCGCACACTTGTAGCCCTTCTTAGAAACTTTGGCAGCCTTCACACATTGTTCCTCCGAAACAAATGATATTTTTGTGTGCTCGCAGCTGTCTGTTTTTGTTTGTTTGTTTATTTGTCTGTTTGCCGGATTTTGTGTTTTTCTTTTCTTTCTTAATTTACCTATATATTTCGATAATTCTATCATAGCAACACATCCACGCGTTGTATGAACCGTATCAGTAATTTGTCTTGTTGTTTTCTTGTTCCTTTTCTTATTGCTGCCGTCTTCCCTGTAAATAAATATGTGTTCAGGCACAGATGGACTTATAGATGAATACACTGGCGTAGTGTAAACAGTGTTTAAAAAATGGCAAAAAATCACACACAGAATCATCGCATGCACGCGCACACACACACACACACACACACACACACACACGCACACGCGCGCGCACACACACACACACACGCTCGTGCGCAAACACACAAACACACACACAAACACATACACACACAAACACACACAAAACAAACGCACACAGCGTAAAAACGAAGCAATAATAAAGGTATAAATAACTGAACGTATGTTCGCGACAGAACTAATAGCTAACACAATTAATGTCAATGGCGGTAATTTTCCCGCCCCTGGCAGGCCGTTGACCTTTAGCCTCGGTCGCCATTAAAAAGCCAAACGTAATTTTTCCAAGTTCGACAAATATACCACACGTCTCTCAATCTCACAACGCAGCAAACAAAATTAACCAGCTCCCCCACCGCAATCCCCCTACACACACGCACACACACACACACACACATCATACACACACACACACACACACATCATACACACACACATTTGCTTTTCTTTCCCTAATAAAGCAACGTTTGTTTATGATTTCATTATTTGTGTTTTTAATAAACAATACTTTTTTTTATAGAATTATACTACCCCAA
>NC_136524.1:31659032-31704032 GCF_053919585.1 Euprymna scolopes | reverse complement strand
CGGGATTCTTTGCTTTCTACAAAGAAAGTCTTTTCTGTATTTCAAACATACGCATGCGCATACAAACACCAAGCATTACTTTTCATTACAAGTCAATATGTCACCGATTTGTACACATACTGCCATATAAAATAAATATGTTGATAAATTGCACTAGAATTTGCATTGTGCATGGTAAGACGGTGAGATATAGTAGTGGTTGTACAAGCAACGTAAATCTCTGTTTCAAGGTTGCTATAAGAGTTACACTCTCCCAAAGAATATTTAAACTTATAGATGATGGTTTTGTTTTTTTGTTTTTGTTTTTTTTTTGTTGTTTTTTTTTTTGTTTTGTCTTTTGTTTTGCTTGTTTTTGTTTTTTTTGTTTTGTTTTTTTGTTTTTGTTTGATTTTTTTTTTTCTAACTAGCGATATGCAATATTCCATTTTCGGGTCGTTAAATAAATAACTAATAAATATGAAATTGGGGCCCATTCCTCGCACCAACGATAAAGTCAAAAAGACCTATTTCAATTTAATTTAACTTTTCACAATGTACTCACCATCTTCTTCTTCGTGTACTTGTTTATCTATAAGCAATATCAGATGCAAGGTTAACAAATCTGTATATTCGCTTGTTTTTTTAAGGGCATAATTGTTTCGCAATGCTGTTTTTATTTTTGTGGCAAATATTTCATATTTGTGTTCAAATGTTCCTTTCTTTTAATGAAACTGCTAGATATATATTTTAATAATTTGCAATCTATTTCTAAATTGTAAGGGGAAGCAACGTAAAACGATATTGAACGTGAATCCTTAGAATCCAGTTGAAGTCAAACAATAAAATCATCAATGCCACTGGTTGAAAATCCAATAAACATCCATACTCGTATATATATATATATATATATATATATATATATATATATATATATATATATATATATATATATATATATATATTCCAAATTTCAAGATGTTGACCCTCTTACCGTTTGTTTCTTTAAGTATGCACAATTCTTGACAGGACTTGTTTCGTAGCACAGAGTAATTCAAGAATTATGTCAATTCTTGAATTTATTCCGCCCTTAACTCATCAGAAGAAAAAGCACTTATCAACATTAAAACAAAATACAGGTATATGGGCATGATTACAAAATTCGAAAATTGGGAGAGAAGTTGCAATTACTTTTTCATATTATTATGCCATCTTTGATTTTCCAGTAAAGTCACCAACTTTTAATTTCCGTATTAATAAATTGTATTCATTTTGATATGCATTAATATAAAAATATTTAATTTATTATTTTATTAATTGATTATTTATAATTAGTCTATATTTATTTACTTGACAACTGTTAAACCTATAATGTAGGCATTTATATTTATACGAAACTAATTACCTAATCTATTGAGTTGTTTATGGTAATAACCTTTGATTAATTAGACCTAAATGTTGCATAATTATAAATCTTATTTTGATGCATATATAAATATTTTTATTAAATTTATTTCTATGTTTAAACAGATTTCTTTTATTGCCATTTAATTATTTTTAATTAACCATTTCTAACATTAATATGAGAGATCTCCTTAAGTTTCCTATTATTTGTTTATAATCCTTTCAAGGAAGATAACCTATTTCCTAAGTAAAGTAAGTTGTCTACGTTTATCCAATCAAATATCATTTTTTTGTAATTTTATGGGTTTTAACCATACTAATAAATTATATAATTTTCTAATTCAATTGTCTTATTTTATTTATGTTAATTATTTATTAATTCAACTTGTATTTTTATTGACTATATTATTTATCTATATTCTAACATTTTAAAACATTTTCAATATAAATTAATCTATACTTATATATGAGTTTTATTCATTAATGTTCTCAATCGTACCAGAGAGCACATCAGACAGCACAACAGATAGCGTAAAATAAACTGAATGTGACTATAACACCAAAAACTAAATCAGGAGGAGGGAACCCAATTCATGCAGTAAAATAAAACGGAAAAAATTCGACTTTTAATAGAAAAACTTTTTTTATAATCAGGTTCCACATAATCTTAGCAGAGTGTCAAAATTATTATCATCACTTCCAACGAAGGTCACTTCAACATATAAAAGCGTTACCAATACAAAACAAAGAAAGGCAACAAAAAAGATTAGAAGAGAAATAAAAACTTAGTGGATAGAAACAAACAATTTTATTAGGAAAAGAAAAAAAGACTTAGTGGATATTAACAAACAAACAATTTTATTAGGAAAAGAACAAAAAAGACTTAGTGGATATTAACAAACAAACAATTTTATTAGGAAAAGAACAAAAAAGACTTAGTGGATAGAAACAAACAAACAATTTTATTAGGAAAAGAACAAAAAAGACTTAGTGGATAGAAACAAACAAACAATTTTATTAGGAAAAGAAAAAAAAGAAACTTCGAGCCAAAAAGATTTACGGGCCGTCTGCTGTTAAGATTTTGCTTTCAGCTACAAAGAAAGTCTTTTGTGTGGTAACAATTACGAAAGATAGAAAGAAAGACGGGTTGAGAGGGCTTTCTTTTTTTACTTATTGCTTGATAATAGATTTCAACCAACATACGTTCATAGTGACACTCACAGAGAAAAAAATAGAGCAGTATTTTTTATTTGTACAGTTTGTTTTCATGATTCCATGTGATATTCCTTTGTGTTTTGCATCTGTAGCCATTTCTATGTTCAGTTTGTGTGTAGTTTGTGGTGGTGGTCTCCACATTCAAGGGTTTTCCTTAATATTTCTGCAGTTTTTATTATTGAAATTCGTTATATATTCTTGCCATCCCTCTAATTCTCTCCCATTCTGTTGTTCAAAGTCTTTTGGTATCGTTTCTAGCGCTCCTACTATTAAGTGGTATTCTTGTCTTTCTTCATTTTCTACATCTTGAGCTATCTGGCCAGTTCCGTGTATTTGCTCTGCTTCTCTGTTTCTTTGATCTTCACTGTGTCTGCTGAAAGGGAAAAATCTATAATCTGGCAGGATTTTTCTTTCTTGTTAACTATTATGACATCCAGTCTTTGTGCTTGGATGGGTTTGTCTGTTTTATATCCATTTCCTATAGGATTTTGTGACTTTCAGTTTCCAGTATTGCTGCTGGTTTGTGTTTGTACCATTTGTCTGTGAGTTCAAGATGCAATCATCTACATAAATGTCAAAGTACTGCCTTCCCCACTTGATCGTGTCTATTTTTATATTCTTTTTGGGCTAGGTTGTTGCATTAACTTCTTATGTGGTTTATTGTTTCGCCTCTTTGTCTACAGAGTCTGCATTTGCTGTTTTTTCGTGTCTTGTCGATCCTTGCTTTGATGTAGTTGGTTCTAATTGTGTTATTTTTGTGCAGCTGTTATTAGTGATTGTTTTCCCGTTTAGGCTTCATTTTTGTAGCCATTTCCAAGTGTTTTCGTTAGTATCATCTTTTGTAATTCTTATGAATCGTCCATGTATGTGTTTCTCTTCTCATTTTTCTTTCCTTGTCTTTTTTTCTATCTTGTTTTTTTTTCTTCCTTGTCTCTTGCTGCGGTAATTATTCTTTTCATGTTCTGCATTATGTATTTTTCTAATTCTTTTTTTGTGTGTGTGTGTGTGTGTGTGTGTGTGTGTGTGTGTGTGTGTGTGTGTGTGTGTGTGTGTGTGTGTGTGTGTGTGTGTGTGTGTGTGTGTTATTTACACAATCTTCTATACAGGCCAGCTCTTTTCCTCTGTCTTTCCTTTTCACATATAGTCGGTCAGTATCATCCTTTGGATGTAGTGCATTGTGCAACGTCATGAGTTTCTTGGTCTTCTGGTCAAAATTCCTTAGTTCTTCTTTGGTCCAGCTTATAAACGGTCCAAGGTATCTTATCAGTAACGCTGCCTACGTGTTTATTTTTTTAGTTTGATTTCTACTATTTAGTTTCATTTCGAGGAATTTTCTTGTTCCTCTGAGGTATTCCTTTCCTATTTTCTCTTTCATTTCCGTTGCTTTGATGGCGTCATTATTATTATTATTATTATTATTATTATTATTATTATTATTATTATGTTATAATTGTTATTATTATTATCATTGTTATTATCATCATTATGATTATAATTGTTATCATTATTATTATTATTATTATTAATATTATTATTATTATTATTATTATCATTATGATTATAATTGTTATTATTGTTGTTATTATTATCGCTATTGTCATAGTAAGACAGTTTTCCTCTTTGTTCTACGAAGAAATTGCAATTTCCTGCATAAATAATAATAATAATATAAAATATAAAATAAATATAAAAATAAATATATATAAAATAAATAATAATATAAAATTAATATCATAATATATCGTAATATTAAATATCTTATATAAAATTCAATATATATAATACATAATAATATAAAACTTTAATATTAAAACAAATTACAGTTAGAAAATAAAAAGCTTTTTTTAAGCGTCTCTGAAGAGATTTAAAAATAGAACAGAAAAGTGGTCTTTTTTCAAGAGCTCTAGAAGGTTCCAAAGTTGAGGCGTTCTATTTTTTTGAAATTCTAGAAGCTTCGAACCTACATGACTATAAATAGACACTAATAGCATCATAACTTCAGTTATTAAATCAGCTCTGAAAAGGAACGCTAAGTTGAGGCTACTTTTAAAATATTTAGGATTCTGGACGTTTTCCTGAGATAAAATCCGCTCATAAGGAATTTCCTGAAACAAGCCTATTCCTAACTCCATCACAAATAACCGGACAAATAACGGTAAATATTAATTTTCTGATCTTATATTCTGACCAAAGTAAAAATATATATTTTCTCAAACTCAGTTATTACTCTGTGACAAAAGCTAAAAAACCCGAGTTACCTCCCTTATATACTTTTTTGTAAAGATTTGTTTCCATTGTTTAATAAATTCCTTTTTTCTGTCATAAATTCGTTTTCTTAGTTTTTTTATATATATTGTGTGTCTACCCCTTGATATTATCTTGTATGTAGCACTATTATTATTATTATTATTATTATTATTATTATTATTATTATTATTATTATGTACGTCTGTCAGCATAATTTAATAAACTTTACGGCGGTCGAATGAATTGAACCATAGATTAAAGTGTTATTAACCCTGCTGCGAATTCAACTGCAAAAAATATGTCTTATTATTATTATTATTATTATTATTATTATTATTATTATTATTAGCTCACAAGGAGCTTTCTTTGTAAACAACCTGTGATGTTCTCTGGAAGCTAAGCGACAACAAGTCTCCCCAAGTTTCCAGTACTCCCCACCTCTTTTGGTAACATTTGCAAATGAATCTGCATTACCGCAACAGCCGCTTATGCCATTCTGGCAGCGGCCATTCGTCTCCACTGGAATTTGAGTGGCAATAAGCCTCCCCAAGGTCTCAGTTCTCTTTGCATCCAGCAGAAGTCTGGTCAGTGCTCTCTCCTTGGTCTTTCCATCTGCCTTGACTCTTCTCGGCTATTTGGTATCACTCTTCTGGGGGGTGCAATGAGAATGTATGGGGGAGGGGGTAGGGAACCTATAGATACGCAGCTTTGATGTTCTTGGTTGCATGTAACACTTTTCATGTTTTGCCTCTGCAGCAGTTTGTCTGGTCAACTCATATGGCTCATGTCTATTAGTTTCCGCATTCAAGGGGTTTCCTCAATATTTGAGCTGTTTTCATTATAGTTATTCGTATTTTTCCAGTCATTCCTCTGATTCCAATTTCTCCCATTCTTTTTTCAAGTTTTTCGGAATTGTTCCTAGTGCTCCTACTATTATAGGTATTATTTTGATTTTCTTTATCTTCCATATACCTTTTAGCTCTCTGGCTAACTCTGTGTATTTGCTCCGTTTCTCTTTTTCTTTGATATTCACCTTGTGGTCAATTGGAACAGCAAAATCTACGATTTGACAGCATTTTTATTTCCTGCTAATTATTATGACATTTTGATTTTCTTCATCTTCCATATACCTTTTAGCTCTCTGGCTAGCTCTGTGTATTTGCTCCGTTTCTCCTTTTCTTTGATATTCACCCTGTGGTCAGCTGGAACAGCAAAGTCTACAATTTAACTTTAAATTTGCTTGGATGGATTTATCTATTTGTATGTCCATGTCCCATAGGATTTTGTGTTCTCGTTTTCAAGTACTGTTGCCGGCTAATGCTTCTACCATTTTTCTGTGCGTTCAAAATGCAATTGTTTGCATAATTCCTAATGTACTACCCTCCCCACTTTATAATTATTTTTTTGCTATAATAATTAAATACCTACAGACACTAGTGTTGCATCCTTTCGGGAATTGTCAATGCAGGGTGTCACGATTAACACCAATCGACAGATTCGAACGCGGCAACTCGAGCGATCTCTGGCTTGATAAGCAAATACCATATCCAATCGGTTACCATTAAGCACATGAAATAACGTTGAATGTAAACATTTTATTTTTAAAGTTCTTTACGTCAGTCACAGTGATCTAATCGTTATACGATGATCTATGCAAAAGAGCTAAATTGACTGACTTTAATTCAACTTAAAGTGTTCAACGATAAGAAACGAGTAAATATGTATACACAGGATGACCCCCAAAAAACGGGCCCAACTCTAATTAGGCCCCGTTTTTTAGTGTTTTGTCCGAATGAAATGAAACTTTGATCATAACTAGTTTATTATATTCAAAACATCACATCAAAACACCAGGGTCTTTGCCCTTTTTTTCTCCGTTCCACAGCATATGTTTTAGATGGCCTCCATTTAGCTCCATGCATTTCTTGAGGCGCAGCACGAAGTTGTCCATGACGTTCTTACAGACCGAATTGGTAATGGCTCTCATCTCCTCCCCAATGGCTTCCTTGAGTTTCATGATGGTTCTGGGCTTCCCTGTGTAGATCCGGGCTATGGGGCGCCCACTAAAAATCAGTCTTGACACTGATCACTCGGCCTCCAAAGTTCTCTTTCAGCCAATCTCGGGACAGGTTTCAGGTGTGAGAACTTGCTCTGTCTTGCTGGAACACGAACTTGCTCATGAGCGATGGGTAGATGGTCTGGAACTCACTCTTGAAGGTTTTGAGGACCTCCACATACCACCAGATTCTTCGATGAAGATTGGTCCGATGATGCCTCTGGCCGAGATTGCAGCCCACACTGTGCACTTAGGAGAGTGCAGGGGCTTGGTACCTACTTCATTGGATCTGGAGGACCCCCAGAGGACATTTGTCTTGGAGTTCGCCTTTCCATCAAGATGGAAGTGGGCTTCATCTGAGGTCCAAAAGGTTAAGGAAACTTGGTGTCTCCTCGATCTTCTCGAGCATCTTGGCTGCCATAGCCCTCCTTTGCTTCTTGTCTGAGGCTGTAAGGGTCTGCAGCGTCTGTATTCTGTATGGGTAAGGCCTGATATCGTTCACCAGCACTCTCCTGCAAGTCTCAAAGGACATACGGAGGGACTGACTTCGCTTACGCACAGAGTGTTTCGGATTCTGCTGGAGAGACTCTCTCACTTTTTCGACCAGCTCGGCTGTTCGCTTCTTGGGACATCCCGAGTGACTTGGACGGTTCTCTCTGGCAGCGTTGAGGTTCTCCACGGTCCCATACTTCTCAAAGTGGTTCACCCAGTTCTGAATTCTGCTTTTGGATGGAGCCTTTTCACATTCGAACTGACGCATGAAACTGTCCTGGGTTTTCTTAAACGAGCCTGTCTTGTAGTAAAATTTAACACAGTGCATTCTTTGTTCCAGTTCCCACCGGGGTCTTGGTGTACTCACGGTCATTGGTTCTGCTATGTCCTGTAAAATAAGGGCAATCAGTGAATAAATAATGGAGATATCACCCTGTATATATATATATATATATATATATATATATATATATATATATATATATATATCATAATTTAGTCATTTAAATTTTATGACGTTAAATGGTTAAGTTTCAAATAATCTAGAACTTTTATTATATGTAAGACGAAGAATACATTTCAATAAGGTTTTCGATGTTTAGCCATTTCCTTAGAGGAAAAAATATTAGCAAATATCATAATGGTTTATACCTAACTAGCATGGGCACCCGGCATTGCCCAGGTGTTTGGATGTTTATGTTGAGCAAAACAAAAAATGTGGTAGTAGGAAGGCAGGCTCGAACCCGTACCACAAAAGAGGAAAAGAACAGGGTAAAACCTAACGTTTATGCTGTTACGACCACCACCAACCCGGAAGCGACATTTGTTAAAATTAAGGCTAGATAATCTAAAGGAGAGGATAACTTTCAAAAATATCGGCGAAAAAAGTGACCCCCCCCCGTAGAAAAGTGCCTAGTTGAAGGGGAAGATATTAATGTTTTTAGCCAATTTTTCGATATTTGTCGTATGAAAGATCGAACTTTAAAACGATACTGATCTTGGTAAAATCCGTCGCCTCTATTGAAAGTTTAAGGCATACATGCAAACAGACATACATACATACATTTATATATTGGTAACTAAAAGTTTTCCACCCAAACTGATGAAAACGCTTGCTCTATCTTTGAATACCCTTTATGTAAAATTTCAAATATTTAGACCAGAAATTGTCTGAGTAATTTGGAAGAGACCGCAGAGGTCAATTTTTTTTAACTTTGACCCCTATTATGACCCCTTAAAATTTCTTGTTTTGGGCTCAAATCAAGTTATTAAGTTAGATTCATGTCCAAGGAACCTATATGTAAAATTAAAAGTGTGTAGACCCAAAATTGTCGGAGGAGTTTGGTAGAGTTCTCAAAGGTCAAATCGTTGAACTTTGACCCCTTAACAGCAAAATTTCTGGCCGAAAACAGATTACTAAGATTTTCCAAAATCTCAGTATCCTATATATCAAATTTCGAGTCTGTAGACTAAAAATTGACAGAGTTATTGCGTAGGGAAATGTACACAGACACACAGATACACAGACACGTTCACTTCTATAGATATAAAAGATAGATTTGCTAAATACAATAAACACTATGGGTACTATGTAGAGACTTGGGCAGCAAGATGTTGATTCACATTACACTTGAACTTCTGCACGTCAGTACAGTTGGGGAAGCAGGGACCTGAAATGGAATTCCAAAGTCTAGCTGTTCTGGGGAAGAAACTACTGGAGTAGAAAGATCTTTAACATCTAGGGATCTCTACTGTGTGGGGGTGGGATTTCGCTGCCTGTCGGGTTTGTCGAGGTTGTTTACGCTGTGGGAGCACAAGTGCTTGCAGTTTGTCAGAGCATTCACCATTAAAATACTTATAGAACAGGTAGAGGAATGCAACATTTCGTCAATGGGGCAGAGGTTGAAGCTTAGATGCCAGTTCAGCGCCTATCAGATTGGCAACTCTCTTTTAAACCTTGTCTAGGAGCGAGAGACTAGTGGCAGATGCACCAGCCCAAATAGGACAACAATACTCCATACATGGGTGAATGGTGGCCTTATAGAGGTACAGGATACTTTCGGGTGTTAGTAGTTTTCTAGCTCGGTAGAGAGAGCCTACCTTTTACTTTAAAAAGTGAACTGTTTAGAAAAAAAACATAATGCTCACATGCACATGTCTCAGTTTCTTTCCATTTTTTTTTTTTTTTGCTTCATTTTCAAAGAATTCACCATTACGTTTATTACTGGGCAACGCCAGATACATCTGCTAGTATATGTATATAATTGTATACACCATTGGTTTGCCATCTATTTTTTATATGGCGGCACACTATTGAGCTTATTTTAAATTTTAACGGCATATTTATCACAAAAAATGAATATTTTCTACTCATACGACTTATTTGCAGCAAAATAATGAAAAACAAAAACTATATAAGTATAATTTTTTATTCACATAAATTATCCTGTATTCGATATTTGTTATCGTATTTGGTATTGAAATTGGGTGTGATGCTGATCCTCGATTCTTTGAAAAGCTTGAGATATTCCGATTAATCGCCCCATCACTAATATAAACCATAAAAAAAAAAAGCTTACCAATTAGTATGCAAGGAGAACTTAGATTCCAGATCTTCAGCGATTTGGAATTGAGCGGTGTCATCTTGATTAAGAAATTAAACAAAATGAAATTAAATGGCTTCAGGCTGTCATCCCTTCGCGGCACACCAGTAATCATTCCACGGCACATTAGTGTGCCAGGGCACAGAG
Organism: Euprymna scolopes; assembly: GCF_053919585.1. Classification (NCBI taxonomy): domain Eukaryota; kingdom Metazoa; phylum Mollusca; class Cephalopoda; order Sepiida; family Sepiolidae; genus Euprymna; species Euprymna scolopes. Next base: position 31,693,892 of record NC_136524.1, on the reverse strand, counting down.
GTTGGGAACCACTGGCTTACACACACGCAAATAAAAGCTTCTGAGTTGAAAGAAACTGGTATAGATATTTTCCTAGTGTCGTGTTCGGTATATGCGATACAAAAAGGTTCTTACAGGCACCGGATCCAACTGGGTAGTTGAGTCTTGGCTGTCAATATTCTCTTACTTTCGTTCCTTGACAAGACAGAACATTTGATTTAGACGATTCTTCTGATGGCCGCGTTACAAGATTCGCATTTGCAGTTAATGCACGACGCGTCCAAACTCTTGCGTAAATGGAAGCATAAGTTTTCTAAGCAGCGATGGCCGCCTCGATCTATTTCTCTGACTCATAAAAATTCACCGGCCGTTTTACTTCGTACACCCACGTCAACATTTTATCGTGCTTGTCTTTGACAGAATGGTAAAAGATTCATAGCCATGTCGTGCATCATCCTCGACAGGTGAATTAACTACTTGTTGAATTTTGGAAGAACGTTTCCCAGACATATGCAGGAATTGTGTTATCAGCATTCGCCAATGTAGCATGCATGTATATATATATATATATATATATATATATATATATATATATATATATATATATATATATATCAGCGACCGTTCACTAAAAGACACCAAAAAACTTAAAGAATGTTAAATAGTACAAAATAGTAAAGGATAAAAAAAATAAGCTAAGGAAATAAATGTCGACTTTAAATATTGCAATTTTATTGCATTGTGAGGGGCCCTTTAAGACAGACACCCTAAACACCTGATACAGATGAGACGATCGAATTCTAGCTGTTACCGGGGTCATGTGGTCAAAGGTAAGACGCATGAACAATAGAAAAATAATTGCTTTTATGTGCGGCAAAAAAAAAAAAAACTACAAAAAGAGGTGAATCAAGTAGGACCACATAAGCAAGTTGGGAAAATCTCAAAGTAGAGTTAGGAAACAGACAAGGGGGAGATGTATTGGTATGTAGATTTGTGTGCTCGAATCTCTCTTTGTTTTTTTTCTGCTCCTCTCTATCTATTTATCTCTCTCTCTTTCTCTCTCTCTCTCTCTCACACACACACACACACACATTCTTTCTATCATTCTCTCACATACATATTCTCTCTATATATATTTATCTCTCACCCTCTCTCGCACACGGACACATACTCTCTCTATTTATCTCTTATTCTCTCACAACCAAGCACAGGCACACACATTCTCTCTCTCTCTCTCTCTCTCTCTCTCTCCATGTATTTATTCATCACTCTCTCTCTCTCTCTCTCTAACACACACAGACCATCTTTTTCGCATAAAAACAGACTCTCTCTCTCTCTCTCTCTCTCTCTCTCTCTCTCTCTCTCTCTCTTCTTATGACCCTGTCCTTTTTCCTCTACTACACTCTCTTCTCTCGGTAATCCTTTATCCCTTCTCTCTCTTCCCCCTTCTCTCTCTCTCTCTCTTTCTTCCTGTTCTTTAATCTGTTATTATTATCATTTTTTTTTTATAATTACATTTTCACCCAAACAAGGCACATCGCCACTTTGATGTAGGGGGCTACTATCAAGGACATAAGCATCAGGGGTACTGTGTGGGGAGTTGGGCAGCAAGATGTCGGTTCACGTTACACTTGAACTTCTGCATGTCAGTACAAATGGGAAAGCAAGACCTGGAAGGGAATTCCAAAGTCTAGCAGTTCAGGGGAAGAAACTATTAGAGTAGAAGTCTTTCTTACATCTAGGGATCTTGACTGTGTAGGGGTGGGACTTCGCTTCTTGTTGGGTTTGTCAGGCGTATTTACGTCGAGGGGGTACAAGGATTTGTAGTTCGTCAGAGCATCCACCTAAAATACTTGTAAAACAGGCAGAGGGATGCAACATTTCATTGGTGGGACATGGGGCTGAAGCTTAGAGGGATTTAACAATGTGTCGATGGGACAGAGGTTGAAGCTTAGATGACAGTTCAGGACCTATCAGGTTGGCGATTTTCTTTTGAATCCTGTCCAGAAGTGAGAGACTAGTAAGAGATGCACCAGCACAAATATGACAGCAGTACTCCATACATCGGCGCATGGTGGCCTTATAGAGGTATAGGATACTTTCAGGTGTAAGTAACTTTCTAGCATGGTAGAGAGAGCCCACCTTCCTCACAGCAGCCACGGCAATGCCCTTGATGTATCTGTTCCAGCTCATGTTCCCTGTGAACGTTAAGCCAAGGAGTTTGAACAAAGTACTTTTAAGGTAATGTATCATTAGCAATAGCTATTAGTGGTTGAGAAGGTTTCTAGTAAAGGTAACAAGCTTAGTCTTGGCAGCATTGCACGTTACTTTCCACTTTTGACCCAATTCCACTACAGACTAGAGGTCTTCCTCTAGAGTATTCACCATTGTCTTGGATATATGTTCATTCGTTTTCCTCTTCTGCCTTTTATAGAGAGTGGTGTTGTCAGCAAATATACCATCTCAGAGACAATTTTATCAGAGAGGCCATGTGTGAATATCAGGAATAATAAAGGTCCAAGTTTCGACCCCTAAGGTACACCCTCACATTTATCATATTGTTTAGACGTATGACATGGTATATACGTTCAGAGATTATAGTTAGAATATCTGCAGTAGAACGGGCTTGCTTAAATCCATATTGATGGTCAGACAGAAGTTTAGCATCTGTAAGATCGTGGACTAGAGCTTGATTAATTATGGATTCAAATATTTTGGCGAAAAGAGAGAAGAGGCTAATGGGGCGATAATTTAATGTGTATGTTCTTTTGCCAGAATTCTTGTAAACTATTACCACGGAAAAGCAGTTTTCCAGATTCATTAAGGCGCTTGTTGAAGAGTTTGGAGAGAACTAGAACAACCTCAGCGGAGCATTTTTTTAATAGTATAGCTGGGGTGAGATCAGATCCACATGCTTTTGAGGTGTCTAGGTTTTTTATGATATCATGTAGTTGTGATTTTAAGATCGTCTAGTGTGGTTTCAGTCTGTAAAGTAAAATCAGGGATGGAGTTGTTTGCTGGGTCAAATGTGGAGTTTGAGGCAAACGGACGGGCAAGCCATGTTAGCTTTCTCGGTTGCTGTGCAAACAATCTCATGATTGTTGGAGGAATTGTTGATTATCCATTATTTACTACATTGTTGTAGATTTTACAGAAGTCACGAGTTCCTAATTTTTGTGCTTCAATGCGTTCTCTGGCAATTGTAGTACATTTTCTTTTAGCTGTCGCTACTTCTTTCTTACAATTACTTCTATGTTCTATAAACTTTTGTCTGTTTGTACTGGACTTATGCTGGATAAATCTGCGGTATGCATGTTGCCTTTGAGTAGAAGTAAACCATTGGGGAGAGTGGGGTTTACTATAGAACTTCTCTGAGAGAACATGTTCTTTAATTACTGCTTTGCACCATTCAGTGGTCTCATTTGCACACTGTTCTGCAGGAACAGAAAAGATATTTACCCATGGAGCATCTCTGATGTGATCTTTAATCTCCTAGTCAGCCTTATTGTAGTACCTTGTCATTTTGAGCAATGGCTCTTCGACTCGGAGTCGGGAATTTAGAGTGATATCTCTCATTATCTATTATCACAGCATGATCAGCATTCCCAAGTGGGCAATGGGTATTTATTACAAAATCCTCAGGAACTAAAATAAATATCAGAAATAGATCCAGAAGTGAGGTTTGATGATCCTGGCGATCTGGGAGACAGATCAGAAATTTTACTGTCTATGAAGGAATGAAATATAGAAAAGTTATTGATGATGTTACCAGCTGTGCCTTGTAGCTAGAGAAGTCAAGCCAATTATTGTGGTGGGCGTTAAAGTCACCAAATACATATATTTGGGCACAAGTGCTAAGGGAGAGTGCTACATCTATGCTGATTGAGTCCTGGGTCAAGGGAGAGCAATAAAGAAAATATAAGTAGCTAACGCTGTGTTGTAAAGTTAGTTTAAAGCACATGATGGGCTGGTCATCTAATTCTAGTTTAGATTCCCTAATCATGAGGAGGGTGTTACGAATATAAACTCCAAGTCGGTGCATGTGTTTGTCAGAGTCCTTATGACAAATGGAAGATAACCAGACATGTTAAAAATGTTAGAGGGGATGGAGGAGTGCAAGTTAGCTTCACTTAATGCTAATATATCCGGGGAGTTTGCTATAGGAAGTAATTCTACATCATCTTAGTTAGTTCTAAGTCCATGGATATTTGTAAATGCAAGCCTCAAGGGAGGAGGCGAATCATTGTTCAAGTGTATGTCTGGTTTCATCGCTATTTTGGAATCAGCTGTCATTTCATTTCGTAGTTTCAATTTAGGGTGAAAGGTGCTAGACAAAGCAGATGTGCATAGCCACCATCATGCAACGCAAGTAGATCATCAGCTGACTCCTCATCTACAGGAATATGGCCTCGGGAATGCCTACCAAAGATGAGTGTAGGGTCTCTTTCCATGTGCGACATGGCACTACAAACATCCTGATATTATTCAACTGATGATAGAGCAGCCACTCTAAGCGTTAACAAAGAGTTTGGGCTCCTGTACTGTACGTCGGAAACAGATGCCAGCAATTATCAAACCAGTACCCTAAAACCTTTCAGACAAGAGTGGCCCAGTCCAAGCATGTTAGCATACATAGTAAACAAGCACCCCCAAGATGCCCAGGTTTAGGGGAAAGGAATGAGGTGGATGTGAGGGACGGTATTCATTGCCCTAGTCAAGAAACAAAGCTAAGCATGTGACGTCCGTCTCTAGTGAGTCCCTGTGATCGCACCTCTGATCCTGGCTAAATGGCAAAGGGAGTATGGAAGCCGGGCAATAGTCAGAGCCTATCTATTCCTTAAGCAGTTTAGGTTTGCAAACCGGTGATTTAATCGAATCACCAGCTCTAAGGAGGCTGTCAACCAGAACTGGGAAGGCTTCCCTCCCCTGTTTGGTATCAAGATGTATGAGGTCAGTGGCATAGGTTTACATATTGGAGTTTTCCTTCTCCTAGATGGATGACCTGAACAGCTCTATGGGTCCATCAGCACCGAGAGGGTTTTCTCAATGCCTGGTTTCAAAACCAGGTATTTCCATGCCTCTGCCTGGGTAATTAGGATTAATAGAATTAATCTAATAAATAATTAATATCTGCTTTGAAGTTACATTCCTCAAAATAGGATTAAGATTGGAAGATATGAATTATTCGCACGTTTTGAATGGACGTATGTACAGGGTGGGCCAAAAGAAGGGTCCTATCTTTAAATTTGAATAACTTCCACAAAATAAAAGTTAAACTCACCAAACTTTATGTGTGTGTAGACTGACCCTTCCGAGATTTTTTTGAAATAAACAAAACAAATTTTGGCCGAAAAACACTTCTTAAAACTTACATGAATTTATGAATTTTTAAAAATAGGACACTTATTTTGGCCCACCCTGTATGAGTATGGATATAGATTTAATGTTAATATCTACTACGGTTCAGCAAGGATTAAATATGGTTTGTGGATTAATAAATACATTTGAAAAATTATAGTATAAAGAGTTAGAGAACGATTTGAAATGTGTTTTAGGTGTTAGTTTTCATGTAAAGACAATCAACAGCAGTTTTACGCATCTAAGGGAAAGAAATATATAGAGTTGTCACTTAATATAGATCACTTTAAATCTAAGTAAAAACTATGGCCAATAAGTATCTATTTTATAGATAAACTACAGAATATAAATATAAATAAACAATAGAAATCTATAGATGTTTAGTATTTATCGATTTTTTAAAGGTCAGTCTTCTAAAGTTAGGGACCGGAAGCTGAATCCCTCTCTCAAGGTATGTGCAAATATGTGATCATATAGTAACCCGGGGAGAAGAGCAATTAGTTATTTGTCCAGTTGGAGTTGGAGAGATGATATAACTTACAAGAATACAGTATTAATATACATTAGGATATATGAATAGAGTTTGTATTAATATACATTAGGATAGATGAATAGAGTTTAGGGGTATAAAAATTTGGAACAATGTTATCATGCAAAATGGATGCAGACAGTCGGCTTGGAGGCAAAGTAACTAGCCCTTCTAACTCGAAATTTAGAAAAGATGTGTCCCAGTTATTTCAGTATTATACCTAAGTAACCATATACGTACAGCCTGTATGGGCTTTATATTTAGACGTAAACTTTGTCAAGAAATGATAATTTATTATTTTCAGAATGAGTAAAGAAATATCAGTAATTACTGTTATATAGTTATTCATGTTATGACTAATGTAAGAGTCTTATTATATAGCTTGTTGTATCTTGGTGAGAGGGTTTAAGAGGAATGTTGAAGGACTCAGAGAGAGAGATGTTGTTGTAAGAGTGATAGAGAGTTCTAGAGAGGGATGTTGTTGTAAGAGACTTAGAGAGATTGTTCATGTTATGATTCTTATATTTTAAATGTTCAGTCCTTAGATTAATAGATGTGTTGCTATGTGAAGCTCTTGGAGTGAGGAGATAGTGTTCACTGTTCAGACATTGTGTAGACATGAAATATTGATGTCACGACATTTTATAACACAGACATATAATAACAATACAATTTACCTTTTTGTAGGAATCACAAACACAAGACGACGTTCTACAAAAATACAGTTGAGTTTATTCTTCACACGACCGGCCGTGATTTCCATCAACAAGAATTCAAAGCTTACATTTTAGTTTCCAAGTGATCGTCTCGCTTCTTAGACGCTTCCCAGACCCTCTCTCAGTTTCTCACTGACTGACTTCTTTTTACCTAAAGTTTTTTTCTATAACTAGAACTTTCTATTTTCCGTGACGTTATACACATGTTAAAACATGTATCTTCTTTCACGTGTTCTGGACATGCGTGTCCAAAACTTTTCCTATACTCAGTAACCTATTTTTCCAATATGTTAAAAACATTATCTTATAAGCTGCATTCTTTCAATTTAAAATTTCATAACAAACTTGACAGTTCACATTCTTTTCTTGAAATATTTTATCTATATTTTAAACAATTGTTTGTTTTACATTTTTAAATTCTCACACGTAATCTATTTCTAAACCTAAATTACGAGGTTCGAATTTCGTCTATTGCTATTTCATTTTCATTTTAACTAATCTCTCTATTTTTATACTTACATGAAAAGGGGACAGCCCTTATCATGTAACATTACTAGGACTATGACAACAGCATATTCTTTTCACTGTTTTGACTCTCGAGTATATATCCGACACAGTAAGACACAGTTAATCAACTGAAAACCACATCACTCTATATAAAAGCATTTAAGATATCAACGGATGCACACTCGAGAGTCAAAACAATGAAAAGAATATGCTGTTGTCCTAGCCCTGGTAATTAAGAGCAGAAAAACAAGCTTAGGTGAATACGCAATACTTTTACAATAATTAGTAACCAAGTAATTAATTAATAGTAAGAGGCTTGCTTTGCACAAAAGTTTCAAGTTCTAGTTGTGTCCAGCTAGTTTCTATTTGTTTTCAACCTGTGTTCAGTACTTCGGCTGGGGGTCATTTTATGGATTTTTCGTAATTTATATTTTAATTTTATTTAATATATCTTATTATCTATATATTAATACGATAGTGTGTTATTTTGTGTGTCACATATCTTTTTTTCTTTCGAGTGACTGTCGTTTAATAATTGTTATGTCCTTCCATTTCTTGTAATAAATAATTTTGTCAAGAATTCTTCATAAGTTTTGGTTTCGTTTTCGAACTCAACTCATCTATTTTTTTTATTTTTGAAACCACAACTTTATATTGTTTAACTTACATCATTAAATGGGGAAAAATAAAATAACTCACTTTTTTTACTGTTCTACACGCTACTGTATTAATATATAGACTTGCTTAGATAAATATTTTTACAGTTTTAATAAAAGGGCTACAATAATATGATGGTGACTTCATTCATGCTAAACACCCACATAATGCCCAGCAGCAATATATTACACATGAAAGATGCCGCTGTGGAATTTCCACGGGTCCCGCTGGTAATATGTTAGTATAATAAAATCGAGTTAATCAACATTCTCTCATATTTTTTATCCTAAGGGTTTTCCATATATATTCTAATTACTCAAAATAAACATTAAAAAATTACTCAAAATAAACATTAAAAAATTACTCAAAATAAACATTAAAAAATTACTCAAAATAAACATTAAAAAATTACTCACAATAAACATTAAAAAATTACTCAAAATAAACATTAAAAAATTACTCAAAATAAACATTAAAAAATTGCTCAAAATAAACATTAAAAAATTACTCACAATAAACATTAAAAAATTACTCACAATAAACATTAAAAAATTGCTCAAAATAAACATTAAAAAATTACTTAAAATAAACATTAAAAAATTACTCAAAATAAACATTAAAAAATTGCTCAAAATAAACATTAAAAAATTACTCAAAATAAACATTAAAAAATTACTCAAAATAAACATTAAAAAATTACTCAAAATAAACATTAAAAAATTGCTCAAAATAAACATTAAAAAATTACTCAAAATAAACATTAAAAAATTACTCAAAATAAACATTAAAAAATTACTCAAAATAAACATTAAAAAATTACTCAAAATAAACATTAAAAAATTACTCAGATTTGTGATTGCTCCCTATTTGAAAAGATTCCATTTAGTGGGACTGCGTGATAATCCACTACGTTCCATAGAACACTTTACCTTATGGATGTTTGCAACCTTCACATGACCTATTTATTTGTTCTTGTAATTTGTAATTAAGTTATGAAGCTTCTACATACCCTTCTCACTATATGTTCTTTGACTCTCTTTCGTACTTATATCTGTCTGTTTGTCCGTCTCTCTCTCTCTCTCTCTCTCTCTCTCTCTCTCTCTCTCTCTCTCTCTCTCTGTTTGTTAATAACTGAAACTAACGAGAAAGGAAAAAAATGGAAAGTTACATTAAAAACAAAGGGAATATCACCAAAGGCACAGATATGATTTAACCCTTAGCTGAAGAGAGAAAGAGAGAAAACAGGGGGGGGGCATATAAAAAAAACAAAAAAAACAGAAAAGACTTTTTATCAGAATCCTTTGAGATGAGTAATTTGTTTATTTATTTATTTGTGGATTGTTTTTCTCATTTTCATAGTTGTTATTGTTGTTTCAACATGTTTCAGCCAACTATTCCTTTGGCTTCTTCAGGTGGTCAGCCGTGACGGGGCCTATGGCGCTATGGATAGAGGTGTTGACTCTCTACAGTTCCAGGTGAGCATTGTCTGAAGATAGCAGTTTCAATCCCAAAGCAGGCCAGAGGATTAGTTGGCCAAAACGTGGTGAGACAACAACAACTATGGAAGGCAGTAATTACTGAAGATACAGTTAAGAGATTCAGCATTCCTATCCCGTCGTAGTTAACCACCCAACGAAGACCAGAGGAATAGTTGGCTGAAATGTCATGAAGTAACAACTATGAAGATGAGAATAACAGTCTGCAAATTAGTCATCCTAGGGATTACCATCACCATTGCATAAAAAAAGAGAAAATGAAAAAAAAAAAGAAGAAAAACAAAAGAACAACTGTCCAATTTCCTGATATATTTCGAAACTTTGAAACATTTTATTTTTGATAAATAACGATATTTATTGAAAATAATTTCACACTCGTCTGGTCTTTCTAATCACTAAATTTTAAATTATTATCGAGTGTTTTAAACAGTGGATTCCTTTTTATTACACATGCGTTCGACAGATGCCAAAAACTGTAATCGAACATATAAACATCATTTTGATTTAACTCTGAACACCTAAAATCATGCCAGGACTTATCAACATAATAATAATAATAATAATAATAATAATAATAATAATAATAATAATAATAATATTGAAGAAGAAGAAGAAGAAGAAGAAGAAGAAGAAGAAGAAGAAGAAGAAGAAGAAGAAGAAGAAGAAGAAGAAGAAGAAGAGGAACAAGAACAAGAACAAGAACAAGAACAAGAACTGTCCAATTTCCTGAAGGTGAATATTTTATTATTCAAAAATTGGAGAAAAAAAAAGAAAAAAAAAAAAAGAAAATTTCAATTTTATTTTGAATAAATAGTAATATTTATTAAAAACAATTTCAGACTCGCCTGGTCTTTCTAACCGTTAAATCTTTAATTATTATCGAGTGTTTCAAACAAAATTCAAAATTTCCTTTTATCAATTTAACGTTTACAGCAGGCAGTTTTATTTATTTATTTATTTTAATGAACACACTTTTCTTACGTTATAATATTATCAGCATTTTTTCAGAAAAACTTAACTAAACTTAACAATCATCTCAGGATGTTTTAAATTTAAACAGTATATGTTCCTATTTACTTGCCTCCCCACGAGGGTAGAGTTAGACACTGAGATTTGAAACTTATAAAATTGTCCCCAAAAAGTGATATATTTGTATATACGGGTATATCTATACTGGTAGCCAAATTAAATATTGAGATGGACGCCTGTCTTTGTTTTATCGTTACTACCATGGCAGGTGCTCGTCTGAACTCCAATCTCTGGTCCCTCCTCGCCAATCTTTCACGATAAACACCTGCCTAGCTGAAACTACTGTAAAAAATTTTCCCCACTCTTTATCTGTGCCAAAATCAAAATGTAGATTCCATGAACAAAGCTTCTTTCTTAGAAGTGCACGCCTGTGGAACTCTGTTCTGTTTGTCTGTTTCCCACCTGACTACAACCTGGATGTCTTCAAGTCCAATGTGAACAAATTCCTGATGAACCGCCTCCTTAAGTAAGACACTTTATCAGATCTCCAAAACTAACGTACTGTACACACAATGACCCTTATTCCCGAGTGGCTTCCGGGCCTTGATAAGTGGGGACTACCTTGTAAAAAAAAATAAATAATATTCTATCTATGGTTAAAATTTTATGACAATTGATAGAAAAGAACCTATATTTTCTAACCAATAAAATATGCCCAAATTTGCCTACATTTATATATATAGTGTCCTGGCAGGCCAGTTTCAGCTTTGCTGCTTCGATTGTTTCCCCTGTGGCCTTGCCAGACCTTTAACATATATATTTATAAATGTTTATTTTTGAAATATTGTTAATTTCAATGTATAACGTTTTCATTTAACGTGTTGAGACTGTTATGATAAAAATTGAATCCCCGTTAAATTCGAGTAAAGCTCAATGTATCTATTTTATACGTGCAGAGCATATATATAATACAAAGTTTTGTTGAAATTCAAAGACTTACATTTTTTTTTCTTTTATATAACTTTTGTTTATTTCAACTTGGATCTCTTCATTACAGCCGTTTCGTTAATGGGATGTCAATTCTATGATTTTATGTTTTCATAAAAATTTTCTTTCTCATCAACTCGCCAGATGTGATTTCCATCCGATGTTACCAACAAAAAGTTAACAAAACGAACACACCAGGTTTATCATGTACAAAATTGACTTTTTGGTGGTAAAATCGGATGGAAATCACATCTGATGAGTTGATGAGAGAAAACTTTTATGAAAACATAAAATCATAGAATTGTCATTCCATTGTAATGAAGAGATCCGAGATGAAATAAACAAGAGTTATATAAAAGAAAAAATGTAAGTCTTTGAATTTCAACAAAATTTGTACTAATATATATATATATATATATATATATATATATATATATATATATAGAGAGAGAGAGAGAGAGAGAGAGATTCTTACATTTATGTTGACTTTAAATTTACACTGTCTTTCATTTAGTCTATACGAAGTGTAATTGTTTTCTGTTAACAGAATAAAAATGGAACCACTGACTGAACTATCAAACGGTTGCTATAATAAGCAAGATACGTTTTGTTGACTGGTCTATTCTTTCAACCAGTTCAGACATGAAAACTCAAATTCAAAGACGAACCGATGCTAAAGTACGGAATTCTCACACATAGACGTGGAAATCATCATTTGTACAAGTTGCCAGCGCTATGTGACCAGGCACAAAAAAAAAAATAAATAAAAATAATAATGATAATAATAAAAAATAAATAAAAATAATGATGATAACAAAAAAATAAATAAAAATAATAATGATGATAACAAAAAAATAAATAAAAATAATAATGATAACAAAAATTAAATAAAAATAATAATGATAATAACAAAAAATAAATAAAAATAATGATGATAACAAAAAAATAAATAAAAATAATGATGATAACAAAAAATAAATAAAAATAATAATGATAATAACAAAAAATGAATAAAAATAATAATGATAATAACAAAAAATAAATAAAAATAATAATGATAATAACAAAAAATAAATAAAAATAATAATGATAATAACAAAATAATAAATAAAAATAATAATGATAACAAAAAAAAAAATAAAAATAATAATGATGATAACAAAAAAATAAATAAAAATAATAATGATAATAACAAAAAATAAATAAAAATAATAATGATAATAACAAAAAATAAATAAAAATAATGATGATAATAAAAAATAAATAAAAATAATAATGATAATAACAAAAAATAAATAAAAATAATAATGATAATAACAAAAAATAAAAAAAATAATGATGATAATAAAAAATAAATAAAAATAATAATGATAATAACAAAAAATAAATAAAAATAATGATAACAAAAAATAAATAAAAATAATAATGATAACAAAAAATAAATAAAAATCATAATGATAACAAAAAATAAATATACATAATCATAATAACAAAAAATAAATAAAAATAATAATGATAATAACAAAAAATAAATAAAAATAATAATGATGATAACAAAAAATAAATAAAAATAATAATGATAATAACAAAAAATAAATAAAAATAATGATAACAAAAAATAAATAAAAATAATAATGATAACCAAAAATAAATAAAAATAATAATGATAATAACAAAAAATAAATAAAAATAATAATGATAACAAAAAATAAATAAAAATAATAATGATAACAAAAAATAAATAAAAATAATAATGATAACAAAAAATAAATAAAAATAATAATGATAATAACAAAAAATAAATAAAAATAATAATGATAACAAAAAATAAATATAAATAATAATGATAATAACAAAAAATAAATAAAAATAATAATGATAATAACAAAAATAAATAAAAATAATGATAATAACAAAAAATAAATAAATATAATAATGATGATAAAAAATAAATAAAAATAATAATGATAATAACAAAAAATAAATAAAAATAATAATGATAATAACAAAAAATAAAAAAAATAATGATGATAACAAAAAATAAATAAAAATAATAATGATAATAACAAAAAAAAAAAATAAAACTAATGATAAAAAAAATAAATAAAAATAATAATGATAACAAAAAATAAATAAAAATAATAATGATAACAAAAAATAAATAAAAATAATAATGATAACAAAAAATAAATAAAAATAATAATGATAATAACAAAAAATAAATAAAAATGATAATGATGATAACAAAAAATAAATAAAAATAATAATGATAATAACAAAAAATAAATAAAAATAATAATGATAACAAAAATAAATAAAAATAATAATGATAACAAAAAATAAATAAAAATAATAATGATAATAACAAAAAATAAATAAAAATAATAATGATAACAAAAAATAAATATAAATAATAATGATGATAACAAAAAATAAATAAAAATAATAATGATAACAAAAATAAATAAAAATAATAATGATGATAACAAAAAATAAATAAAAATAATAATGATGATAACAAAAAATAAATAAAAATAATAATGATAATAACAAAAAATAAATAAAAATAATAATGATAATAACAAAAATAAATAAAAATAATTATAATAACAAAAAATAAATAAAAATAATAATGATAATAACAAAAAATAAATAAAAATAATAATGATAACAAAAAATAAATAAAAATAATAATGATAATAAAAAATAAATAAAAATAATAATGATAATAAAAAATTAATAAAAATAATAATGATAATAACAAAAAATAAATAAAAATCATAATTATAATAATAAAAAATAAATAAAAATAATGATAATAACAAAAAATAAATAAAAATAATAATGATAATAACAAAAAATAAATAAAAATAATAATGATAATAACAAAAAATAAATAAAAATAATAATGATAATAACAAAAAAATAAATAAAATGATAATAACAAAAAATAAATAAAAATAATAATGATAATAACAAAAAAATAAATAAAAATAATGATAATAACAAAAAATAAATAAAAATAATAATGATAATAACAAAAAATAAATAAAAATAATGATAATAACAAAAATAAATAAAAATAATAATGATGATAACAAAAAATAAATAAAAATAATAATGATAACAAAAAATAAATAAAAATAATAATAACAAAAAATAAATAAAAATAATAATGATAACAAAAAATAAATAAAAATAATAATGATAATAACAAAAAATAAATAAAAATAATAATGATGATAACAAAAAATAAATAAAAATAATAATGATAACAAAAAATAAATAAAAATAATAATGATAACAAAAAATAAATAAAAATAATAATGATAACAAAAAATAAATAAAAATAATAATGATAACAAAAAATAAATAAAAATAATAATGATAACAAAAAATAAATAAAATAATAATTATAACAAAAAATAAATAAAAATAATAATGATACCAAAAAATAAATAAAAATAATAATGATAATAACAAAAAATAAATAAAAATAATAATGATAACAAAAAATAAATAAAAATAATAATGATAACAAAAAATAAATAAAAATAATAATAATAATAACAAAAAAAGAAATAAAAATAATAATGATAATAAAAAATAAATAAAAATAATAATGATAATAACAAAAATAAATAAAAATAATAATGATAATAACAAAAAAATAAATAAAAATAATAATGATAATAACAATAGATAAATAAAAATAATAATGATAATAACAAAAAAATAAATAAAAATAATAATAATAATAACAAAAAAATAAATAAAAATAATAATGATAATAACAAAAATAAATAAAAATAATAATGATAATAACAAAAAAATAAATAAAAATAATAATGATAATAACAATAGATAAATAAAAATAATAATGATAATAACAAAAAAAAAAAATAATAATAATAATAACAAAAAAATAAATAAAAATAATAATGATAATAACAAAAAAATAAATAAAAATAATAATGATAATAACAAAAAAATAAATAAAAATAATAATGATAACAATAAATAAATAAAAATAATAACGATAATAACAAAAAAATAAATAAAAATAATAATGATAATAACAAAAAAGAACAAAAGTAAACATAATAAAATAAATGAACTTTTAAAAACTAAAAATATTTTTCATATTTAACCTTTGCATTATAATTTAACTAGCTGGCTGCCCGGCGTTGCCCGGTCGTACAATACGCTTAAACATGACATTTTTATTTATACAGATTGCGTATGTATTATCATAGAATCAATCATCCATTGAAAATTGTATATTACGAGGAATAATTTGCCCGACGGACTAATAAAAATAAATAAATAAAATAAAAAAAAAAAAAAAATAAATAATAATAATAATAATAATAATAATAATAATAATAATAATGTCGTTCATCAAATTCCGTCTGTGTTTGTTTACCGTTGGAGACGTCCCTCCATGGGATTAATGGACTATCTCATGACGTCACTTCCGGTATCGAACCGGTGCCTGGCAGTCTGAGTTAAGCGCGCGACCAAACCATTGAGGAAGGGTATTTGCTCCACCTGTTTTTGTCTGTAATATATGTGAATACATGTTCGTTCTTAAAAGTCCCGTGTTCCTTCCGTTTATTAGCATCTAACCCCATAACATTTACAATATCACGCCAGCTGATATTTGCTCTTGGCAATCTTGAAAATAGTCTTTCTTCTCTTATAGATGAAAACGAAGATCTTTTTTACAGGGGAATATTTCAACGTTACACGACCAGGGTTACACCTGTGTAACGTAAAATTCCCTTTTTTTTTTTTTTTTTTTTTTTTAAATCTATAAGAGAAGAAAAAATATTTTTAAGATCGCATTTTTTCGATTTTCAATACTTATCAGATGAATTTCCGGACAAAACATATCTAAGAACACTGCCAGACATATGAATTACCTTTGTGTGAAATTTGTAAAAGATAGGCTCAGCCGTTTTGGAACCTATGAGGAAGGAACTCACACACAAAGTAACAATAGATTGTCAATGATGTTTGTCAGTATTTTCCTTGAATTACTTAAACATTTTTCTGGAACCTTGCAAATTTATTTATTACTTTTTTTTACATAGTCACCAATTATCAAGGCCCAGAGGCCACTCGAGGAAAAAAGGGTTATTGAGCGTACAGTAGTTAATGGGATATTGTAGTAATCGTTAATACTGGAAAGTTGGTAAATTGGATTACTTAAGGGAATGGTTTATCAAGAATTTGTTTACGTTGGACTTGAAAACTACCAAATTGTAATCAACTGGAACACAAGCAAACAGAAGAGAGTTCCACAGGCGCGCAGTGCTAAGAAAGAAGCTTTGTTCATGGAATCTACGTTTAGGTTTAGGCACAGATAAAGAGTGGGGAAAATTATTGATAGTGTTTTCAGTTAGCGGAGTGTTTTTTCGTGAAAGTTTGGCAAGGTAAGACCATAGATTGATACTCAGACGAGCACTTGTCATGAAAATAATGATAAAGCAGAAACAGGCTTGCAACGTCTCTTCTGTGGGAAAGTTTCTAAGTTTCATTTTTTTATGCAAGAATCATAAATTACATGGTTTTTGATTATCTATGGATTTTAGTTCTAATATTCATCATTTCAGCATTCATATTTAAGTTTTATGAATTAAATAGCATGGATACCCAGTGTTGCCCTGGTGTATATGAAGTTCGGTTTGGACACAACTGCTATACTAAGGATATTGAGCAACCCCCACAACAGAATGAGGGAAATAAGTAACAACTTCTCCACCAGATATTTCGGCAGACCATAGTCCCCCAAAGATTAATAATTCAAAACAACTTTTTTTTCAAGCAAAATAGCAGTGAACGGCCGTGCGACCACAATAAAAATAAATAAATAAATAGCCATGATAGGCAGGCTTGAACCTGAAATGCAAAAAAGTGAAAGAAAGGAAAAACGTTATTGGCAAACACTTCTGCCCATTGAACAACAATGAATTATGACGTAATGACCCTGCAAAATAACGTTTTTAAACATGCTTTAAGTTTGCAACGTGTGCGTGACTTGTGAAAATTACGCTGTAGAAAGTGACTCAGATTTTGCAAGGAATGGTCCAGTTGACCACCATAAAATTAATCTTTTTTTCTAATTTTCACATATTATGTGTCCAAGGGATTGCTTTTTCAGATGGTACTGGTTTCGACCCAGTCAGATTCAGCTGATAAAAGTTTTTAGTGAACATAACACACAAACAAACCAAAGTTTGAGATTTATATAATAGACTAGTGGGAGGGGGCGGGGTAGCCGGCATTGCCTGAGTGTGTGGTGTGTGTAAGGGTGTTGGTTATGCAAAAATTAGTAGTAGGCAGGCATAAACCCATAACATCCAGGAGGAAAATGGTTGTGACAAAAAGCAAACAGTTCTATCAATGCGCCCACTGCGATTGTGACGTCACAGGCGGTCAAAAAAACGTGTTTTATGCGAAATCGTTTATGTGAAGTTTGAATGACTTGCAAAAACGTCGATGAAAAAAGTGAGCGTTCCTTGTAAAAAACCGCCCAGTTTACGGTAAAAGGATTATTAATGTTTTTGGCCAATTTTTCGATATTTGTCAAACTTTAAAACGATACTGATTTTGTCACGGTCCGACGTGTCTGTCAAAAAGTCTTTTGCGGACATACTTACACACACACACACACACACATTTTGTCTTTTAAATTATAGACTAGCAAGGGTACCCAGTGTTGCTCGGGTGTGTTGAGGTAGTGGAGTAAGGAACACTGAAAAAAAAGTGGTAGTAGCGGAGCGGGGGGGGGAACAAAACAACAAGTGGAGAGAGGAGCTAAAAAAAAAAAAAAAAAAGCGGTAGTAGGCACGCAGGCTCAAACCCATAATGTGAAGGAGAAAAAGAAGCTTAAAAAAAAAATGTAACGTCTTATCCGATGCATCCATGGTGAAACTGAAAGTTGTGAGCGTTGGAATTAAGGCTAGTCTATCTAATGGAGATGATAACTTGCGAAAATGTCAATGAAAAAAGAAACTCCACCTTTGTAGAAAATGGTCAAGTTGAGGATGAAGCAATTAATGGCTTCGGCCAATTTTTTGATATTTGTCGTCCGAGACTTCAAAACGATGCCAATCTTGTCAAGATCCAAAACGGTACCAGTCTCGTCAGGATCTGTCGCACATGTCGAAAATTTTTGGCACATTTTGCCTTTTATATTATTGATTATTAATTATCATTATATATTAATTATAATTCATTCTTATCATATTAATATTATTTATTGTTATTATATTCCTATTCATTATATATTAATTATTATTGATTATATATATATTTTTTTTTTTTACATAGGCATCACCACATTATCAAGGCCAAGAGGCCACTCAAGGATAAGGGTTAAAGAGTGTACAGTAGAAATTGGACATTATAGTAATCATTAGTAATGAAAATTTGGTAAAGTTGATAACTTATATGGAACGGCTCATCAAGAACTTATTTACGTTAGATTTGAAGACAACCATATTGTAGTCAGCCGGAAAGCAGGAAAACGGAAGACAATTCCACAGGCGTGCAGTTCTAAGAAAGAAGCTTTGTTCATGGAATCTACGTTTAGGTTTAGGCACAGATAAAGAGTGGGGGGAATTATTGATAGTGTTTTCAGCTAGACGAGTGTTTCTTTTGAAAATTTTGCGAGGGGGGACCATAGATTGAAGCTCATTCGAACACTTTCCATGAAAATAACGATACATCAGAGACAAACTCGCAACATCTCTTCTGTGAGATAAAGGTTGCAAGGAAGAGAAAAGGACATCTCCTACGAGGCTACGAAGTCTATTTTGACCTCTATCAAGGCAGGCCAAGTCCTTTCTAGCAGCTCCTGCCCAGATGTGGCAACAGTATTCCATCCTTGGACGTACCTGGCTCATATAGATAGAGAATAGCATCAGCAGTGAGATATCTACCGGATCGATAGAAAGATCCCACCATTTTTCCAGCGGCGTTGGCAACAGATTTGATGTACGTGTTCCATTTAATTCCATTGTATTCATTCTTATTTGTTAAGTTTGCAGGTTGAAACAAGTAACATAGAAAGCAATACAAATGACGACTCAACAAACAAAGGTAGATCAAATAAGAAGTGTATTAGGAAAAGGTATATTTACAGGATATTTACATAATGGTGTCAAATAAGAGAGTCTTTGCTGGAGAAACATATCTGCTCTCGGCGGCCTTCGGTGGCTTCTGGTGAACACACACTCAGACTAACTGAGTCTTCCTATTTATGTGTAATTACTATCCACATATGCAAATGAATGAGTGCCACCACAACATTATTATATTAATATTATTTATTGTTATTATATTCCTATTAATTATATATTAATTATTATTGATTATATATATGTATTCATTCTTATTATATTAATATTACCTAATATATCTCCATATTTTTAAACTCTATCTTCTCTAAAAGTAAAAGTCACAGAACGGCACTAAGGGCCTCAATGATTGGATTTTTTATAAACCATTCTTTTATGGCTCTTTGGCTGGTTAAAATAGTTTTTAAGGGGATTAAAAAAGGATCAAAATTTAAAAAAATCCTTATACATTTTGTACATTCATCTTAGTTTATTTTTAATTAGTTCATATGCATATCACGTTGGTACAGTGGTAATTTCACCAGCTTTGAATGCTACAGTTTTGTTTTCGGTTTCAATTCTAGCTGATGGCACCAAAGTAATTTTTCTTTTTACTTTTGAAATCACGACTCTATAATAATATATATGAAATCTAGACAAATGAAAATATCATACTTAAGCAGATTTTATGCGCAAGCAAAGCTGGGAATTTCCCCCGCTAGTCTATTGTATATTAATAATTATTTATTATTATTATATATTCATTATTAATCATTATGTATTAATTATTTACTTGCGGGATCTGTGGAAATTCCACAGGGGACTCATTCCTTTGTAATATATTGATGTTGGCATTCTGTAGATGTTCAGTGTAAATGGAGACGTTCTGATATTTTTGTAGCTCTTTTGTTAAAACTGCAAAAGTATCTATCTAAACTAGCACGAACGCATGGCAAAGTTTGGTCATAAAGTACGTTTAAATATGATATTTTAATTCTTGCAAATTTCGTATATATTATTATAGAGTTAATGTTCTATCGATTTTTATATATTATAAAGTTGCAATTTCAAAAATAAAAGAAATATATCTATATGACTTGGGTGCATTAGCTTGAATCGAAACCAAAATAAAAACTTATGAAAAAAAATATATGTATATATATATAACTTGAGTTCCTTCAGCCATAATTGTAACTGAAACCAGTACTTATGAAGAATTCTTGATAAAATTATTTGTAATAAAAAAAAAATAGATGACTTGAGTACCATCAGTTATAATCGAAACCGAAACCAAAACTTATGATGAATTCTTGATAAAATTATATGTAAAAAAAAAAAATAGATGACTTGAGTACCATCAGTTATAATCGAAACCGAAACCAAAACTTATGACGAATTCTTGATAAAGTTATTTATAAAAAAAAAAAATAGATGACTTGAGTACCATCAGTTATAATCGAAACCGAAACCAAAACTTATGATGAATTCTTGATAAAATTATTTGTAAAAAAAAAAAATAGATGACTTGAGTACCATCAGTTATAATCGAAACCGAAACCAAAACTTATGATGAATTCTTGATAAAATTATATGTAAAAAAAAAAAATAGATGACTTGAGTACCATCAGTTATAATCGAAACCGAAACCAAAACTTATGATGAATTCTTGATAAAATTATTTGTAAAAAAAAAAAATAGATGACTTGAGTACCATCAGTTATAATCGAAACCGAAACCAAAACTTATGATGAATTCTTGATAAAATTATTTGTAAAAAAAAAAAATAGATGACTTGAGTACCATCAGTTATACTCGAAACCGAAACCAAAACTTATGATGAATTCTTGATAAAATTATATGTAAAAAAAAAAAATAGATGACTTGAGTACCATCAGTTATAATCGAAACCGAAACCAAAACTTATGATGAATTCTTGATAAAATTATTTGTAAAAAAAAAAAAATAAATAGATGACTTGAGTGCCATCAGTTATAATCGAAACCGAAACCAAAACTTACGAAGAATTCTTGATAAAATTATTAGTAAAAAAAAAAATAGATGATTTGAGTGCCATCAGTTATAATCGAAACCGAAACCAAAACTTATGACGAATTCTTGATAAAGTTATTTATAAAAAAAAAAAATAGATGCCTTGAGTGCCATCAGTAATAATCGAAACCGAAACCAAAACTTACGAAGAATTCTTGATAAAATTATTTATAAAAAAAATTAAATGACTTAAGTGCCATCAGCTATAATCGAAACCGAAACCAAAACGTATGAAGAATTCTTAGTAAAATTATTTATGACAAGAAATGGAAGTACATAACAATTAAAAGACCTGGATGTAAGCATGACACAGAAAATAACACACACTATTTTGAATTAATATATAGATTATATGTTATTATTTAATTAATTTAAGTTTTAAACAAAAACATAAAATAAAATAAAGTGATTAGAAATTATGCTAACGTTCTTTCAATTTGATCCTGATTAAAATATCTTGAGAAGTTGCAATTTTTCTGATTCCAATTAATTATTTTTGAATTGAAAGCCATGTTTAATTTCAGTTTCCGATGAGTAGCTGATCTTTATAAGCCCTGGAGATGAAAAAAAGAGTTTTTTGGTGCTGTATAAGTCTTGAACTTTTAAAGTTTGCAGACAAAGAGCAAATATCTTTCTCATGTCAACACAAAAAATTATGAGCAGGAATTCTACAAGATTTAATATTTTTATGGAGCGATTCCGGTTTCTGATTGGATGTTAGCAAAACATAGCTCCATCTGATTGGTCAGTTCCTATCGCCATTGTCTATAAGTAAAACCTTCCAATTTTCTTTAATCATACCCTCTTCTTATATAAAAAAACATAAGTAGTATTAGGTTGTTGCATAAGTTCCTGCCTTTTTTTTTTTTTTAAAGAAAATCAAGGAATTTAAACAGCAAAAGTAAACTCGTCTGGGACATAAACTCCAAGTTTTTCTGTGAATCCCATCAATAGAAGGGGGCATGAAATTTTCACAAAATCACACTTCATCTTTTCACCCAATTCTCTACATGTCTGATGGCCATCTTCCTTCAAAAGAACCCTAGTTGGTCTTCGTCTATCTCAGTTAGTCTTCCGGAACGTGGAGCGTCATTGAGGTCAAAATTACCGTGTTTGAATCTAGTAAACAAATCTCGAACAGTTCTCTCAGCTATAGCGTTTTCTCCATACACGGCACAAATACCATTGGTCACTTCACTCGCTTTTTGACCTTGATTAAAGGCGAACTAAAGGAGGTGTCGAAAATGTGATTATTTTTTTTTATATCTATTTGACGGTTCTGAAAAACGAGAAAAAAATTATGAGCAAAAAACGATGACAATTATCTTGTAGAAGAGAGTACGCGCTTTCTCGTGATATACAACACTGCCAAATATCAAAACATGTTTCAGAACAAATTTTTTTTTTTTATGAAACGGTGGAAACTTATGCAACAACCTGATATATACATTAGCTACCTGGGTTTTTTTGTTTATTTTTCTGAAATATACATAAACAGCACATTTTATCATTAGTGCCGACAATGGTATTTAATGTAAGTTTAATTAATTAATAAAAGTCCCAAACAAACAAAATAAATTAAAGAATCGTTTTCTTCTGATTTTGTTATCTATTCCATTATTAAAAAAAAACAAAAACAACGTACTAATTTTTGGACATTCAAATTCATTGTCTATACATTACTTACCTTTTTTTTTTCCTGAATATGCAAAAACCTCACAATTATGTATACACTTTTCTCACACGTTTTCTTTTTTTATTTTATTTAAAAAAATATTTTTTTACAAGGAAATCACCACTTATCAAGGCCAAGAGATTATTCGAGGATAAGGGTTAAAGAGTGTACAATAGTCAAAGGGATAATATCATAATAATCGTTAGAAGTGTAAATTTGGAAAATTGGATTACTTAAGGGGACAGCTTATCAAGAACTTGTTTAAATTGGACTTGAAGATGACCATATTGTAGTCAGCTGAAAAACAGGTAAACGGAAGAGAGTTCCACAGACGTGCAGTTCTAAGAGAGAAGCTTTGTTCATGGAATCTACGTTTAGATTTAGGCACAGATAAAGAGTGGGGAAAATTATTGATAGTGGTTTCAGCTAGACGAGTGTTTCTCGGGAATGTTATGGTTACCGTTCTCATTTAGAAAGATAAAATTCTACCAATAATTAGCCAATCAAATTCTGCGTGCCTGGTTTATGAAATATTGTGAAGAAAAAACAAAAACAAATTTAAAATGTAAAAAAAAAAAAAAGAAAAAAAAAAGAAAAAAAAAAGAAAAAAAGAAAGAAAAAAAAAGAAGCAAACAAAAATATCAAAATGCTGAATAGAACTTTATTGTCTTGAACTTTTTTGTACTTAATTCGGGAGCATATACAAGAATTTTTTTTTTTTTTTTTTTGCTTTTATTTAAAATTAAAATCATGCAGAGATATATACAGACTCACCAATTACAGATGCTTAAAAACACAATTCATCAATATTTTCTTTTTCATAATAATAATAATAGTAGTAGTAGTAATAGTAGTAGTAGTAATGATAGTAATAAATATATTTAGCATAAAAAATAGTAGAGTCAAGAGAAACGCAGACGAAGCACCAGAATCCTTTTTTAGTAGATTTTGTAGTTCAATGCAAAAAAAAATAATGTGAGTAATCTTTAATCATGATATATCAATGTACTCACATCTTTTTGTCGTAACACTTGGGCCAAGTACATTTTTTTTTTCGTGAGGTTACTTGTTTTACAGAGTAAAAAAATTATATAGCTCTTATAAAGACTAGTGATGAATATCTTTTTTTGTTTGTTTTTTGTTTTTGTCAAAGTTTTTTTTTTCTTTCTTTTAAATTAAAAATTTTAAAAATAAGATAAATGTTTCGAATTTTCTTTGATGAGAAGATAGAAAACTTAGTTTCTTAAGGTTGAAGAACTTAAAATGTTTGGTTACAGAAAAAAACAAGAAGGACAAATATATATTAAAAAAAAAGTTAAAAAAGAAAAACAACTAAACAACATTTAACATTTTTTTTTCAATAAGTAATCTAATGTTGTTTTTGTTTTCATTAAGTAATCTAATGTTTTTTTTTTCATTAAGTAATCTAATGTTTTTTTTCAATAAGTAATCTAATGTTTTTTTTTTCAATAAGTAATCTAATGTTTTTTTTTTCATTAAGTAATCTAATGTTTTTTTTCATTAAGTAATCTAATGTTGTTTTTTTCATTAAGTAATCTAATGTTGTTTTTTTTTTCATTAAGTAATCTAATGTTGTTTTTTTTTTCAATAAGTAATCTAATGTTTTTTTTTTCATTAAGTAACCTAATGTTTTTTTTTTCAATAAGTAATCTAATGTTTTTTTTTTCATTAAGTAATCTAATGTTTTTTTTTTTTATTAAGTAATCTAATGTTTTTTTTTTCAATAAGTAATCTAATTTTTTTTTTCAATAAGTAATCTAATGTTTTTTTTTCATTAAGTAATCTAATGTTTTTTTTTTTCAATAAGTAATCTAATGTTTTTTTTCAATAAGTAATCTAATGTTTTTTTTTTCATTAAGTAATCTAATGTTTTTTTTTTTCAATAAGTAATCTAATGTTTTTTTTTTCATTAAGTAATCTAATGTTTTTTTTTTCATTAAGTAATCTAATGTTTTTTTTTTCAATAAGTAATCTAATTTTTTTTTTCAATAAGTAATCTAATGTTTTTTTTTCATTAAGTAATCTAATGTTTTTTTTTTCAATAAGTAATCTAATGTTTTTTTTCAATAAGTAATCTAATGTTTTTTTTTTCATTAAGTAATCTAATGTTTTTTTTCAATAAGTAATCTAATGTTTTTTTTCAATAAGTAATCTAATGTTTTTTTTTTCAATAAGTAATCTAATGTTTTTTTTCAATAAGTAATCTAATGTTTTTTTTCAATAAGTAATCTAATGTTTTTTTTTTCAAGAAGTAATCTAATGTTTTTTTTTTCATTAAGTAATCTAATTTTTTTTTTCAATAAGTAATCTAATGTTTTTTTTTTCATTAAGTAATCTAATGTTTTTTTTTCATTAAGTAATCTAATGTTTTTTTTTCAATAAGTAATCTAATGTTTTTTTTTCATTAAGTAATCTAAAGTTGTTTTTTTTTTCATTAAGTAATCTAATGTTTTTTTTCAATAAGTAATCTAATGTTTTTTTTTCAATAAGTAATCTAATGTTTTTTTTTTCATTAAGTAATCTAATTTTTTTTTCATTAAGTAATCTAATGTTTTTTTTTTCAATAAGTAATCTAATTTTTTTTTTCAATAAGTAATCTAATGTTTTTTTTTTCATTAAGTAATCTAATTTTTTTTTTCATTAAGTAATCTAATGTTTTTTTTTTCAATAAGTAATCTAATGTTTTTTTTTCATTAAGTAATCTAATGTTTTTTTTCAATAAGTAATCTAATGTTTTTTTTTTCATTAAGTAATCTAATGTTTTTTTTTCAATAAGTAATCTAATGTTTTTTTTTTCAATAAGTAATCTAATGTTTTTTTTTTCAATAAGTAATCTATTTTTTTTTCAATAAGTAATCTAATGTTTTTTTTTCAATAAGTAATCTAATTTTTTTTTTAATAAGTAATCTAATGTTTTTTTTTTCATTAAGTAATCTAATGTTTTTTTTTTCATTAAGTAATCTAATGTTTTTTTTTTTCATTAAGTAATCTAATGTTTTTTTTTTCAATAAGTAATCTAATGTTTTTTTTTTCAATAAGTAATCTAATGGTTTTTTTTCAATAAGTAATCTAATGTTTTTTTTTTCATTAAGTAATCTAATGTTTTTTTTCAATAAGTAATCTAATGTTTTTTTTTTCAATAAGTAATCTAATGTTTTTTTTTTCAATAATTAATCTAATGTTTTTTTTTCATTAAGTAATCTAATGTTTTTTTTTTCAATAAGTAATCTAATTTTTTTTTCAATAAGTAATCTAACGTTTTTTTTCATTAAGTAATCTAATGTTTATTTTTTCATTAAGTAATCTAATGTTTTTTTTTTTTCAATAAGTAATCTAATGTTTTTTTTTTCAATAAGTAATCTAAAGTTTTTTTTTCATTAAGTAATCTAATGTTTTTTTTTCATTAAGTAATCTAATTCTTTTTTTTTATAAGTAATCTAATGTTTTTTTTTTCAATAAGTAATCTATTTTTTTTTTCAATAAGTAATCTAATGCTTTTTTTTCAATAAGTAATCTAATTTTGTTTTTAATAAGTAATCTAATGTTTTTTTTTTCAATAAGTAATCTAATGTTTTTTTTTCAATAAGTAATCTAATGTTTTTTTTTTTCATTAAGTAATCTAATGTTTTTTTTTTCATTAAGTAATCTAATGTTTTTTTTTTCAATAAGTAATCTAATGTTTTTTTTTTCAATAAGTAATCTAATGGGTTTTTTTTTCATTAAGTAATCTAATGATTTTTTTTTCATTAAGTAATCTAATGTTTTTTTTCAATAAGTAATCTAATGTTTTTTTTTTCAATAAGTAATCTAATGTTTTTTTTTTCATTAAGTAATCTAATGTTTTTTTTTTCATTAAGTAATCTAATGTTTTTTTTTCATTAAGTAATCTAATGTTTTTTTTTTCAATAAGTAATCTAATGTTTTTTTTTTCAATAAGTAATCTAATTTTTTTTTTCAATAAGTAATCTAATGTTTTTTTTCATTAAGTAATCTAATGTTTTTTTTCCAATAACTAATCTAATTTTTTTTTCAATAAGTAATCTAATGTTTTTTTTTCATTAAGTAATCTAATGTTTTTTTTTTCAATAAGTAATCTAATTTTTTTTTTCAATAAGTAATCTAATGTTTTTTTTTTCAATAAGTAATCTAATGTTTTTTTTCAATAAGTAATCTAATGTTTTTTTTTTCAATAAGTAATCTAATGTTTTTTTTCAATAAGTAATCTAATGTTTTTTTTCAATAAGTAATCTAATGTTTTTTTTTTCAATAAGTAATCTAATGTTTTTTTTTTTCATTTAGTAATCTAATGTTTTTTTTCATTAAGTAATCTAATGTTTTTTTTTTTCATTAAGTAATCTAATGTTGTTTTTTTTTCATTAAGTAATCAAATGTTGTTTTTTTTTCAATAAGTAATCTAATGTTTTTTTTTCAATAAGTAATCTAATGTTTTTTTTTTCAATAAGTAATCTAATGTTTTTTTTCAATAAGTAATCTAATGTTTTTTTTTCATTAAGTAATCTAATGTTTTTTTTCAATAAGTAATCTAATGTTTTTTTTCAATAAGTAATCTAATGTTTTTTTTTCAATAAGTAATCTAATGTTTTTTTTCAATAAGTAATCTAATGTTTTTTTTTTCAATAAGTAATCTAATGTTTTTTTTTTTCATTAAGTAATCTAAAGTTTTTTTTTTCAATAAGTAATCTAATGTTTTTTTTTCATTAAGTAATCTAATGTTTTTTTTCATTAAGTAATCTAATGTTTTTTTTTTCAATAAGTAATCTAATGTTTTTTTTTTTCATTAAGTAATCTAAAGTTTTTTTTTTCAATAAGTAATCTAATGTTTTTTTTTCATTAAGTAATCTAATGTTTTTTTTCATTAAGTAATCTAATGTTTTTTTTTTCAATAAGTAATCTAATGTTTTTTTTTTCATTAAGTAATCTAATGTTGTTTTTTTTTTCATTAAGTAATCTAATGTTTTTTTTTTCAATAAGTAATCTAATGTTTTTTTTTCATTAAGTAATCTAATGTTGTTTTTTTTTCATTAAGTAATCTAATGTTTTTTTTCAATAAGTAATCTAATGTTTTTTTTTTCAATAAGTAATCTAATGTTTTTTTTTTCATTAAGTAATCTAATGTTTTTTTTTTCATTAAGTAATCTAATGTTTTTTTTTTCAATAAGTAATCTAATTTTTTTTTCAATAAGTAATCTAATGTTTTTTTTTCATTAAGTAATCTAATGTTTTTTTTTTCATTAAGTAATCTAATGTTTTTTTTCAATAAGTAATCTAATGTTTTTTTTTCATTAAGTAATCTAATGTTTTTTTTTTCATTAAGTAATCTAATTTTTTTTTTCAATAAGTAATCTAATGTTTTTTTTTTCAATAAGTAATCTAATGTTTTTTTTTTCAATAAGTAATCTAATGTTTTTTTTTCATTAAGTAATCTAATGTTTTTTTTTTTCATTAAGTAATCTAATGTTTTTTTTTTCAATAAGTAATCTAATGTTTTTTTTTTCAATAAGTAATCTAATGTTTTTTTTTTCATTAAGTAATCTAATGTTTTTTTTTCAATAAGTAATCTAATGTTTTTTTTTCATTAAGTAATCTAATGTTTTTTTTTCATTAAGTAATCTAATGTTTTTTTTTTTCAATAAGTAATCTAATGTTTTTTTTTCATTTCGTAATCTAATTTTTTTTTTCATTAAGTAATCTAATGTTTTTTTTTTCAATAAGTAATCTGTTTTTTTTTTCAATAAGTAATCTAATGTTTTTTTTTTCAATAAGTAATCTAATGTTTTTTTTTTTCATTAAGTAATCTAATGTTTTTTTTTTCAATAAGTAATCTAATGTTTTTTTTTTCAATAAGTAATCTAATTTTTTTTTACAAATTACTTTCTATTAGATATAAAGCAATATTTTTTTTTAATACTATACAATAAAAATAGTTATTTTCTTCTAATATTTTCAAAGAAATAATTAAGATATTTGATTTGGATTCCATCTTTTGACATTTTTTTATCGATATGTACACACTTAAGAGTGATGTGTGTGTATGTGTTCGTATGTGTGTGTTCGTGCATATGTTTTAATGAATAAGTAGCTAGTGTGACACATTATTGTTGAGACATTAAAAAGTTGGGGGGGCACAATTACTTATAATACTTATAAATTGTTAAAATCATATTATGCTAACTACTTTATAGTTTTTTTACATATTAAAAATCAATTTTAAACAATTTTGATTCAAACATTATTTGAATTAAAATGAATCGTTGTGTATCTCTCTCTATATATATATTGATAAGTATCTGTGTATTTGTATATTTATATATGTGTGTGTGTATTTTTATATATGTATCTGTATTTGCATATATGTGTGTGCATTTGAATATATGCGTTTGTATCTGTGTGTATATATATTTGTATGCGTATATATATATATATATATATATATGCATAGACACATTATATATATATATATATATATATATATATATATATATATATATATATATATATATATATATATGCATACACACATACACTGGAATCATTAAAAATTTTAAACAAAATATTCCAAATCGTTTTTGAAACGATCGTACATATGTTGTTTGAATTCTTGCTGATAGAAATAACGTGCTAATTTCATTTATCTCAACCTTATCTCTTTTTTTTATCATATTGATACATTATATATATGCACACAAACATTTTATAAATGTTCATGGATATTCTTTCTGGTATTTGGTAGTATTATAAGAATTAAATAACAAAACTAAAATTCTCGATAACTGTGGCTTAAATTTTTAGATTACAAGAATGTATTTATGTAAAGTCAACTTTTCTTATGAAAACTATTCTGACTAATTATTATGCAAACAGTGTAAAAAACCTACAAAATATTATGCAGTAGTATGTATTACGGTATAAAATAGTAAGAATGTACTATTGTATGCATCTAACTGTTCTATTTTTTATTGCACTTATTTCTCTAGCAACATCTATAATATATTTTATATATACAAATAGCTATCTAGTTGAGTTTAAAAAAAAAATCAAACTCACCAACCTTTTTAAAACCAGAATGTGAAACAGACACTTATAATCACAAGGAATATCTATTTCATGTCTTGTAATTCTTAACTGATATTAAGTTTTAGTCCTGCTAAAATAGTTCCCGTTATTTCAAAATATTTCTGATCCAGACAAAATATTTTCTTGAAGAAATTAGATTGTATAAGATTTAATGCTTTTTTAACAACATGCTGCAATGACCCAGAATTAAAAAAAAAAAAAACTGGTAAACCAAAATCAAATATCGAGCCCATAGGAATAAAACAATCAATGACAAAGAAACAATAAAGAAGAATGACTTTACATATGTAGATTTGATTTAACTATTTCCCATCTCAAAAAATGTAAACACTTTAAAGCATCTTTTATTGAAAAAAAAAGGCAGTTGAGAGATTTCATAAAAAGAAATTTGATTTGACCGAAATGGTTTATCATTAGGCACTTGATACTGAACTACAACTTTTGAAAAGAAAATCTCAGATAGTAATGGAGAATCTGTGTATAAAAAATCATAAAACAAGCACATGAAACATAAGCATATATGTCGGGCTAACTAATTTAGAGTTTTTTTTCTGTTTTATAAATTTACTATTGACAATATTAGTTGCATATTTTTTTCAATATTTTAAAGTCAATTGATGCCAACTAAAATGTGTTCTCTTTTACAATTTTCTGGCAATTTCCAGAATGAAGAAATTCAAAGAAAAAATTACAGAAACCAAGAAAGTAAAAGAAAAAAGTATTCAGAATCAAATAATTGAAAGAAAACAATTTCAGAATAAAAAGAAACTGAAAAGGAAAAAAATTTTTTTTTTCAAAAGAAAAACTTTCCAAAATGAAAAGTTAAAAG
Source organism: Euprymna scolopes (assembly GCF_053919585.1). NCBI lineage: Eukaryota > Metazoa > Mollusca > Cephalopoda > Sepiida > Sepiolidae > Euprymna > Euprymna scolopes. Next base: position 31,662,899 of record NC_136524.1, on the reverse strand, counting down.
AAAGTTTTCAGAATAAAATACTTGAAATAAAAAATCTTGACTTACAAAATTGGAAGAAAAAATTTTAGAATCAAAAAATTGAAGGAAAAAAAATTCTAGAATCAAGAAACTGAAAGAAAAAAATCTGGAATCAAGAAATTGAAAAAAAAAAAAAAATCTAGAATCAAGAAATTGAAAGAAAAAATTCTAGAATCAAGAAATTGAAACAAAAAAAAAATCAAGAATCAAGGAATTGAAAGGGGGGGGGATTTCAGAATCAAAAAATTCAAAGAAAAAAGTCACATTTAAATTGACATTCTTGATTGGTGCATACGTCTCAGCAGAAGAATATAAATACAAAAGATATTCAAAATAATACATCGTAAATTAAAGAATACATATAAGGCTCAATTATTACAAAATTTAATAATTACTGTATTTGGAAGCCCAATTATTATTTGCTGGGAAAAAGGATACAAAGTAAGATACTGCCAAAATTATATGAAAAAAAAAAAAAAAAATTGTTCAAATCAAGAAAAAGACGGTGCTTCAGACTAGATACCGCACGTTTTTGGGGGCAGTTATAAAAATTTAATTTAAAAAAATCTGTAGGCTATGCTTTATTACTGCATTTAGAAGACATTTACTGGAAAAAAAAAAAAAAATGGTGAAAGGGTGATTTCAGTTTTGTATCTCTTTTATAAAACTTATGCTTCCTGTAGAGTTCCTATTTACAATGCCTCCCCACGGGACAGAGTTAGACACCAGGGTCGTTTTTTAACGTGAAGAAAAGGAACAAAAATAAAAAAAAATTGTCTCAGTCGTGAAGGATTGCTCCTCCACTGACGGAGAACAAAAAAATAGAAGTGCAGCATCTGAAGAACAGATGGTATTTATTTGCTCCCCCACCGAGCAAATTAGGCACAAGGCCAATTTTTAATGTGAGGAGTGAAGGGAGGGGGAAGGGAAAAAGGGGACCAGCTCCCGAGAGGTGGGAAATGGGAGCTGGTTAAAGGTCAGGCATGTGGGGTTACCCCCACATCTGGTCTTTGCTAGTCATAGCCTGCAGCATCTGCCGGAACAGATGGTATTTATTTGCTCCCCCACTGAGCAAATTAGGCACAAGGCCGTTTTTAATGTGAGGTAAAAACCAGCTCCCCTAAAAGTAGGCAAAAAGGGGTCACTCTGGTTACCAAAAATAATAATTGTCCCAGTATAGAGGGTTTCCCCCTCCATTGACTGATACAAATTATCTTAAGTGCAGCATCTGCCGGAACAGATACTACACTTTGATCCCGGCCCGAAGGCCAAGAACTTCTTGCAGAGTTGGTGCAACTGAAACCTGCAAATGCTACATGAAAAGCAGGGAGACAACATTCTAAAGGGATTTTGGTTACACTGGGTATAAAATAAGTGTCCATTTTAGAATGTTGTTACAATGGTATTTTTCTTAGTGCTGGGTAATATATGGCAAAATCACGTTAATACACCAGTTCTCACCAAATCACCAAAGTTAAGCAACACTGAGCCTGGCCAATGCCAAATGGGTTTCCATTTGGGACTACCAAGGCGCTGTTTGCAGGTGGAAGGTCAGGTTAGTCCGTTAGTCCTCCTGAATTCCGATGTGTGTAGTGGTGGCACGTTCACATTTTGACAGTCATATTGAAAAGATGATAGTGTTAACAAAACTTTGTCATATCGATTGCGGCTACAAAATGATGATCAATGTTGCACGAGACTATCAAACAATCATGATTCCTCTGTCAAAGGAATTATGGTTCTGGTGTATTTGAGCAGTACCAAATGTTTGGTCTCAGAAAATTTAGGTCACTTGATATTTTTACTTTTTGATGGTGTAAGCTCAAAAAAAAAAAAAAAAAAATGTAACCCCTGTGTGAACTTACCAGGCGCCATTTACCAATAGATTTTTTAAAACTCTACAACTTAACTAAATTATTATTAAATTATTGTTGACAGTACAGAATAGTTAACAGTGCCCCCACTCTTCCCAGATTAAGAATGTCTTTTTAAATAACATTTTTTTTTCAGCACGGTCCGTATTCTGCATAAGTATCTTTTGTTTTGTTTGTCCAATACAAATTTGGATTTAATTAGTTTCTGATCTTTTTAAAATCTATGGATAAAGTAGTGCCCAGTAATTTTAGACAATTTATTTAATTGTGTTTCTAAATGTAAAAATTCGGATGTTTCGGTGGGAGGGAGGATGGGGCATCATGAAAAGATGTACTTCTTTTTTAACACTGGAAAACTAACCAAAAAGTGAAGTTATATAGTTAAAAAAAAAAAAAAAAAATCTATTGATAAAAATAGCGTATGGTAATTTCATCCGGGAAGAGGAGGGGGGGGGTACGCTATTTTTAACTTATACTGTCAATACCACGTGACCTTAAATTTTCTGAGCCCAGAAATTTTGTACAGTTTAAAAATACACCAAAACCATAACTGTAGCACAATATTATATGGCATATTTCACGTTGACACACGTGTTCCCGCTAGATCACCAAAGTTAAGTGACATTGAGCCTGGTCAGTATTAAACGGGTGACAATTTGGGAATACCAGGTGCTGTATGTGCTGTCCAGTTATTTTAGCATTGTTTCCGGTCATCCTGGATTTCTCCCTACCACCGAAACCACAGTGTCGATTCAGGAGAGGTGTGGTTGGAGATTGTGCAACTCTTGCTTCTCAATTACATATGCAGTTACTCGTAAAAGGGGTATCCATTGTCTTTCAAGAATGGAGGCGATAACGATCATTAATAACTGTAGACTTGAGAGCTTGGACAAGTTCTACTTGATACTGCTTGTCCAGCTCTTCAGCTTTCCACCAATACAATAGGCAGAGAAGCAGGAAGGATTACATTGTAAATTAATTCTCTCAATGACTGACAAGCTGCATGATCAAGCCATCAAAGATATCGCTGCGACAGAACAGACAGCAGGGACTTTAGATTAAGCAGTTCAAACACCAGCGATGCATAAAGCGGTAGTCCACCAACCATAACTGTCTCATCCTAGACGGGTTCAACCAGCTTCCTTTAAAAGAAGAAGTTTCTTAGGAACATTGAAATTCACAAGCGGTCCCCAGTCACTTGTATACCCCTGTCAGGAGGGAGATGACGATGTTAAGTTATTTATTTATTTTTTTCTTTTTGCAGTTTTTGCGGGGAGGTAACATACTCCTACATACAGCGCCTGGTATTCTCAAATGGTCATCCACCTGGTAGTGGCCAGGCTCAATGTTGCTTAACTTCAGTGATTTAAAGAGAACCGGTGCGTCAATGTGATTATGTTTTATTATGCATCATAGGCAGTCATTATCAGAAATTTCCAGTTTTCATCAGCCAACAACCTTCATTAACAATTTCACAATGAAAGCAATATAACAAAAGCAACTTTCCTTATCTTTGATTATATATATATATATATATATATATATATATATATATATATATATATATATATATATATATATATATATATATATATATTAACATGGACTCTCTCGTCGATTTTGACATATGAGTGCCTGCCACAACAACTAAGTTGTTCGGAGATCCACACATGATTTTTTTATAGTTGTGAAGACTTGGTGTAAAACCACCCACACTCTTTGGTACAATTGCTAATTTTTGTCGGTGCAATGGCTGCCACAGGACATAGCATACAGTAGACCTTAGGTTTTTACATAAGAGTTTTCCTTCCCTTAGATACATGTCTTAAAGAAGACCGGGGGTGAGTGCATCTCTCCTAGTGAATTAAACGTGCCCCAGATACACACACACTAATATATATATATATATATATATATATATATATATATATATATATATATATATACACACACACACACAAATTTTTATCGATGA
>NC_136524.1:31584032-31654032 GCF_053919585.1 Euprymna scolopes | reverse complement strand
GACAAAAACAACTACAAAACGCAGTAATTACTGAGGAAACAGTTAAGAGAGTCAGCATTCCTATCTTGTTGCAGCTAATCACCTGAAGCAGGCCAGTGGAATAGTTAGCCGAAACGGTCTGTCACACCTTAGTTTAAAATAGCATCTTAATCAGTCTGTCAAACCTTAGCTTAAAACAGCATCCTAATTGGTCTGTTACACCTTCGTTTAAAATAGAATTTTAATTGGTCTGTAACAGCTTAGTTTAATATAGCATCTTAAGTTGTCTGTCACACCTTTGTTTAAAATAGCATCTTAATTTGGTCTGCCACACTTTAGTTTAATATAGTGTCTTATTCGGTCTGTCACACCTTAGTTTAAAATAGCATTTAAATTGGTCTGTCACACCTTAGTTTAAAATAGTGTCTTATTCGGTCTGTCACACCTTAGTTTAAAATAGTGTCTTATTCGGTCTGTCACACCTTAGTTTAAAATAGTGTCTTATTCGGTCTGTCACACCTTAGTTTACAATAGCATTTTAATTGGTCTGCCACACCTTAGTTTAAAATAGCGTCTTTGTGTAAAATAGTATCTGTATCGGTATGTCACACGTTCGTTTAAAATAGCATTATCTGATGTGCCTATCAGTATAAGAGACTGTCACAGCCTATAACACTTAAATCTGCAATATCATTGGCAGATTGAATGGATAATCGTGAGAACACCCGTTCAACCTCATAACATAAAAATACAACAAAGCTGAGTTTACAACAATTTTTTTTTTTCAATTATAAAATGAACATTTTCTTTTTTTTTGTTTTGATTTCAAAGACAAAAAACATGTACAAAATATAAAAGTGAGATTCATTCGATTCAAACAAAAGCGCAAATTCTTCAAAAACAAACATTGCAATTTTGTTACAAGCTAAATAAAAATAATGATAATAAATATTAATAAAATAACAATATCAATTTTAGATTTTGCAACATAACAAAAAAAAAGCTCATGAGGAGGAAGATGATGGTGACGACTTTTTTTTTTGTTTGTTTAGATTGCAAATACACGTGACTGTCTTCTTATGCAAAAATGCCAGAAAATGGGGGTATTTTATCTTTTTGAAGTAAATTTGCACACAGTGTGATAAAAAAAAAACAAAAAAAATTATTTGTTCTTTTTTTAAGTGGATTGATAGAGATCCAACATATCCCCGGATTAATTTTTTTAGCTGTATTTATTAAAATCGATCTTTATTTTCGGTTTTATTTCCATTTTATGTACATCATACTGTCTACAGAGTATTCAGTATTCTTATAATATATATATATATATATATATATATATATATATACATACACTAAGTGCAAGAGAGATCCAGACAATTGCACTTAAGGGAACAGCAGGGATACTAAAAAGAGCTCTCGGTTGGTAAAAAGCAGGGCAATGTTGGCAGCTGCTTTGGCTGCCTCATACCCAGCGTTACAATCTTCAAAGGAAGAAAATTAAAAAAAAAAGTCTACCCTGTATATAATAACTTATTATTATTCTTTCATTATCTACACTAAACATTTTTTTTTATGTTATGTTTATTTGCTGTTTTTACGCAAAATGTTTAACTTTACTTAATTATATATATATATATATATATATATATATATATATATATATAAGAATTTTAAATGGATTATTGAAAAGCAAAATGATTCTGCTTTTTGTATCTGTTAAATACAATTTACTTTTTTTTACTTTTGAATTAATTCAATCTTATATTTTCCTTCTATGCTGTTTGCAGAAGTCTGAATCATTTCCAAGTCTGCCAAACATTTGGTCCAACACCTGCAATAAGTTTTGTAAATCTTATGGAATTTTAATTTATATTCTTATATCAAGCTCTATCCTATTTTGGGTTTATTGGACTTTTCCATCTGGTTAGGAGTATCCTACAAACTAACACTATATTCTTTTGAGTTTATAGAATAACTTATTTAGTAAACTTAACTATAACCTTTTGAATATATATATATATATATATATATATATATATATATATATATATATACATATACATATATATATCTATCTATATATATATTTGCAAACATGCATAATAGTTAATAATTATTGATATCATTTTCATAAGTATGCATACACAAATTAAAATTAATAAATTTACTAATTATTAAATAGAACATTTTGGTAGAATATGCATAAATTAATAGGGAATGTTAGTACGAACAGTTGGGTCTAGTGACTTTATTTTTGGAATTTAAAATGGTGTAACAAACATATTAAAGGTATTTGCAGCTTCTCTTCCAATTTTCGGATTTTAATCACGTCAAATCACACTCGATTTCCTTTTAATGTATTGATTGTTGCTATTTCTTCTGATGAGTTAAGGGCATAATAGATTCATTGATTGATATAATAATTAAGTTATTGATTTTTCGCTACGAAACAGATACTGTCAAGAATTGTAAATGTCAACTGAATTAAAGGAATAAATAATAAGATGGTTAACATGAATTTTGGAATATAGCTTTTTTGTCACTTATTCACTATGTGTGTGTGTGTGTTAATAATAATACATGGGTTAGCAAAATAATTAATCCAGAACAAAAAACTAGATCCGATACCTGGAACATTTTTGTCCTTTTTTTTTTTTTTTTTAAGAAGGTGACGTTTGATCAACACTGCTGGAGTGCCAAGAGCTAAAATACTGTTTTATTTTTAAACCCCCGAAAGAGTGTTTCATGGCAAACAACTGATGATCCCTAAAATAATACTAGGACTATAGTGAATTCTTGGAAACAATTCAGTGATTGAACGAGATTAATTGACTTACAAACAGAATAATTTTTGAAGGACTTGGGATCAAATTTTTTTTTTTTTTTTTGTCTTCTTGTAGTTTTAAAGGGTGAAAAACTTTCCAGATTAAAACAAAAGAGAAATATGCACACTGACACTTAACTCCACCATTTACTTAAATTAATGTTGGTTGGTATATGTTATTTGGCTATTTTATATCGAAGCACAATGCCTATTGTAAATGATTCATTGTATGTAATTTATTGAACACAAGTTGCTATTTTCACGCATAATTAGGGTAAACAAGTTGTGAATACATTATTCAGTAGCATACATGAACCGAAAAAGTAAAGTTCGAATCCAGTCATTTCACTCACACCACATTCATTTATAGATGCTGGCAACCTTTACATGGTCTCCCTTATCTAAGTACTTAATTCTGAAAAGAATTTAAAAAAAAAATGCCTACAAGAGAATAGAGTTCATATAAATTGACTTTTACGTTTTCACGTTTTCTGCCTTTTTTGCTTTTCTTATGGCTTAATCTTTTATTGCGTTTTCTCTTCATGGATATAAATCACAATAGAATACACTTTCGAATATAAGGAGCATTGACTAAGAGATATTCAAACATGAATTCTACCTAGGGATACAAGTTCAATCCCTGTCGAAGTTAAAAAAAAAATAAAGCACAGAATAAAAAATGATGATAGGCTTCTTTCAAAATTCCCCATGATATTATTGACCATGACCAAACATATCCAAAGAATGCCGGAGAGTACAAGAACGAAATGTATAATTGACAAAAAAAAAAAAAAAAAAAAAAAAAAATGAAGATGAAGAAAACCTGTGATGCCTCTATTCAGTCTCAAGAGACAATAGATACCCCCTGTAAGGGTAGCTATGCGAGTAATTGCGAGGCAAGGGTTGCACAATCCCTCAACCACACCGAATCAGCATTGCTTGAGTCCAGTGGCAAAGAGAAGTGCTAGATGACTGGAAACAATGCCGAGATAAGCGGAGAGCACATGCAGCACCTGGAAGTCCCAAATGGTCACCCATTTTAGTACTGAACAGGCCGAACGTTGCTTAAAACCAACGAAACGATAAATAAATTGAAGAAAACTATTGAAACAATAAATGAATAAAGAATCGTTTATCACGGAAATACCATCCAAACATTAATACTGTCTATTAGAATATAACCATCCAAAGAAAATAGCAGAGTACAACAAGCAAAACAGTGCAAAAAATGGTAACGCCCAAAGTAAGGAAAACAGCTAAATAATTTATATAAGCATAATAATAGGCTAAGAAAATTTAATATTTGTACATACGTTTTCTCCTTTCACCCCTTTTTTCTTAAAAATGGTATCGACATATATATATATATATATATATATATATTACATGGCAATCACCACTTACCAAGACCAAGAGGCCACTCGAGGATAAGGGTGAAAGAGTGTACAGTGGTCAAAAGGACAATATCATAGTAATCGTTAGAAGTGTAAATTTGGTAAATTGGATTAATTAAGAACTTCTTCACATTGGACTTGAAGACAGCCATATTGTAGTCAGCTGGAAAGCAGGTAAACGGAAGAGAGTTCCACAGGTGTGCAGTTCTAAGAAAGAAGCTTTGTTCATGGAATCTACATTTAGGTTTAGGCACAGATAAAGATGGGGGGAGGGGAATATATATATATATATATATATATATATATATATATATATATATATATATATATATATATATAATTCCAGGTTAATATTTTCCAGAGGTGAAATGAATCTTTAATGAGGTTCATACAAGAATGCTCAATACTGAAATAGAGCAAGATATACTTTATATTTGTTTTACATAGCCATTAATATGTCGCTACACATTCACAAGCATGTTTCGGTCAGTCAGTTACAAATAACTAGAGACCTCTTCAGGCGATATTGCTTCTACAAAAGTGTAGTGTCTATAGCATTTTGTATAAACAATATTGCCCGAAGAGGTCTCTAGTGACTTGTAACTGGCTGACCGAAACATGCTCATGAATGTGTAGCGATATATAAATGCAGATATATATATATATATATATATATATAGTCTAGCTACACTGAAGAAATGAGAGAGCAAAACAATCTGTCTGTGATATATGCTCACTTTCTTGGGTTGAGCATATTGGAGAGTGAAATAATAAATTGACACTAGTGTATAATGCAATGCTCTTTGGGTGAACAAATAGAGCTTACGGTGGTTGGATAATGTTTATCATTGTAATTTCACATACCTACTTGGCAGCAGCCAACATAGTGTATGGAATTAGAAGTGCCGACTCTCATTTAGACGATCGTGTTCCGATCCCAGCTTGATATGCAGTTGTTGATCTAGCCACACTGAAGAGCTGTGATAAAGCGAAAGAGTCTGTCAGTAGATGTTATATATATATATATATATATATATATATATATATATATATATATATATTTGTAGAAATATATTTTCTTATAATATATATCAACCCTTATTTAAAAAGCTCAATGTAATTACAGAGCAATATAGAGAATAAATGACAAAAAGTTATATTCCAAAATTAATGGTGTTGACCATCTTATAATTTATTCCTTTAATTCAGTTGACTTATACAATTCTTGACAATATCTGTTTCGTAGCGCAAAATCAATCAATTATTATATCAATCAGTGAATCTATTATGCCCTTAACTCACCATATATATATATATATATATATATATATATATATATATATAATTTGTTCAATGATAATTTAGTTCTTTTTTGTTCCATCTTTACTCATCCCCAACCCTCACCCCACATTTTCCCAGGTTTCACTCTTCCTGATCTCTATTATATTAAGAGTAACTTTTTTTTTCCTCAGCCCCTAAAACAAAACGATTTCATCCATTTATGTTTTCTGGCTTTTCAATACACATAATAGTTTGCCTTTCAACATCTTTTGTACTCTGGGGATTTCTTTTCATTCATATGACTAATGTGATTGCTGTTCGACTTTGGTGCTCTTTTTGGAGATCACATGTTTTTTTGTTTTTTTTTTTGTTTTTTTTTTATCCCCCCCCCCTCTGCATGTGATTTTCTGAGTGCATATTGAGTGGGGAAAATGGGAACCATGGAATCTGCTTGTACGAGTCCTGCTGTGTATTTAGTAGGACATCTATTATTATACTAAAATGGAGTTAATCAACGTTTGTTTCCTTATGGTTCTTGTTCATATATATATATATATATATATATATATATAGTGCTATGACAAGTGCTGAGTTTCTTTTTTGGCACCACTATATATATATATATATATATATATAGATAGATAGATAGTGGTACCAAAAAAGAAACTCAGCACCTGTCATTTTTTAAAAAAACTGCAAATTTAAGCTAAATTGAAGGTAAATGTTTAAACAACCTATACCTCATTTGATTCGCCTTTTAATCCTCTGTAATTTTACCTGTTCATATTTGACTTTTAATTGATGTATCACGTCAATTTAAAAAATTCACTTCAAATCGAGAAGGCAAAAAATAAACTCTGCAGCAACAAATGAGTTTAAAACCAGCTTACAATATCCACCTTTTAGGCAGCAAAGCATCTCTAATCGTAATTGTTGTTCCAGGTTATACAACCTAACATTTAGTCAATATACCACGACTTTCTCTTAGTGATCGTCAAGAGCTCATTAATCTCCGCCATTCTGATTATCTAATCAGGAAATTGGTTGCAGATTGAAATGTGATGAGAAAACGGTACAAATGACTGTGCAAAAGCATCAAAACACTGCAGTGTTCATGAAGCCCCTAAATCTGGTCGTACTAGAGTTGCTTCTTACACTTCTACGACTCTTCCATTGTCTCTGTTTATTAAAGTTAATAAAGAATGGAAATAATATTAAAAAAAAACAAAAAAAAAACACTGAAATGGTCCATTATAAAAATAAGGAACTATCAGCGCCGGCAGTAATACTATTTAAACTGTAGTTGGAGAGGGTGAAAGAGATGCTAATTTTTTTATTTTATCTATTTTTCTTTTCTTTTAATTAAACTGGTTTTATAAAGCAATTTTTTTTCCTCATTCAAACAACTTAACAAGAGTTTAACCCATTAAATCCCACTGTCCCATAAATAAGGCACCAAAGAATTTTTTTTTAAATCTATTATATAGTATTTGCATTTTTAATATATTTAATATTCTAAGATGTAATATTTAAGATAATATATAATGGTAGTGCTTACTCTGAGAAAAAGGATAAAATTCATCAATATTCATCAATTTCTCTCTGAGAGTTGCAGGAACCTTCTTAAAAATTCTTCTGAAATTTGTTAAAATTCAATTGTTTTTGATGATGTATGAACTTATATAAATTATATAATAAGACTTGCCAAAAGTGAAATGGAACTCTTTGTATGAAGTGATTTGTTCCATATATAATAATGTGTAGATTTTCTCCTGAATGTATACACGTTCTTGGTTTCTGAAATGTATTGCCTGTAACCCATTAGATACCTATGTACTATGATAATTTCACTTTTTAAACGTATAAGATAGATATATAATAGTACTGCTTACTGCATAATATCTCTGAAGAACAGATAAAATTAATCTATATTCATCAACTGAGTGTTGTTGGAACCTTCTTGAAAATTCTTGTGAAATTTGCTAAAATTCTATTTATTTGATTATGTATGAAATAAGTCCCTATTTACAATGCCTCCCCACGGGGCAGAGTTAGACACCAGGGTCGTTTTTCAATGTGGAGAAAAGTAACAAACATAAAAATTGTCTCAGTCGTGAAGGATTTCTCCTACACTAACAGAGAACAAGAAATTGAAGTGTAGCATCTGAAGAACAGATACTACACTTTGATCTTGACCCAAAGGCTGAAATAAGTCACTAATTTAATGGGACTTTTTTTTTTTTTAACAGCTTTGCTCCTTATCATAATGTGTAAATTTTATTTTGAAGGTATAATCATTCTTGATTTCTAAAATATATCCAATGCCTTATTTATAGGACAGTCAACGTTTCGCTTTCTAAATAAAACAAATTTTTCATCCAATTTGTGTATTCTAACCCATTTTTAGTCATGACACAAAGTTTCAACTCAATAGCAAAGCAATTTAGATACCCTGGGACTTAATGGGTAACCCAAACATCACCCCCTCCTTTTTTTTTTTTTATTTAAATGTGTTTGTAATCAAATAAATAATGGCTTGTATGACTCAGATAAATAATGGATTTCAAATCTGTGAATATATTTTTTAAGTGAAAGTTGATTATTTTAAAAGGACACCCATGTTTTGTAGAGATGATAAATAACATTAAATAAACAGGTAATCCTTTGAACTATAACATTTAGTTAATTTACAAAGGTTTCGGCCATGAAAGAACGTGAGAAAAAAAATCTTTAAAACATTAAACGTAGTTTTATGCTGTTTTTTTTTTTTTTTTTTTTTTTTATTCGTTATGTATTACTAAATAAAAAAATCATTTCCATTAAAAATCCAGTTAGAAGGGTCTAAAATTAAGAAAACTACGCTTGAATAGCTGTTGTGTAAAGAAAGTCAAAACAAAACAAAATGGTCACCGAATTTGAACTGATGTCGTGTTTATCTAAAAACAAAAACTCGAATTATCACACGAAGTGATTCCTCATTTAATAATAATTATTAACAAACAGTGGGACCGGTGGACATTCCCCAGCGGCATCTTTCATATGTTGTTGTTGTTGGGTATTCTGTGAACGTTCAGTATGAATGGAGACCCCACGATATTATTGTAGCCCTTTTGTTAAAACTGTAAAAGTATTTATCTAAGTAACCTAGTTAATGTAGTGTCAGAATATATCTGGTTATTAAATTTTATCTCCAACATTCTTATAGGAGTCTGTGACATATTTACCCACAATATCATTGTACCATCTTTAGATAAAACGGATACTACCCTTGGATCCTAACCAGAAGACCTAAAAGGTATATTTTAGTTTCAAGTACAGCCAAAACGCGACATCATTTCATTTTATTTTGCAGCGTGTCTTTGGTGATCAGAGGATCCTATTTATAAAAAAGGAGGATAGAAGGTGATAAAATACTACGAGCATCAAATTAGCGTATCTATATATTAATTTAATGTTTGTAGTATGTTATCACATTCTATCCTCCTTTTTAATAAATAGGATCTCCCGATCGAATAATTTATAATCTGGAAATCTTGACACGTATGTATGTATATACAAATGTTAAAGGTACTATGGTATTAATATGTATACTAGCAGAATCCGTGGAAATTTCACAGTAGTTGGAAATTTTTAAAACACATCATAAATAAAATGAATAAAAAATAAAATAAAACAAATAACGACGAACTTAAAACAATTTTTTAGCAATTTTTTTAAATCTTTTAAAGCTAAAAAGAATTTATTTTAAAAGTTTAGATTTTTTTCAATGAACATTTAACACACAACACATTGTTTTTTTGTTTGTTTGTTTCTTTCTTTCTTAATTATATTTTACATAAATTCTAAAGGAATAGATGTTAATTCACTTACATTTTTTTTTTAATTTTAAAAAGAAACTATAATAAAAAAAACTTACAGCCTCGTCTTAACATGACTTTTTTTTTTAATTATAAAATAAAATAGCCAATTTGAAGTCGTAAACAGACAGTTTTCTTTTTTTTAATTTTTGGAGAGGAAATGGTTTTAATGATTTTTTAACTGATGAAGAGCGACTATAAGGGGGGATAATTCGTTTCTAATTAATGTTTGCGATGATGTTTTTTTTTTGTAACATTGCACATATGAACAAGTAAATATTTAGATAATTAAATAATTAAATAAAAATTTTTGTAATATTTTGTAATATATAACGAATACAGCATAAAACTATTTTTAATGCCTAAGCAGATTTTTTTTTCTCCTGTTCTTCCATGAACACAATCTTAATAAATTACCAACATTTAGTAAAAAAAAAAAAGAAAAGCAAAATATACTGTCAGATTTGGATATAAATTCAGGTTTATCAAATGGACAAACTTATATGATGCTTCGATTAATTTGTTTTATTCATTAGGCCAGAGGTCTTCAAACTACGGTCTGAAGACCAGATCTGACCTGCCAAACTCTTTAATCTGGCTCACAGAGCTCTTATGGAAAACGTAAAAATATTCAGCAAAAAATTCATTTTTAGATGAAAAATGTGTGAAAATAATGTGATGGTTTTTCTTTTTGTTCAGAAAATTAATAAAAGAATGAGGTCTGGGAGAACCAGTTTCATTAAAAAATCAAAGCTAAGGGGAAAACAGTATAAAACACATCTATGTATTTTTTTTTTTTTGGTGGGTGGGTGGGGGGTGCATAGCTCTTAAATGTCAGTAATATGCCCCCCACCATCCCCATTCAAAAACTTTGGAGACTCCTTGCATTAGACTACTGATTTCAGTGATTGTTGACGCATTTTTTTTTTTTTTTAAACTGTGGGCTAATACTTTTGTATTTTTAAAAAATTTTTTTATCTTACCGAAAATATCGACTCATATTTTTCACCTTCGTTTTTGCCTTTAAATTAGTTCAATTTCATTAACATTAGCTTTTTATGTAAAAAGAATGCCCAAAGATTATTTTGTGTGTTAAGAAGTATGTGAGCAAGGAAGGTTTAAAACATTAAAGATATGTTTGGTTCAAAAAATAAATAATTCTACAAAAAAAAAAAAAAAAAAAAAAATGGCCATTAGCAAATGCATATGTGAAAGGAAGAAGACAGGGAGTAATTTTTTGATGGAACAAAACCACTCCTTATCTACTCTATAAATCATTTGAAGCTTGGTGTGAGGCAAAGCAAGTCACAAAAAAATAGAAAGAGATAGATAAAGAAGAAGAGAGAAAAAACAGGAAGATAGATAGATAGATAGATAGAGAGAGAGAGAGAGAGAGAGAGAGAGAGAGAGAGAGAGAAATAAAAAATGGAAGGAAAAGCAAGCTAAATAAAAAAAATAAGGATTTAAAACTCTAGCAATATTCTTTTTTAATGGAAATCACTCAAGACAAGGTGTGAAGCCAATTGGTGTAATGGGCTAACAAGAACGAGCAATGATCAATGCAAAACAAATGCTTATTCATCTTAGTTTTGAAAAGGCCAATGATGAAGGCAGAAAAAACAAATGAGTAGGAAGGGAGTTCCACAAGCCTGCAGTTCTTGGAAATACGCTACTGGAATAAGAAGCTGTATTACAATGAAATATTAAAACAGTGAATTGATGGCGATCACTAGAACAATTAGTCAAATGATCTAAAACAACGATTGGACAATTCAATTTGTAAGAACTCAGTTTTTGATAATTATTATTTTTATAAATATATGATATACATATAACATTGTGTATTTGAAATCAGTCTTGGATAATAATTAAAAAAAAAAAAAAGGTTTAAATGGAGATCTACTTAATTTGAAGAAAAAGTGGAATTCTGTTGGGTTTTTTTTTCTGATTTCCAACAAATAAAAATAGCAGAGATATTGTATCTTTGTAATGTTTTGTATTTCAGAGATTTTTCCATTTTAGTGCCTTTTCAAAGCTGCATTAGTATAGTGAAAGATGTTACGATTACAACAGGCCCTGTGCCTTCATAACCTTTGTATTCATAAAAAAAAATATATATTTGTTGTGAGGGAACGATCCTCTGCATACATATATATATATATATACATAGATAACTTAGAGTGATAGAAAAAAAGAGCAAGCTCAATTCTATGAAATGAGACTTATCTGGACATTATAAATCTCAACAAGTATCAATGGAGCTTATATATGAATCCAACGCTAGACGCCGCATCCCCACTATGCCACCTAGCATCTTCTCTACCCTTCTGATGAGAAGCATTAGGCTTCAAAATGCCTTGGCATAAAGAATCCCTTCTATCCTCCAACTAATCGATTGTATTCCCTTATTGAATAAATGAACCAATCTATATTCACCAATATATAGT
This sequence comes from Euprymna scolopes, assembly GCF_053919585.1. NCBI lineage: Eukaryota > Metazoa > Mollusca > Cephalopoda > Sepiida > Sepiolidae > Euprymna > Euprymna scolopes. The sequence continues at coordinate 31,642,247 of NC_136524.1, read as the reverse complement.
TCTGTGTCTTCATATATATATATATATATATATACACCAGAAGTCTTAACGATCACAGGAAGGGCTCTAGTTTCGGAGTTACCTCGCAGGCTCGGTGGAACACAAACTCTCTTTTCATTCTGTAACGTTTTGTTTATCTTTTAATTAATACACATCTTGACTTACACCGTTGTTCTGTTTTTTTTTTGTTTTTTTTGTGACTAATTCAGAGCCATAACACTTATTCTAATTGACATTACGAGATATATTTTTTCTAATATAATAAAAATAAATTTATTTTTTTAGATAACAAAAATCAAAGAAAAAAATAAATGATCGACTTCACTTTTTATATTAGGTTTGGTTTGGTTGTTTTATGGCATATCAACCCTTTTTGGATTATTTAATACTGAATCCATTCATTTTGGTAAAAAGCTTTATGATTCAAGTATATATATATATATATATATATATATATATATATATCTTCAAATATTTATTCATGCCTGTTTTGTTTTATGGCATATCGACCTTTTTTGAGAGATTTAATACCAAAATCATTCATTTTGGTAAAAAGTTTTAAGATTCAAGTTTTTTTTTTTAAATTATTATTTCTTCAAATATTTATTACATGGTTATTTTATATTATGGTATAATAGCCTCTTTTTTTAGTTATTTAATGCCAAATACAGTAATTTGGGGGGGGGGATTATGCATCAAATTCTTTATATCTTCAAACATTTATTTATAGTGTTTAGTTTTGTATGAGAAAACCGTTTTTGTTTTTGACTTAGCAGAATATGATTGAATTTTGTAAGTGTGAAAAAAAACAAAAAAACAACAAAAATAAAAAAACAACTAACATTAATCTTTGGTGCATTTTAGGCTAGGAAGCAGGTATCTTCAGATATCCTGATTTGGTAGCACCAGGCGATGAATATATGATAAGCAGTCATTAAAGATTCAAATTCTATAAAATTCCAAACACATCTTAGAATGCTTTAAAATAAAACATCTTTATAAACAGTAGAGTATTCTGATACAAAAAGTGATGATTGATTATTGATTAAAACTGTGATAGCTTTTATTTTAGCACTAGATTTTTTTACTTCCGGGTTCAATTATATTTTTATTTTATTTTTTTACTTCTGAGTTCAATTATAATATTAATTTTTTTCTTCCATATTCAATTATAGCATTTTATTATTATTATTATTATTATTATTATTATTATTATTATTATTATTATTATTATTATTATTATTATTATTAATATTATTATTTCAATGTTCAATTATATATATATTTTTTATTACCTCCGGATCCAATTACATTTTTTTTTTTTAAATCCAGGTTCAATTATATTATTTTTTTTACTTCCGAATTCAATTATACTACTTTTTTTTTTTTTTTTTACTTCCGGATACAATTATATGTATTTATTTTTACTTCCGGATTCAATAATAAACAAACCAACATGCTGTTTTTAACAAAATAAACTGAGCATGTTTTTATACTTTTATGAAAATTTTTAATAAAAAATAAATAAGTAAAAATATATAATCTTGGTTTTTTTTTATTTTAGTCTTTTTATTTAATCAGAATTTGTAAAGAAATCAATGGCAAACATTTTAATAAAATATTTTTGTTTTACTAAACTGTTTGAATAGAAGGATGTTGTGCCGTGATTTCAGACAATTTGACAAAAGGTATTTTTCATGTGTGTATTTTTATGTGAATTCCTTCTGACAAGGTTCCAAACAAGGTTCAAAACCGGCTTCACAGTCCAGAAGATGACACCCTCTTCTCTTATAACCGCTTTATCACAGAAGAGATGTTGTGATTTTATCTCTGTTCTATCACTATTTTCCAACAAACACTCGTCTAGCTACAGCCATTGTCCATAATTTGCTATACTTTCTATATTTGTCTAGAACTAGGCGCAAATTCTATGAACAAACTTTGTTTTCTAGCACTGCTCACAAGTCTATATCGTGGGGATACTTTCCAGCTTACTACAACACGGTAGCTTTCAAATCCAATGTAAACAAGTTCTTGTTGAGCTGTCTTCTTGAATAATCGAATTCTTCCGAATTCCTACCTCTACCAATCATTACAGTGTTGTCTTACTAACAACATGATACTCATTAACCTTAATCCTCGAGTGGTCTTTAGGCCTTGATAAGTAGTGACTCTCAATTAAAAAAAAAAATGATCTTCTTTACCCCTAATTGTTAACTGTCCAAATCACTTTCTGATGATTCTAATGTTTCAGCATACAAATTTTATTTGCTAGATTCATAAGACAAAATGTATTATTTATGCATGAGGTGCAAAATCTCTAAAATAAATGAATAAAAATAAACAAATAAAACATTTTTTTAAAGATAGAAACACGAATTTCGTTTTGCTTGCGAAAAGAAAAAAAGAAAATGATATTGGATCAAAAGTAATTTCTTTTTCTTTAAATAATTTCTGGGTGAATTTCACATCAAATAGCCAACAATCTAAAAAAAAAAAAAAAAAAAAAAAAAAAAAAAATCATCCATAGCAACCAAAATTCTACCAGTACACTAGACTAATATATATCTCATCATTCAGTCTTCTGTAAAGGTAACTGTTTGTGTAATTGTAAGGCAAGAGTTGCACAATCCTTGACCCCACCTCTCCTAAATCGGCACTGCTTGAGTTCAATGGCAAAGAAACATCCAGAACGACTGGAAACAATACTGAGATAAGTGGAGAGCACAGACAACACCTGGAAGTCCCAAATAGTCATCCATTTCAGTACTGATCAGGCTCAATGTTGCTTAACTTTGGTGATCCAACGGGGACCAGTATGTCAACATGATTTTATATATATATATATATATATATATATATATATATATATATATATATATATATACTCGGGGTTTTTTTTATTCAAAAGTAATGGACTAATGAATTCAACGAGGTTGTTAGATAGTGCTGAATAAAAAGAGCTGATAATACTTGTTTGTTGTTATATAAACATGGTCACATCCTGCTGCTACAAATAGCCACTTGTTTCAATCAAACAACAGATATCATCAGGCAGCGACTTGACTATTCAAAAGTTCAATGAATAATCAATCAAGATTATTCATTGAACTTTTGAATAGTCAAGTCGCTGCCTGATGATATCTGTTGTTTGATTGAAACAAGTGGCTATTTGTAGCAGCAGGATGTGACCATGTTTATATAACAATAAACAAGTATATATATATATATATATATATATATATATATATATATATATATATATATATATATATATATATAACATAACAGTTACTTTTCTTTACAAAGAGAAAAATTTAAGTAAATATAAAAATAAACATTATTTTCCATTACAAATGCCAAAAGCTGGAACCAATTCATTCATAAATTTTTATTAGTTTTTTATGTTTTTTTTTTTTGATTATGTCTAATCTTTCATTATATTTGGTCTTACACGTGTCCCATTGGCTAGTACATTTTATTAATCACCGATAGCAAGCATAATTCACAAGACGAAGTATCATTTAGATGGGCAGGAGATGGTTATAATTAAGTAGATAATGACATGGGCTGACAACTTAGACATGAGAATTTCAAATTCTGTTGGTTCCATATGACAACCTTCATGTGGTTCTTCCTGGAAGTACCTGGTTCTGGAAAGAATTGGGGACACCAATGCCAATAACAGAATGGAGTCAATAAAAAAAAAAAAAAAATTTTTTTTTTTTTTAACATGCTGAGTCATAGGAATTGACTTTGTTCATTTACTTAGTGGCATCATTGCTGCGTAGGAGGAACTGACGCAATTGTAAAGATTGAATTGCTTTTCACCTGTTAAAAAAAAGGAAAAAAAAAAAAAAATGCCTGGTGCATCTTTTCACTGAAATTATGGTCCAGAGATGTAGAGAAAAATGGTGTCTGTTGTGATGAAGATTCAGATATTTATGAACACCTCAGAATCCTCAGGACAACATTATCAACAACAGGGAACTGTGGCAAAGAAAAGCATAGATGACAGGCTATATACTACATCTATATACTGTCGTTGGATAACTATAAATGCTCTCTTTCATGGGTTGAGCATACTAGTGAGTGAAGTAATAAACAGTCACTAATGTATCAAACAATGATCTTTGTGTAAAAAAAAAAAAAAAAAAAAAAAAAAAACGGAGCTTCCGGCGTTTGACAATGTTTATCATTGTAATTTCACTTACCTACTTTTAAGCAAACAAAATGGCTTAGGGGTTAGGAATGCCAACTGCCGTCTATGTAGTCAAGTTTCTATCCCAGCTTAAAGAATTTACTTGTTTTGCTACACCTAAGAACTGTAATGTAGTAAAAGAGTATGCGGTGACTCTCTCTCTCTCTCTCTCTATATATATATATATATATATATATATATATATATATATATATATATATATATATATATATATATATATATATATATATATATATATAAACATATAATTTGTTTATATATATATATATGTTAGGTTAACGGTAGAGCATCTCTGCAGAATGCTTGGTTAAGAAAATTTCCAAAAATAAAAACAAAATATTTATTTATATTTGTATTATAGAAAATCAGAAAAACAATGTTACCATCAGTCTCCAAACTAAACAAAGGTTTTCCAGAGAGACAGATATAAACATAGGCTGAGGAGAGTCCAAGATAGGCGATCAGATATTGGTTCCCTTTGTTTTGATTTGAAACTGGCAGTACCGACGTTCTTCTGATATTCTGTAACACAAAGATAAATGAATAAATATATATTGACTACACTGGCCTAAATGCAGTAAGGACATTGGCACTGCTGTGTAGTGCCAGTGTAGCTAAAGAACTAAAATACATTTTTAGTGAGTTAAATCTGCTTATGACACTGTAACAGTATGATTACAAAATACATTTCATTTTTTTTTTTTAATATTGGCAACATTTTTTGGATTCTGACATTAGTTTCACAAGGTAATATTAAAAAGTTGTTTTTGTTACGACTTTGCTCAAGGGCCAACTTTTTAACAGTTTAACAATATACTACTAAAAAAATATAAAACCTGGTTGGAATAAAATAAGACTTAAAGACGCAAGTGCTTGTTAAATAATACTTTTCCACACAGCGTGTTAAGATATAATTTCCTATAACTTCTTGATGAATTATTCACACAGGATTTGACTTTAAAAAATTCTTGGCAAAAGAGACACAGAGGGTGTGTATGTGTGTATGTCGGGGGGGGGGGTAATTCATTCCTATTTTCTTGCACAGCATATAACCCAAGGCTAAATATGCTTTTTTTTCTTCTTTAAAATAATTTAAAATTTGTAGAAACTAAAATTAAAATCATCATCATCATCATCACATCCTCGATTGTTTTTGTTGATTTATATTGGATTTTCAATTTTATCCCAACAAAGGGGGGGGGAGAAGAAAAAAGAAAAGCACATTTCTTTTAAAAATAAAATGGAATTTAAGAAGCAAATGACTGTTTTGTTTTTAAACATAATGAAGACAAATATACCTATACATAGGTACAAATTGTTGAAATGCATATGTAAAAGCACGTTAACAAATTTTATATACTTAAGCATATATATATATATATATATATATATATATATATATATATATATATATATATATTTGGTATAAATATTTTGATTGACACAAACGTTGGCTACACATATGCAGACATATTTCGTTTCTAGCTGGAAACCAGCCGGCCTTCCTCAAGCCAACAAAATAACACAGTTAATATCAAATTAATGTACAACTCTATTCATTACTGAGCACTTTTATGTAAATACAGTAAAGATTCCGGATTATACCCTAAACCTATTCTCATATTAGAAAATAATATATTATCTATATATATATATTTTTTTTTTTCAGTATTTACTTAAACGATGCTCAATACATGAGTAGAACTTCATAGCATATAAATATTTATTGCAAGTAAGCTACACAAACATTCATATTTCATTCCCAAGGAGAATCATAAAGCTAATTGTATGGATTTACATTCTATAAACGTTTTTATAGTTAAGGTGTGTCTACTCTAACTTCCAATCTATTTAGTTCTTACTATCATTACCATTTTTTGTTTTTTGTTTTTCAACAAATGTCCTTAATAAATGGTGACTACATAGGATATTTTTCCTCTTTTCACTTCTGAATCGGTCAAACAAACAAAAGGCAACATTATCATAGTTCTATATGTGGCAAGTCAATTACTGCAGACACATTATTATTTTTTAATCAACTATTGCCAATTCTATTTTTTTTTTTTTTTGCATTATTACTAATATCTGAAATTTAAGCTTTATATTATTCCATTATAGTTTTTTTCTATTCTCTCTTTTTTTTTTTTTAATTATTTGCTAATATTTTGTCACTGCAAAGTAAAGTTTATTCCGTGACTACTATTTAACTTCTATGCTTAAGTTATTCTTTACATCTAGATCAAAGATGGGAAATAAAAATTATTTTAATTAAAAAATTAAAATTTCTAATTTTTGCTAAAAAAACTAAATCTAAATATTTGCATGTCTTAAGATATAAAGAAAATTTATAGAAGGCAATACAAATGCAAAGGTGTAATGGGTTGACACAAACTGAAGCAAATCAAGACATATAATGGTGGAATAAGCTATGTATGTTTGAACTAAAGTCAAACATATCTGACGAAGGGTTATTTTCCCGAAATATTATACAATACAGAAACTCTATTTGTCAATGCTGACGCAAGTAAGAACACAATACAAGTATAAAATAATTTTAAAATACATATATACTGTATTAATAAAAGGTGAATTTGCATATTGTATATTATACTAGTATATATTATAATTCACTTCAGTTTGCATCTATATGTTACACCTCTGCATCGTATTGCCTTCTAGAAATTTACTTTATATATGCACTAGGCAATGCTTAAAGCAAACTACATTAACTCTTTTATATCTTAAATTTTTTGTCATCCAACTACTGACAATCCTTAAGGCCCCAATAGTCGTTTGATATAATATCTGTTTTGTTTGGTTATTAATATTTCTTATTAAAAAAATTCTAAGAAAACGAAATTAAAAATATAACTATAACAACAGCAACTTGTTGATATTGTTATAGTTGTCACTTTTATTAGAACTTTATTTTATTATTTTTAAGCTTTAATGACCATCTTTAAATTCTCACAGCAACCGTAAGCCAATTTTAATTGAATATTTTATTAGAGAACTAATTACAGGAAAAAATTGCTCGATAAAAAAGGGATTTATTAGTTTAGTTTTTTAGCATCTGATGATACAGTGGTGTGAACCAAATAATATTTCTCTTTTTTTTTTCTATTTTTATGATTATTTTGGGCATGTGTTTTATGCTTGACTTTTGATTCTGGTATATTAGGTTAGATTTATTTTTTAGATACAGCTCATGTGTGACATGTTAAATGTTTGTTATTTTTATGTTACAATTTGATTCATTGCGATATATATGATTTTTTTTTTTCGTCATTTATCTGGTTTGAGTTCCTACTTATAGCCAATCCATCATCTCTGTATAGATCTATATCACGGTTTTCAAATATATTTATCAAGGTGCACAGAATGTCTAGATCATCAAAATCTGATACTTCCAACTAGAGCTCTCATCACAAGCTCAACAGAATTCATTTTGATTTTTATGCATTTATCACAAGCAATTACTAATCTTCACACTTCTTGATAAAGTTGACTTCATCGTTAAATATGTCAGTGTACATTGTTTTAAAACTCTAAATCTATCTTCTTTAAATATTGATAGATAGTAAATCTACAGTATTGAAAGATAAGGAGGTACATTTATTTTATTTTCAACTAGTAGGAGTGCTCAGCATTGCCCAGTCATAAAGTATGCTTAAATCTAACATTTTAATTTATGCAGATTTCATATTTATTATTATATAGTAAATTCTATTTCATATTATATGGTGCCCAATATATAATCATGATTTTAAAAGAAGAAAAAAATATGATTGGAGTGCCACTAGCTAGAATCGAAACCAAAACTAAAATTGACTATGGGGATTATTAAAAAATTATGGCAATTATTAATAAAGAAAGAAGAGGAAAAAAAAGGACAGAAAAAAAAGGTAAAAAAAAAAAAATATGAAGGGGAATAGAACAAATAGCATATAAGAAATACAGAAAAATATGTTGATGACTACAAATATATTTTAAGCCCCCCCCCTTTTGAGTAGAGCACTGTCGTACATAATCTCACTTGCTACGTAATTTGCTGAAAATGAGAGGCTTGCTGTTTGCTTGTTTGTAAATAAGCAGTTTGAGCACTATAAAAGTGGTGGACGAATGCTTGTTTAAAATAGACATTTGTCAAGGTTATTTGCGAGCACCGCTCCGTGGCTCGATGAGTACAACTGCCGACGCGATAATTTTAGGTTCAATACTCGGCTTGGGAGAGATGCTAGTCTAGCAGAACTAATGAGTTGTGATACAACAAAACAGTACTGTATGTCCATGACTATATATATATATATATATATTACCATGTTTTTAGTGGACAAGATTCAAGCAAGGATGGGCGGACGGTCCAGAGAGTTTTATAATTATATAGATACTATTAAACTATGTATTGCTTCAGTAGACTTAATCCACTGATTTAATAAAAAAAAAGGTTTAGATTAAAGAAAAGGTAGTTAAAAATTTAACTAACATCTATAACACAAATAAAACAGTGAGTATACTAACATTGAAAAAAAGGAGAAAACTAAGAAGTAAAAATTAATAATAAAAATAGAAGAGAAATATCACTTGGTTCTCACCACCATATTACTAGATGGTGAAAACTAATAAATTCCTATTTTATTAAAAACATTTTCTAAGTGGTTTTTACATAAAATATTCAATAAAAACTACTTAAAACTATCTTACAATTACTGTGAGAATTTTAAAAAACACTATTAAAGTCGACAATAATAAAATATTAAATGGGGATAATAAAAACTAAATAAGCATAAAATTGAAAGAAAAAACGACAAATATAACAAGTAAGAAAAAACATAATTGTTGGTAATACTAGAAATAGTAATGAACTAAATAGAAATAATAAAGATAAAAAAAGGAGAAACAAAATGTAACTGTAAAATAAGGGTATAATTGCCCCTTACAAAATAACTATTTAGCAAGAAGCATAATCTACTCAGCCATAATATATACAAACAAAAATCTAAATAAAAATATTACATAGAAGGAAATGCATTAGATTAAAAAAAGACATTAAAACCATAAAAGCACATTTAATAGCAAAAAAAGAAATAAAATAATAAAAATAACCAGATATAGTATATCATTAACTACTAAGAATTTAAGGATATCAATCAACCGCCAATAGTTGAATAGAATTCATAGGATGGATTAAGACATGTATACATTTAGATGATCTGTGTAATTTATGTTTGAGTGAAGAATTAGAAACTTTCAATATATGTAAAAAAAAAAAAAAACAACAAAAAAAACAATAAAAAACAAATTACTTAATCATAGAAATGAAATACCAACCAGCTGGTAGACAAAAAGTATTATTTACTTTGGGAATGTGAAAAAAAACTTTTTTAATAGTAAATCCATATATTTTAAAAAAAAACACAGACAAAAAAACTATATAGTCCTAATGCTGTAGATCCTAAAGCTCAAATAAAATAAATCAAAATTTGCAAATAAAAAAATAATGTTACTAGAGTAATTAAGTTAGTAATTAATTGGGAATCATTGCTACTTTTGGTTTGTTTGAACTATTTAGTAGTGATGAGATAAAATCACTTTTAAACAAATAGAGGAATATCCATTGGTTACAGGAAATGAATACGTAGGGAGAAGATAATAAAATCAAGGTTCTCTAGTTGGTAGAAAGTTGGAGCAGGTACAGCTTAGCTAAAAAAAAAAAAACCGTTCATGGAATGTAAATAAATGCAATTAGTGTGATGGTTTTCCTCAGGAATAAAGTATTCCTATGTAGCTTACTTTCCATAAGTATTAAACAATCAATTACTAATGATTAGGTTTAAAGTTAGCTCCTCTACAATTGATCTACATTTTGACAAGATGCCACTATTTACTGAATAAGACAAGCTTTTTCTTCCTTGAGTAGATGTCCTTGGGTGATTCTCTGGTCTAGTTCCTCATCTTCAGCAATACTAGAAAAGAAAGAAAAGATAGAATATAATCAATTTCACAGATTAAAAGACTTTCTTCAATTTGACAGATACATACATATATACTGGCATTATATATATATATATATATATATATATACACACACACACGCGTGTGTGTGTGTGTGTGTGTGTGTGTGTGTGTGTGTGAGAGAGAGAGAGAGAGAGAGAGAGAGAGAGAGAGAGAGAGAGAGAGAAAACGCAGTATTTTTTTTTATTTTGTTTAGCAACATAAATCAACCATAATATTTGATTTGACTTTAAACATTAATTCAAACAAGACATCACATTCTAATCGGCATTTTCAAGGCTTCAAAATCAGTTTCTAATTTTAAACAGTCAAAAAGTAAACAGTTACTATGCACAAGGTACTTTAATCACAGGACATTCAGCAGTTTGGTTAGGTTGTTTTGTCTTAGGACATATCAACCCTTTTTGCATTACTTAATGCCAAATTCAGTAAATAATTTTGGAAAAATGTTTTTAAAAGTCAAGTTCTTTATATTCTTCAAATATTTATTTTTGGTGTTTGGTTTGGCTGTTTTGTGTAAGAGCATATCAACCCTTTTCAAGTTGCTTGATGACGAATTCATTCATTTTGGTAAAAAAGTTTTTATGCTTTAAGTTTTTTTGTATCTTCAAATATTTATTCATGGTGTTTGGTTTGATTGTTTTGTATCATGGTATATCAAGCCTCTTTGGATCATTTAATGCTAAATCTAGTCATTTTGAAAAAAAAATTATGTGTCAAGTTCTTATTATCTTAAAGTATTTCAGGGTTGGTTGTTTGGTTGTTTTTGTTTTACGGCATATCAACCCTTTTCAGGTTATTTAATGCCGAATCCAAAGATTTTGAAGAAAATTTCTTTAATAGAATATATTTGTTGTTTTCAAGTCGGTTTCTATTTAACCCATAGTTGGGACCATTACAGGTACTACCATTCCGGGTCAGAGTGGACCTGGGAGCAATGGTAATTAAAGGGTGGCTCCACACTCCCCAAAACCCGCAAGCTGAGGACTCGCCACTGGATATAGTTTAAGGTCATATCCAGGATCTCAAGTATTTCAGGGAGTTTGGTTTGGTTGAGGTTGGAGACAGTCACATTGAATATTGAGACAGTGATTGAGGCTAAAGTCGGCTACATTGAATAGATATCAGCTCTACTACATAATCAAGTTACCTGAATTGATTCTTTCAATAAAAGTTTTAAAATAAAGCTGTAGTGTTGTTTTCTTTAGGGCGACCATTTCTTATAATTAATAATAATAATAATATTACTATTACTAGATATTTTTGCATGTTAGAAAAGGCCAAAAAATTATAGACTTAAAATTATTGCTTGAGAATGTGTGCTTCATGCCCAATTGATTGTTGCCTAGGGTTGAATTTATGCTCATTTCTGCATAAAATACTAATCCTAATTATCCCTATTTGTGCATCAAATGGATAACATAATACTTAGTCCACTGCACCTGATCACAGCAAAAGTGCAAAGAAAATTTCATCCAGATCAGCACAATAGTTTCTGAGAAAAAAATTGGAATGAACAGACAGACAGACTTAGAAAAATATAATCTATATATTAATAGAATAGTGTGTGTGTTATTTATTTTGTGTGTTACACTTACATCCGAGTCACTCCTTATTTAATTGTTATGGACTTCCATTTCTTGTACTAAATAATTTTATCAAGAATTCTTCATAAGTTTTGGTTTTGATTAAAGCTGATGGCACTGAAGTCATCTATTTTTTTTATAAATAATCTTTCCAAGAATTCTTTGTACGTTTTGGTTTCGGTTATAGCTGATAGCACTCCAGTAATCTATTTTTTTTCTCAATAATTTTACCAAGAATTCTTCATAAGTTTTGGTTTTGGTTTCGATTACAGTCAATGGCACTTAAGTCATCTATTTTCTTATGAATAATTTTACCGAGAATTCTTCGTAAGTTTTCAATTTGGTTTTGGTTATAACTGCTGGCACTCTAGTAATCTATTTTTTATAAATAATTTTATCAATAATTTTTCACAAGTTTTGGTTTCGGTTTTGATTCAAGCTGATGCACCCAAGTCATATGGATATATTTTTTATTTTTGAAATAGCAACTTTATAATATATAAAAATTAATAGAATATTAACTCTATAATAATATATAAAAAATCTGCAAGAATTAACATATCATATTCAAGCGTACTTTATGCTAGCTTAGATAAATACTTTTGCAGTTTTAACAAAAGAGTTACAATTGGCCTTTTGGTCAAGATCAAAGTGTAGTATCTGTTCTTCAGATGCTGCACTTCCATTTCTTGTTCTCTTTCGGTGGAGGATCAGTCCTTCACGACTGAGACAATTTTTTTTATTTTTGTACCTTTTCTCCACGTTAAAAAACGACCCTGGTGTCTAACTCTGTCCCGTGGGGAGGCATAGTAAATAGGTACAATAATATCAGAGCATCATCATTTACGCGCAACATGTAAGACTGCCAATATCAATGTTACATATGAATGAGCCCTCTGTGGAATTTCCACAGGTCTCGCTAGTATAAATTATTGTTATAAATAATGTAAGCAGCTGAATGTGTGAAGGTGATTAGTGAAAACTGGTGGCATGTTAAAAAAGTTTCAAGTAAGAATAATCTATTTGAAAGAAACTAAAATAAAATACATATTTGTATGCTAAAAAAACATGGTCTAAAGGAAAAGAAGATTTAAATTGGCTAGTCTGAATCAAATGTAGATTTATCAGATTAATTGCTATTAAAAACAAACTCCAAAAATCCATTCCAAAGTGACTTAAACTGTTAAACATCTACTAACCCAAGAACTCTCATTCAATATTGCCATGCTATATCAAAGTCTCTTGTTCTGTATATATCTCCCTATAATGTCTAGATTTAATCTTCCTCTCTCTCTACGCCTATTTTTAAGATTCAATGGCGGTTTATTTTTTTGACATAAGCTTTTTTTTTTTTTTTTAATTATAAAATTAAACTGTAACCTAAATTTCAAAATGATAATATGAAAAATTTAATACAGGGTGGAACGATCAAATTGTCGCCCTAGAAAAGGCAACATGATTTGATTTTCGTTTGATGAAAAGTGTTAGTTTGCTTTAGTTTTTATTGATTCGTTACATTTCTGCATTATATTGCCTTCTATAAATTTACTTTATATACACAATAAGTAATGTTTCAAGCAAACTACACTGGCCTCTTAGACAATTTTATTATCTCTTACAAAGACAATGTATATCTCCTGTTTTTTTGTTTTTTTTAACATTAAAAAATGTTTAGTAATCCAAAGAAATGAGTAAAATGCAGAACCGGAAAAATACTTTCTGCATGAGGAAAAGCATCCGCGAAAATTAATCCAGCAAAAGTGAGATATCCTTTATGCGTACAGAGAGGGAGGCCATACATACTACACAGTAAGAAAAGTGGACATTCATCTGGCCACAGCAACTACAGCCATTTCTGGAGAGAAGTGCAATTACAATTACTCGACCAACCCACTTGCCAATATTTATGCAAAAACCACTCTGTTTGCTGTCCACTTAGTTGAATGTGTGCTACATTTATACGTCCATCTATTTCCTGCCTGTCTACACCAACGAACCATCTGTCTGTAGATCCATTTGTCTGTCAGTCTACCTATGAAGGTACATATCATTCCATGTACTGTTCAAATGCCTCCCATTCTAGGCAGGTACTTGGTGTGTGTGTGTGTGTGTGTGTGTGTGTGTGTGTGTGTGTGTGTGTGTGTGTGTGTGTGTGTGTGTTGCTGAGCAGGTAATGGTGTATGTACAAATCTAATGCACATATTGTGCATGTAAGTCAGGCACAAAAATGCATACATGTAACAGAAGTATTATAAACATTCAAGCTACCTAGTTATAAATATCCTTTCATGTTTCATATGCAGGTGCATAAACCTACAGAACTTAAATGCTTATTGGAGAGAACTTGAATGCCTACTAGACACTATCCTCGAGTGTCTCTGTACAGGGCTTACTTAAAACAAACTGGTATGAGGATACTTTCTCCTACAGGTAAACTCTGACTAAATACTCAAAATCACATAGTATTCACGACCCAAAATAAGATCTCCACAATGGCTTTTATGACGAATGGTGCACCTTCAACTGACAGCACAAAGCTGGATACTCCACCAGAATAGATTATTTATCGTCCTGAAATCCAGTAATACCAAGAGACCACAAGAAAGATATACAGGGTAGAATGATAAAAATTGTCACCCTACAAAAAAACGATGATTCCATTTCCTTTTGATGAAAACCAGTTTTTTTTTTTTTCGTTACAAGCCATCTACTAGTTGGCCAGTTGTGTACAAATCCCAAGAGCGATAAGAGTCTTCTATTATGTCTGAAAGTGACACAATGTTTAACGAGTAAGATTGGAGATGTGCTGCTGTACAACATGCTTTCTACCAATCCAAGTTATGACAACAGGACCATTGCCAGCACCCTCAAAATGCAAATCCAGACTATTCAACACCTGAGGACACAGCTAAATGAAGTTTCTGGTCACAGTTATAGTTTTTGGTGTGGTTTCAAGTGGTCACATCATGCCACCTCACATCTTTAAAACCGACATACAAACCTACAAACCTGCTCAGCAACAAAAATCTCACCCCTTTACTGTTGGGGTCCTTAAATGCCAGAATACTTTCTACTCTAATACTTTCTTCCCTTCAACAACTAGACCTTGGAATTCCCTTCCTGCTACCTGTTTTTCTGACTGTAATGATATGCAGAAGTTTAAATGTATAGTAAACTAACATCTTGTTAATCTTTTCTAGGCATGGTCCCAAATAGTAACCCATTACGTTCAAGTGGCGATATGCCATATGAGGGGTGAACGTGAGTATAAAAAAAAATTAAAAAAATGAATCGTAAAAAAGATCTCTCAGCTGAGATGTCTGAGACAGTGTGTGAATGTTTTGCATCCGGTAAGATGCCCTCTCTCCAGGCAAAACAAAATAAGGAAATTGACAAAAAAAAAAAAAAAAAGAAAGAAAATGTTAATATATACATATCTATATATCTATGAAAGTGAACGTGTCTGTCTGCCTTTCTGTCTGTCTGTGTACATTTCCCTACGAAATAACTCTGTCAATCTTTAGTCTACAGACTCGAAATTTGATATACAGGGTACTGAGATGTGGGAAAATCTATGTGATCGGGTTTCGGACAGAAATTTGGCTGTTAAGGGGTCAAAGTTCAACGATTTGATCTTTGAGAACTCTACCAAACTCCTCCGACAATTTTGGGTGTAAACACTTGAAATTTTAGATATAGGTTCCTTGGACATGGATCTAATTTAATAACTGGATTTGAGCCCAAAACAATAAATGTTAAGGGGTCATAATAGGGGGGTCAAAGTTAAAAAATTGACCGCTTTTTTTTTTTTTTTTTTTGCTCAGCATACACCTTCAAACACCCGGGCAACGCCAGGCCGAAATGCTAGTATACACACACACACACATATATATATATATATATATATATATATATATATATATATATATATATATATATATATATATATATATACTAGCGGGCTGTCGGATATTGCCCGGTCATAGAATATGCTTAAATATGATATTTTGATTGACACAAATTTCGTATTTATTATTATACTAGCGGGGGTACCTGGCCGGGTGTGGAGAAGTGGTGTAGGAAGGATATTGAGCCAGGTGTAAAAAAAGAGCATGGATACCCGATAGAAAAATAAAAGAAGGGATAAAACTAACGGGTGAAAAAAAAAAAACACATAAATAACCCTGTTTAAATGTTAAAACTTCTTTAAAACATTGGAAACAAAACAAAACAAAAAAAAAACAGCCATTATGTGGGGCTGAACGTGATGGAAAAATAAAAGAAAGGAAAATAAAGAAGAAGCGAATGAAAAAAATGGTATAAATAACCCTGTTTAAACGTTAAGACTTTTTAAAAACATCGGAAAAAAAAAATAGTCTGTTACGTGGGCATGAACATGAAACCTGAAGCTTATGATGCAGCCCCGATAACCATTGCTCCATGATGAAGTCAGTGAACTTACATCGTTTCTTTTTTCTATTTAAACCAATACAAGAAAGAACACAATACGTGCAGGTGTGGTTGTCTAAATTGTTATGAAGGAACGATTTTTTGCTATTCTCCTTCGTTGTAAAACGTCTATTTCTATAGGAAATAATTGACCGTTTGCTTCTAATTCTCATATTTTGTTTGACCAAGACATTGGTCTTTCAGATGGTACCGGTTTCGACACGGTTTGATGCCACTGAGAAAAGTTTTTGGGAGACATACAAACACGCACACACACATTTTGCCCTTTATATATATAGACTAGCCTGGGTGCCCGGCGCTGCCCAAGTGTTTGGACTCTGTGTTAAGCAAAAAAAATGTAGTAGTCAGGCAGGCTTGAACACGCGATGGGAAGGCAGAAAAGAAAGTGGAGGTGTGTGTAAGGGTGTTTGTTGAGGAAAAAAAAAAAAAAGAAGGAAAATTGCCAGTGCCAAAAAGAAAAAAAAAAAAAGGAAAATTGCCAGTGCCAAAAAGAAAAAAAAAAAAAGGAAAATTGCCAGTGCCAAAAAGAACAAAAAAAAAAGGAAAATTGCCAGTGCCAAAAAGAACAAAAAAAAAAGGAAAATTGCCAGTGCCAAAAAGAACAAAAAAAGGAAAATTGCCAGTGCCAAAAAGAAAAAAAAGGAAAATTGCCAATGCCAAAAAGAAAAAAAAAGGAAAATTGCCAGTGCCAAAAAGAAAAAAAAAGGAAAATTGCCAGTGCCAAAAAGAAAAAAAAAAAGGAAAATTGTCAGTGCCAAAAAGAAAAAAAAAGGAAAATTGCCAGTGCCAAAAAGAAAAAAAAAGGAAAATTGCCAGTGCCAAAAAGAAAAAAAAAGGAAAATTGCCAGTGCCAAAAAGGAAAAAAAAAGGAAAATTGCCAGTGCCAAAAAGAAAAAAAAAAGGAAAATTGCCAGTTCCAAAAAGAAAAAAAAAAGAAGGAAAATTGCCAGTTCCAAAAAGAAAAAAAAAAGAAGGAAAATTGCCAGTGCCAAAAAGAAAAAAAGGAAAATTGCCAGTGCCAAAAAGAAAAAAAAGAAGGAAAATTGCCAGTTCCAAAAAGAAAAAAAAAGAAGGAAAATTGCCAGTGCCAAAAAGAAAGAAAAAAGGAAAATTGCCAGTGCCAAAAAGAAAAAAAAGAAGGAAAATTGCCAGTTCCAAAAAGAAAAAAAAAAAGAAGGAAAATTGCCAGTGCCAAAAAGAAAAAAAGAAGGAAAATTGCCAGTGCCAAAAAGAAAAAAAAGAAGGAAAATTGCCAGTTCCAAAAAGAAAAAAAAAAGAAGGAAAATTGCCAGTGCCAAAAAGAAAAAAAGAAGGAAAATTGCCAGTGCCAAAAAGAAAAAAAAGAAGGAAAATTGCCAGTTCCAAAAAGAAAAAAAAAGAAGGAAAATTGCCAGTGCCAAAAAGAAAAAAAGAAGGAAAATTGCCAGTGCCAAAAAGAAAAAAAAGAAGGAAAATTGCCAGTTCCAAAAAGAAAAAAAAAAGGAAAATTGCCAGTGCCAAAAAGAAAAAAAGAAGGAAAATTGCCAGTGCCAAAAAGAAAAAAAAAAAGAGTAGTAAGCAGACTCAAACCCTTAACGCACCAGAGGAAAAAGAGGAAAAAACCCCCCAAAAAACAAACGCTCTTATCATTATACCTACCACGGTTGGTATGTCACGGATGGTCGAAATAACGTCTTTTATGCAACATCGCTTACGCGAGTTTGAATGACTTGCAAAAAATGTCAGCAAAAAAAAAAAAAACGATTCTCTTTGTAGAAAACTGCCTAGTTGAGAGTGAAGGAATAAATATTTTTGGCCAATTTTTCGATATTTGTCGTCTAAAGGGTCGAGTTTCAATACGATACTGATCTCATGAAAATCCATCGCCTCTGTCAAAAGTTTTAGGCAGACATGCAAACATACATACATACATTTAAACAGACGGGTGAGATTTATATAATAGATTATATCGGACCCAATATATAGTAATGATTTTAAAAGTTAAAAAAAAAAAATGACTCATACGCCACTACTGAGAACCAAAACCAAAATGTTTATCTTATGGTTTACTTTTTCCTTTGACGTTAATGCCTGAGATATGAAGACGTTTGCTGCAACGTCAAAAATAAAAACATGAACCACTAACCATTATGTTATGCATACATATTTGTAATGCCATCGTTCGACCTTCACCTGGCAAATTGCATTTGTTAAATTTTCACACTTTTGCTCTGATTTTCTCCTGGCTAAAACTCAAATATAAATGTCTGCATGGGTTCGAATACCCTATATATTAAGTTTCATATCTGTAGACCAAAAACTGACAGAGGAGTTTGGTAGGCAAATTTTTTTAAACGAATATATATACACATACATAAATATAAATATATATATATCTATATATGTATATATATATATATGTCCTTAAAAACTTTAAGTCCGAGTGGCAAGCCCAACACTAAAAACAACATTTAACTCTTCTAATAAGAATAAATTTAAATAGCATGCCTCACTCCTCACTAAAAAACCGTCAATTAACTTTATTACTAGCCCTAAGTCCAGAGTGGAAAGCCCTCATAAAAATAAAAACAAAAAAACTCGTAAAATCACATGTAGGCAAGAAGTAGACCATCTCATCACCAAGAAAAAAAAAGCAACATATATATATATATATATATATATATATATATATGAACATTTTCTTCTTTCATCATTTAAGGGACATCAGGTACATACAATGAAAGTAAAATTGTCTCTATGTGTGTGTATTTTCCCCTACCAAACTACTCTGTCAATTTTCAGCCTACAGACTTGAGATTTGACATTAGGGCTATTGAGATTTGAGAAAATCTTTTTAATTGGTTTTCAGCTAGAAATTTGTTTGTCAAAGGGTCAAAGTTCAATGATTTGACCTTTGAAAACTCTACCAAGTTCTTTGGCCAATTTTGGGTCTAAACACTTGGAATTGTAGATGTAGGTTACTTGGACATGGATCAAACTTTTCATTTGATTTGAGCCTAAAACAATAAATGTTAAGGGGTCAAAATTGGGGAAAAAGTAAAAAAATTTGACCTCTGCAGTTTGCACCAAATTAATCAGCTAATTTTCGGTCTAAACATTTGAAATTTTACATAAAGTGTATTTAGACATAGGGCAAGCTTTTTAATTGGTTTTTGGCCGAAAATTTGGCTGCCAAGGGGTCAGAGTTCAAAAGATTTGACTTTTGCGGTCTCTAGACAAACTATTCAGCCAATTTTAGGTCTAAATATTTTAAAATTTACATAAAGGGTATTCTGACATGCAGCTAGCTTTTTAATCAGTTTTCGGGTGAAAATTTGGCTGCCAAGAGGTAAAAATGGAAATAGTTGACCGTTGCAGACTCTACCCAATTCCTGTCAATTTTGGGTCAAAGTAGTGGAAATTTTAGATGTAGGTTATCTGGACATGAGTCAAATTATATATATATATATATATATATATATATATATATATGCATATAAAGTTATAAACAGTACATGGGGCCTGAGCAAAGCCAGGCTGAACTGCTAGTATATATATATATCAAAAATATGAACTAATGAACTCAACAAGGTTGTTAGATAATGCTTGATAACAAGAGCAAAATATTTTTTTTATTATTTATTCAAAGGTAAACAGTTACATTTGGTCGCTACAAACAGCCATCTGATTCAATTAATGTGACTTCGTCAGGAGACCATGAACTATTTGATGCTATAGAAAAAAAGAAAAAAGCCTATTATTTTTTTTTCTATAGTGTTGAATGATTCAGGGTCGCCCGACGAACTCTCGACTGAAATGGATGGCTGTTTGTAGTGACCAAATGTAGCTGTTTACCTTTGAATAAAAGGATATATATATATATATTTATTTGTTATATTTTTCTTTGTTTGTTCATTCGACTTCTCAGAAACAACTTGGCTGATCTGGCTGAAATTTTGTATGATAAGGTGCAACAAACTAAGTATTATGGTATATATTCAATGCAAAGTTAGGGATTAGTATGGATTAGAATTTAATGCAAAAATGAGCACAAATTAAACCATATTCAACCAATCAATTTGTTTTTAACAATGAAAAAGTCTAGTGTGTGTGTGGCTAGATTCTACATTTTAAGTATCTGTTTTTAAATGAATTTGGCCATTTGTGAGCGAATGTCAGTTGATAGTCATGTATTTATGTCCAAATGTCAATTTATTTATCAAGTCACCCATAAAAATAACTTTGAAGACTTATTTTATATTCAATTTTTCAAAAACGATAAAATCAAAAGATGCTTCATCTTGTATTACATTTTTTTTTTTTTTCTATCGGAATATATTCATAGCAAATCTATAATCATTTCACAGAATGATAATTTCGATATCGGAAAAAATAAAAATGTGATTGCCTTGTGCATCTGTGTGTGTTTCTGATAACTACGTGACTTTTTCTTTTTTTTTTTTTTTCATAGGCATCACCACATATCAAGGCCAAGAGGCCACTCGAGGATAAGGGTTAAAGAGTGTACAGTAGAAATTGGACAATATAGTAACCGTTAGTAATGGAGATTAGGTAAATTTGTTAACTTATATGGAATGGCTCATCAAAAACTTACAACATTATTATTAGAACTCATATTATTATCATTATCAAAACAGACCTTTCGGTGCCCTGCGACATGAACACGAGTGAGACGGAGAATGAGAAGTCTCACAATAATGTTTCATTGCCCTTGGAGGTAAGTTAAAACTCAACTAGTCCAGGTCATAGTAGGTATGCTAGGTGTGTTTATCAAGTCGTCTGGAAGGACATTTGAAAAAAAAAAATCAAGAAACCCTGATGTGTTGTATGGTCTTCAGTTATTTGTTATTGCTGGTATCACCAATATCCTTAGGAAAACCCTTGATTTTTGGAACTTTTAGTTTAGAGTTAGGATAGAGGGAGAACCCTCTGAGAATAGATCCTATCTCTTTTCATGGAATCATTATTAAACGAAATCAAAATAATTATGTGCTCACTAGTTCTGACACAGGTAATCATCAGTGATTAGACACTGATAATAATCGATAGTGTTCCAGTATTCTCTGCTTCTTTCAGCAACATTTGCAAATAAATTTGCATGCATTATCACAACAGCCGCTTGCCATTGATTTCTCAATGACAATGACCATCGGTTTTCTTAAAGTTGCCAGCCCTCATCACACTCTTCTGGAGATTTGGTTAGTGCTGTCTTTTCATCCTCCTTGACCTTTCTCAAGTTGGTGTGGTGCCAATTTGTGTCAACACTACATTCTTATTCTATTTCAGTGGGAGGAGGGGGGGGGGCATAATTACTCCCACCTCCAGTTTTCTTGGTTCTGTGGGTGTGCTTTGATTTTGTTTTATTCCTATTCAAGATGCTGGTCAGAATTTGAAGTTTATGTCAGTTAGCTTCCTTAAGATTTTAGCCACTTTCATCATTGCTATCCATTGTATCTCCTTTGCTTTCCCCCTGATTCCAATTTCTCCCATTCTATTTTCAAAGTTTGTTACTATTGTCCCTTTTTATCAGCGTTATCTTGACTTTCTTCATATTCCATATCCCTTTCAGTTCTCTGGCCAGTTCCGTACATTTGCTTTGCTTCACCTCTCCTTGATGTTCACTCTGTTAACTGGTATGACATCTGGTCTCCTTGCTTGGATAAGTTTATCCATTTGTACCTCCATGTCCTATGAGATTTTATGATTTCCGTTTTAAAGTACTGCTACTAGTTTTGTGCTTGTACAATTTGCTTGAGTGTTCAAGACGCAACACTGTCTGTTGGCTCACAAGGAGCTTTCACATAGGCTATCAAAGATCTCTCCTTCAAAACAGCATGTGGTGTTCCCTGGAAGCTGAATGACAACAAGTCCACCCAAATTTCCAGTACTCTTCACCTCTTTCGATAGTCTTTGCAAATAAATTTGCACTATCGCAACAGATGCTTGCCATTAATTTCTCGTTGGCAGAGGCTATTGGTCTTCACTGGAATTTGAGTGGCAATAAGCCTCACCAAGGTCCCAGTTCTCTTCACACTTATCCAGTGGAGATCTGGTCAGTGCTCTTTCCTCGGTCTTTCCTTCCTCCTTGAACTCTACTTGGCTGTTTGGTCTCTCTTTGAGGGAAGGAGGTGGGGGTCAGTGATATGGTAATTGAGGGGGGGTTAGAGAACTTATAGATATGCGGCTTCAATAATCAAATATTTATTGAAACAAAAAATGCTTTAGTGAGTGGTTTTTAGAAATCAGAAGTTGTTAACTAATTTCGTTATCTTAGTGATATGATTTGTGCCTGTGTAAAGGGTGAATCAAGTTTCATGTGTTTCTTTCTATCTTATTGTTCACTTGTTGTTCATAATAGTTTTATGAAAGAAGTTACTTTCTACTTCCTTGACCGCTGTGCAACCTACATCTGATGAGGAAGAGACATGTTAAAAGAATAGTGGATGTTTGTACATTATAGTTGGATGCAGAGCAAAAGGAGTTTAAAATAGAAACATATCAAAATTTGTGAAAAAAAAAAAAAAAAAAAATTATGAAAAATGGCACTAGAAGGTTTGCTAGAACTATATTAAAAAAAACAAACAAAAAAAAACATACAATATCACTATTATCGTATATTCTTAATCAGTCATTTTCTAATTTCTTTTTTTTATTTTTTACACAGTGATCGCCACTTATCAAGGCCCGGAAGCCACTCAGGGATAAGGGTTATTACAAGTACATTACGTTAGTGTGGAGATTTGATGATAAGTTTATCCATTTGTACCTCCATTTCAAATGGCAAAAAACAAGAGAGACGAATCACAGGGTTTGTACAGATTTTCAATGTCCACTCTTAAGGACTTTTCAAGGCCTTCTTCAGACAGAATTTTCAAAACAAAATTTGGGGTTGTTTTACAATCCACTGTAAAAATCAAATCTACAACAAATAAATGTTGCCATAGCTAATAAAAGTTACTTTGCAATCTACCTGCATCATTATTTGGAGTTTTTAAGTAGCTTAAAATGCTTTTTATTCACCTGAAATATTAACTCTCTTTACAACTTTTAATTTCCAACCAAGATGGCTGCCGTCTTGTCCATTTTTTTTTTTTTTTTTTTTTTTTTAGCTCAACTGGCCTTATTTTCGGTTATCACAATTAATTTTTTTTTGGTGGGGGGGGGGGGCGTACTGGAGAGTCCCGCTCGAACAAGGAAAGTTTTTTTTTTTTAGGATGCGGTCATTTTTATTTATTCTTAATATTTCAACACAAAATTTTACTGGACATAAAGAATGCAATTTTCAAAATATTTTCATAATAATAATAATAATAATAATAATAATAATAATAATAATAATAATAATAAGGCCCTTTCAAAGCAACAGCCGAAATTCTAGAACTTTTCAAGTCTGTGCCAACCCTGAATCAGTAATTTCATACAGAATGGGGTTAAAATAGAACAGATAAAATTGCATTATTTTATAAATTTTATTATTATTTATTTATTTTTAAAAAATTATTTTTCTATTCAATCACTTTTGGTAATTTTGGAATATTTTACTAATTTCGACATGACAATAATGTTTTTTAAGATACATGTCAAAAGAAGATGAACAGCATAAACATTATTTATGGCTAAAAGAAATTGTATGTTGTTATTCAAGTTCCAATACTTATCTAAAGAAATGCTACTAAAACTCTATGAATATTGTTTCTTTTTTATCTTGTTTGTCTCCATGCACTTTCTGTTGACTGACGTCACAAAAGCCAATTGTCACAAAGAGATGACAACATCGATTTACTTCGTGAAACGCTCATTCTTTCTTTTTTTTTCTTTCTTTCTTTTTTTTTTTTACATAGGAGGCACCACTTATCAAGGCTCAGCGGCCACTAGAGGATAAGGGTGAAAGAGTGTACAGTGGTCAAAAGGACAATATCATAGTATTCGTTAGAAATGTAAATTTGGTAAATTGGATTACTTAAGAGGAATGGCTCATCAAGAACTTGTTTATGTTGGACTTGAAGATGGCCATATTGTAGTCAGATGGAAAGCAGGTAAACGGAAGAGATTTCTACAGATGTTCAGTTCTTAGAAAGAAGCTTTGTTCATGGAATCTACGTTTAGGTTTAGGCACAGAGTGGGGATAATTATTGATAGTGGTTTCAGCTAGACGAGTGTTTCTCATGAATGTTGAGGGAGAGGCACAGATGGGGGAAAATTATTTATACTAATTTACAATGATTTATTGTGAAATCTCTCTTGCAAATTATAAGGATAACTTTTTGCTTTTTTTGATTGGGAGTCACCACTTATCAAAGCCTGAAGGCTACTCGAGGATAAAGTTTAATGAATGTAAAGTGTTAGGGTTGTAATCGTTACTGGTGTAAATTGGGTAGAATTTGATTATTTACGGAGACGACTCAACAAGAACTTGTTTACATTGGATTTGAAGGTTACCATGTTGTATTAAACTGGAAGCAGGTCAGCAGAACTGTTTCACAGGCAGTTTTGTTCATGGAATCTGGATTTAGATTTTTAATGCCGATGTGTACATGTGAATCAATCAGGTTCAAATTAATCGTTGTGGTTTGAGAATAGTGTTAAAGAAGGACTGTCAATAAAGAGTGTTACATTGTGGGGCTTAATAAATTTGCAAGAGCTCTTGTTGCCTTTCATGGCATGCAGCAAGAAGCAAAAGGGGGAGCAACTCCCCCACACAGTTAACATCACAACTGTTATAGCGATAAAAAGGGGAATAACTAAATAAAGAGACTTACAGTTATCACCCTTTATCGACTATAAAAAGACTAAAGAGTCGTAGAGGGGTGAGATTAGCAAAATGGTGACATCGTCAGACATTCACTATTGTCTGTAAATAATTTAAAGTTTCTACCGCGAATAAAATATGTTAAAATACAATGAGCTTGTATACTTGTTATTAGAATATCCAGTGCTCCTGACATCACATTTTCTCAAACAAAATTTGGCGATGAGAATGAGATGAAATTTAATACCAGAACTCAAAAACAAAAAGTGCACCTGGTGATTCTTAAAATAATAAAAAATTTGTCGGAGAATTCTTTTGTGAACAGGTGAAAAAAAAAAAAACTTTTTGCACAATAATTTTTTTGTGCACAAAAAAAAAAAAGAAAAAAAAGATACTTTTTCCATAATAATTTTTTTGTGAATTAGAAAAAAAAAAAAAAAAAAAAAAATTTTGTGAATAAACAAAAATAAAAAATTAAAAAAAATTTTTATGCTATGGATCCAAATTTACTGGATAAAATATTGCGAAACTGGCAAACAACATTTTTAAAGGCTCGAAACAGTTTGATTGAAACTTTAATAGCACAATTTCACAAACAATTAATGGAAACACCAACATCAATTTATTTTGATACTATAGCAAGCACGATAACGGATTTTTGTTCAATCTGAATTTAAAACAAACATTTACTGTTTAGTATGCACGATGGAAGGATACGTTTCAACAACATCCATTGACGACGCATGGAGATTGCGTTTACTACTTTGCAAGCTGTGCACATCAAAACATGAAAGATATACAAACTCCACCCTTCCGAAAATAAAAAGATTTCACATTTGATGAAACGATAGCACAGTTGTCGGACATTTTTGGTAAGTCAGCATTTAATATTTTTTGATGAGTCAGCATCATTATTTAATATTTGTTATAATTGTTTGAAAAATGTTACAGTTTTGTCAAATAAGTTAGAATTATTAATCTACAATGTGAAAATTTTTGTCTGAATTCACTGACAGGGGATCAATTCAAATGCCTCATTTTCATCGCAAGGTTACAATCTCCAGAAGATGTAGACATTCATACACGTCTACTGTCTATGGTTGAAAAAGACAAAGAAATGACAGTGCAAATCCTGACCACAAAATGTCAATGATTAATAAATCTGAAACGAGACAATGGTGCAACAATAAAGCTCATCGGTTCCAAACAACATCAAATCGATAAGTTGGTCATGTGGGGAGATGCATTATGCTCGTCTTTTGGCCACATGTCAACATTGCTCACGTCGCAGGCACAAGGACGAATTTTGTAGTAAAAATAACCACAACATTTTCAGGATGAATACCGCACAGCCAAGAGACAAAAACCACAGAAAAACGCCAGAACATTTCCAGAAAGCCACATCGAATTCAATTTTTGCCACTTTCAACATAAATTTTGAAGCTCAGAGAAAATATATACTTGTTGAGATAAACAACATGCCAGTGAACTTTCAGTTCGATACCGCTTCGGATATCACTTTAATATCACGTCCAACATGAGAGTTGTTGGGAAAGCCAACTCTTAAGAAGACAACTCATGTTGCTTGTGATTCATCAGGAAACAAAATACAACTGGTGAGTTAACATACAATGTCTTTTTTAAAGGAAAAAGATTTTTCAGGTGTGTGCTATTTTTCTGGCGCATCAACTTTGAATCTTCTTGGTTTGGATTTTATTGAAGAACTTGATCTTTCAACATTCCCCTAAAGTCAATTTTCAATTTGTTCAATATTAATGCTGCAGCAGATGCAGAAACACATTTTAAGAATATATTTAAAGCAAAGCTTAGCTATATTTTTCAAGAGGGTCTTAGATGCTGTTCTAAAGTTAAAGTGACGTTAAAACTGAAGGCAGGTGCTTTAGCCATAGTAGAAAAAAAATGGATCGTCTACAACAACAAGCAGTAATTCAACCTACAGATTACTCATCCTGGGCAGCACCTATTGTCATTGTGAAGAAGGCTAATAAAGTATGCCTATGTGTGGACTTCAGCACAGGACTAAATGACAGACTGGAAGACTGGAAACACATCAGTATCCACTACCTGTACCGGAAGATCTGTTCACAAAAATCAACGGTGGAACGTGTTTTGCAAAACAGAACCTCGCAGATACATATCTACAAATGGAAGTTGATGAAGATTCCAAAAATCTTCTCACTATTAACACCCACAGGGGATTATTTCAATTTAACCGCTTTCTATTTGAGGTCAAGTCAGCTCCAGTGATATTCCAACAAATAATGCTCACAGGATTGCCCGGAATTTCCATCTACATTGATGATATTATCATTACAGGCATATCCCAAGAGGAACTTCTGCATCGTCTTACTGTTGTGCTGGATTGGATTAAAAAATATGGATTTCACTTAAGACTAGACAAATGCAAATTCTTCTAAACTTCTGTGAAATACCTTGGATCCATATTTGACAAAAATGGTCGAAAACCAGATCCAGACAATAAAGCACATGGCAGTTCCAAAGGATGTTGTAACACTACGATTCTTTCTGGACCCTGTAAGTCGTTAGGATTCCTTCTTACCCAAACTGAAATAAATGGCTCTCGTCTTAGGAAGACCTCATGTTTTGACAAGCTTCTGGGCTTGACCATTACTCCTGATCTTAATGGAACACATACATTAAATCTGTTGTCAAGGCCACTGGAAAAATGGTGGGATCCTTCTATCGATCGAGTAAATATCTCACTGCTGATGCAATTCTCTATCTATATAAGAGCCAGGTATGTCAAAGGATGGAGTACTGTTGCCACATTTGGGCAGGAGCTGCTAGAAAGGACTTATCCTGCCTTGATAGAGTTCAAAATAGACTTCGTAGCCTCGTAGGAGATGTCCTTTTCTCTTCCCTGCAACCTCTTTCTCACAGAAGAGATGTTGCGAGTTTGTCTCTGCTTTATCGTTATTTTCATGGCAAGTGCTTGACTGAGCTCCAATCTATGGTCCCCCCTCGCCAAACTTTCACAAGAAACACCCGTCTAGCAGAAAACACTATCAATAATTCCTATGCCTAAAACTAAACGTAGATTCCATGAGCAAAGCTTCTTTCTTAAAACTGCACGCCTGTGGAATTGTCTTCCGTTTTCCTGCTTTCCAGCTGACTACAGTATGGTTGTCTTCAAGTCTAACGTAAACAAGTTCTTGATGAGCCGTTCCATATAAGTTAACAAATTTACCGAATTTCCATTACTAACGATTTCTATATTGTCCAATTTCTACTGTACACTCTTTAACCCTTATCCTCGAGTGGCTTCTTGGCCTTTATAAGTGGTGATGCCTATGTAGAAAAAAACAAAAAAACTACACAAGTTACAGGGACCTCTGAATAATCTTTTACAACAAGATACCAAATGAAACTGGTCAAGCACATGCAAAGAATCATTTGAGAAAATCAAAACACTTCTTAGTTCTGATCTATTGCTGACATATTACAATCCATCATTAGACACTACTGTTATGACGGATGCTTAAAACTATGGAATTAGTAATATCACATATTTTTCTTGATGGAAGCGAAAACGCCATTGCACATGCATCAAAGTCGTTAACGCCTACTGAATGAAAGTATATCCAAATTGAGAAAGAATCCCCAGCAATTATCTATACAGTAAAGAAATTTCACAAAATGCTATATGGTTGTTATTTTACTCTGATCGCAGACAACAAGCTCTTAATAAGCATTTTTGGTTCCAGGAAAGGAATTCCAGTTTATATAGCAAACCACTTACAAAGATGAGCAACTATGCTTTTAGATTACCGTTTTTCTATAAAGTACCAACCAGGCAGCAAAATTGGCCAAACAAATGAGTTATCCAGACTCATCTGTTCTTACCAAAAAGTAGCAGAAGACAATCTGTGGAATCTGAAGTTGTCTCTGCGTTTGTTTCCATAGTGAGATTGTGACCTGTCACTTCAGAGGTGACTTAGGAGGCTACAGTCGCAGATCCATTATTACAGAAAATTTGACATTTTCATCTTACAAGCTGGTCGAAAACAAGCACTGACCAGTAACTTCAACCATTTTTTCTTCAGAGAAGATTTACCTTGTCCGAGATCAACGGAACACTTCTTTTTGGAAAAGGTGTTGTTGTCCCATCCAAACTCCAGAACAAAGTTCTCAAGCAATTCCACTATGGACATCAGGGAATTAATCGGATGAAAGCCTTGGCATGTAGCTATGTGTATTAGCCAAACATGGACAAACAGAGGAACTTAAAAAAAAAAAAATGTGTCAAATGTCAACTGGTTGCAAAGTCTCCTAGGAAACAACATTGTATGCATGGCCTACCCCAGAAATCCCTTGGTTATGACTTTGCAGGACCAATTAAATAAATAAATGGTGGCAAAATTATCACGGAAAAGCCTAAATTTTGGCACTTAAAATTCTCATAACTTTTGAATTACTGATGGTATTTACATACTTCCAACGGTTTTAAGCATCTTTTACATAGCTCTTACTTGGCCTTTTGGCCAAGATCAAAGTGTAGTATCTGTTCTTCAGATGCGGGACTTCCATTTCTCGTTCTCTTTCAGTGGAGGAGAAATCCTTCACAACTGAGACAATGTTTATTTTGTTACATTTTCTCCACGTTAAAAAACGACCCTGGTGTTTAACTCTGTCCCGTGGGGAGGCATTGTAAATAGGTACATAGCTCTTTTCATGTAAGGTGATAAAATAGAAGTTATCTAAAAAGAAAAAAATCAACTTGTAATGCCAATGAAAGCATTCACACATGACTATGTGTATTGACCAAACAGTAAGAGGAAGTTGTAAAAAGTTGTGCCAAATGTCAACTGGTTGTGAAGTCTCCTCGGTCCACTCCAACATGTACTTTGCTTTTGTGGAGAAGGAGAAAGCTTTTTACAGAATGTCAAGAGAGAGAAAGAGGGATAAATAAATACCTGACCAGAAATAGATTACTTTGTGAGTGAATTTCTAAAAGCCATCCAACACATGCCAGCACGTAAAACGAATGTTGAATCAGTAATGGTTGTAATTATGACAACAATTTAAAAAATTGCACCCAAATAGCATTTAAGCTGTCATCATTCATTGATTCTGACAAATTTAAAAAAAAAAAAAAAAAAATTATTGTTGTACTGTTATTGGTTATTGGTACCATAGTTTACTCCACTGCAGTTTTTTTTTTTTTTTTTTAAGTTATGTAGCCCTGCCAAAATATCTGGTAACGTGGAAATTATGATTGGGAAAATTATTATTGAAACAATATATAAAACAAATTATAAGTCCAATGTATTATTGTTATAAAGCTCTACCGGAAAAGATACTGAACCATTTATATGCATAGATTGCTGTTTATTCAGCACTGAGAAGTTGCTATTCATTCCCCCCCTCTCTTCCCCCCTCTCTGTATGTATGTATGTATGTATGTATGTGTGTGTGTGTGTGTGTGTGTGTGTGTGTGTGTGTGTGTGTGTGTGTGTGTGTGTGTGTGCTGAATATAATTTGATGTTTCATGTCAAATGTAATGATATGTGCTATGAAGCATCAAAAATAGAGATTTTTTTTTTCTCTTTCCGTTTTGCACTTATATATTCAATCGTCTAGGAAAGAAGAGTAAATATATCTTACTTGGGGGGAAAGGAGGGGGGATAGGGTGTAGCGGTGGAGTGAATGTTGCTATAAACCGACAATAGTTGACAAAAGCAACTTGCTAGTTCAATAAAATTCAATCACTTCATTCCT
Source organism: Euprymna scolopes (assembly GCF_053919585.1). Classification (NCBI taxonomy): domain Eukaryota; kingdom Metazoa; phylum Mollusca; class Cephalopoda; order Sepiida; family Sepiolidae; genus Euprymna; species Euprymna scolopes. The sequence goes on along the minus strand of NC_136524.1, from coordinate 31,611,445 downwards.
GTGAATTGCCATCAATATTGATTAGATGCTTAATGTGAACAGACAGACATGAGATATATCTATTGTCGGTTGGGTCAGACATTGTTCAGAAGAACAGAACGCCAGCAGTGTGCATGTGTGCGTGCGTGTGTGTGTAATGTGTGGGTGAGGTCCGCCTGCACGCACGCATCATCGTTCGCTCACTTCCGCCGGGCCCCGCCCCTTCTCGGACTGTTCTCCCAACACACCCACACATATCTCCACCGTAAAACTCAATCTTTGGAAATAATAATCCGTGCCCACAGGAACATGAAGAAGATGTATGCACTTTCACAGAAATAGGTACACTCAATACCGTGTTTGGCTGAGAGTTATAGTGGGGATGGGGGTGGAGGTGTACGGATATGCAAGAAGGAGTTGTTGTTGTTGTTGTCTGGCACCGAGCAAAGGGGGGGGGGGTCCAGAGAAAATCGTTTTTTTTTTTTTTTTTGTTCTTTTCTTCTAAATGGAGGTTATGAACTTAAGAAGATATTTAGGAAGAAGAAGATGAGAATAAAAATATGAGGAAAGAATGAAATTAAAGGCAAGGACTTTGAAAAAGAAGGGAAAGGAAAGAAATGGACAGAAAGGAGGTAAAAAGAAGTATAGTATATTGAATAGAAGTAGACGGAAAGGAGAAGAGTGAAGTAGATAAAGAAAAAGGTAGTAGAAAAAGAAGGAAAATATCACGCAATATGATTCAAGTAAGTTGAGAATTTTAAATAAAAATAAATGCAATGTAATAAAAACAAGAGTTAGAGTATTAGTGTACTACTAATTTTAAGTTTAAAATAAAATAAAATACAATGAAGAAAAACAAAAGAAAAAAAAACAAACCCAGATAACCGGAAGTTCGTTTAATGGTATTTATAACATCTTTACATTTTAATTGAAATGATAAGATAAATACGATTAAAATAAAACAGGTAATTTTACATCGAAAACAGAAAGTTGTTTCGTACAACGTTAATACCAAACATAAATAGGAAATTCAAATGGCCTTATAATAGCCCGGTAATGGATTAAGGCCAAAAATGAGTAAAAATAAAAAAAAATAAAAGAAACATTACGTACAGCATTTTTCTAAATAGGTTTACCATATCATTGAAAATTTATTTTTCAGCTTAACTTTATTACTATATATATATATATATATATATATATATATATATATATATATATATAGTAAGTTAGAAAAACATATATGGCAATTTTTCTAACTTACTACCTAGCTCTACCTATGTATTGAGCACTGTTGAAGTAAATACTTAGTTTATGCATAAAATTATACTTTAGTATATTAATTTACGTGATTAAATGAAGTATATATATATATATATATATATATATATATATATATATATATATATATATATATATATATATTTCATGATGTTTTTAGAGATACAAAATTTAAATATTGCAATTAGGAAAGGAAGACTTTTATGATTCATGATTAAAAGTAAATTTGTATATATACAAATATATATATATATATCTTCTCTCCAAAAAGGTGGGAATGAAGGGGAAGCAGGAGAGGAAAGAAAAAAAAAATGGGGAGCCAGCTGACCGGTTTCGACCCTCGCTTCTCAAAGCTGTATCGAGGGAATTAATTTTAAAATAAAGAATGAAAACGATTAAAATAGCGTTTTATTAAATTTACAGGGGGGGGGGAAAAAAAAAAAAAAAAGTGGGAAAACGATTAAAATAAAACGGCGTTATGGACGAATACCCTAGAGATTAATCACGTTCAACCCCAGGAGGCATTCCCTTTGCTTGCAAAGAGAAGGTTTCCTGAGTCGAACGTGAATGGTCTCCAAGATCTTAAGATGGTATAATGAATGAGCACGACTAATAATGGTAAAAGGGTCCGTGCTAAAGTTTGCTGCACAAGACGGGTTTTTAAGCAAATGATCAGTAATTGAAGACCCGTATGTGTTAGTAACGACATCAGTTGCCCGGTAGGTTCCATTCCTAATTTTACTGGGTACATGTTGTTGAATTCTTCCATCTAATGTTAATGTCGTTCGACCCAAGTAGTTGGCACCGCAACCACATTTAAAATTGTAAATAACATTACTTTTATGGTGGGGGGGGGGGTAAAACGTCTTTTCGAGAAGATGGAAATAAAGTTCTCGTAGAGAAAACAACACGCACATTGGCAGCAAAATAACATCCATGAACTGCTGAACTTATTTGTTTGGCAAATTTCTCACTTACTCTACCTAACCAAGGCAGACGAAGATAAATTGGACATTTGGCTACTATATTCTCTTTCATTCGAGAGAATTCGGCCAATTTCTTTTGAATAGTTGACCTAATCACATCAAGGGAGTACCCATTTTTGGATAGAGTATCCGTAATTCTTTTCAATTCCTCATCTAATTTTGATTTGGAACAAATCATAAGGGCACGATGTGTTAGGGTCCAAATTAGATTTATCTTACGTTTTCTGGGACAAAATGAATCCCAACGAGTGTACAAACCTGTAAACGTTGGTTTACGGTATATAGATGTTTGGTAACTAGATGGCGTTTTTGTTACCAATACATCAAGGAAGGCTACAGTTGAATTGCTCTCTCCCTCATAGGTGTACTTTAATGCGGGATGCATTCCATTGAGTAAGGAGAAAAAGGTGTTAGCTACCGTTTGGTTATTAAATAAACAGAATGTGTCATCAACATATCGGAAGTACACCAATGGCTTTATGGGTCCAGATAATAAGCGCTCTTCATGGAACCCAACAAAAATATTTGCCATGGTCGGTCCAAGTACTGACCCCATGGCAACACCATCTTTTTGCCGGTACATAATATTGTTGAAACTAAATTCCACAGATGTAGTGGCAAGTTTCATAAGGTCAATAAAGATGTGTTCAGGAATAGGAGGCGGTGATATCCGGCCACGATATAGAAAATCTGCACAAATATCTATAGTTTCCAAAACAGGGACACAAGTAAAAAGGTTGCTAATATCATAGGAGCACATAAATCTATTAACAATCTTAGACTTTTTAATAAAAACAGCAAAATAAAATGAATCTTTAAGACAATATTTACTATAATATTGTGAAACAGGTTGTAAAATGTCAAAGATCCATTTTGAGACCTTGTGTTGCGATGACCCTACCATGGAGAGAATGGGCCTTAATGGGATATCCGCTTTATGGGTTTTAGGGAGACCATGTAGCCTTGGGCAGATAGATCCAGAGGGTCTTATCTCACTAGATACGTTCTTCGGAAGTACACCATTTTTGACCCACTTGACCAGTTTCTTTTGAAATTTGGTTTCCAAGGAGGCGGTTGAATCATGAGTTGCGACAGGGCCCAATTTTTCAAATTTGTCTTTATCATCTAGTATTATCGACATTTTGTCAACATACTCATGATGGTTCAATATAACCACCCCTGACCCTTTATCTGGTCTAGTAATAACTAATGATGGGTCTTGTCGCAGAGTTTTCATAACAGCCAAATGCTCCTTGCACCATTTAAACTCAGAATGCGACACTGGTGTACTGGCATAACTGTGAGCAAGGTCATTCAATTTTGCCTTGAGATCCCTAGTTTTAGTTTCAGAGACTGGTGCAAGTCTCTCCGCTTGGGCATTTAGGATTTCAAACTCCGAAAACACCTCTTCTCGTTTGACACCGGGCACCGGAATACAAAAATCCAACCCATGATCAAGTACCATTAATTCTGAAGGTGACAAGTCATGGGAAGATAAATTCAGTACGTTACGTCCAATATTTGGGTTAGTAGTACACCCAAATTTTTTATATATTAAGTGTTGCAATTTCTTATTTGATTTAAGAACTAATTTTTTGATATCTCGTTCTTGTAAAATTGCAACATATCGTGCAAAGCGAACTTTATCAAAACACGAAAGAGTGCTCACAACTTCCTTCCATAATTGAACATTTTCACTCTTATATTTTTCTAAATTCAATGCTAGTTTATCCAAAAAATTATGGATAAACGCATTCTCGATTTTTTGTCCAGGTTGCAAATTCGCTTTTTTTTTATTTTAAATAAAATAAACGAAGGACACACATTATTATTGACACAACAATGTAAGAATGTTATATTATCTTGCGTCGATCTAATTTTACTTTTAATTTTTAAAATAGAGTTTAATTTCTTAATTAAACTCGAACTGTATCTCGTCTTCAAATATTTCATGATGTTTTTAGAGATACAAAATTTAAATATTGCAATTAGGAAAGGAAGACTTTTATGATTCATGATTAAAAGTAAATTTGTATATATACAAATATATATATATATATCTTCTCTCCAAAAAGGTGGGAATGAAGGGGAAGCAGGAGAGGAAAGAAAAAAAAAATGGGGAGCCAGCTGACCGGTTTCGACCCTCGCTTCTCAAAGCTGTATCGAGGGAATTAATTTTAAAATAAAGAATGAAAGCGATTAAAATAGCGTTTTATTAAATTTACAGGGGGAAAAAAAAAAAAAAAAAAAAAGTGGGAAAACGATTAAAATAAAACGGCGTTATGGACGAATACCCTAGAGATTAATCACGTTCAACCCCAGGAGGCATTCCCTTTGCTTGCAAAGAGAAGGTTTCCTGAGTCGAACATGAATGGTCTCCAAGATCTTAAGATGGTATAATGAATGAGCACGACTAATAATGGTAAAAGGGTCCGTGCTAAAGTTTGCTGCACAAGACGGGTTTTTAAGCAAATGATCAGTAATTGAAGACCCGTATGTGTTAGTAACGACATCAGTTGCCCGGTAGGTTCCATTCCTAATTTTACTGGGTACATGTTGTTGAATTCTTCCATCTAATGTTAATGTCGTTCGACCCAAGTAGTTGGCACCGCAACCACATTTAAAATTGTAAATAACATTACTTTTATGGTGGGGGGGGGGGGTAAAACGTCTTTTCGAGAAGATGGAAATAAAGTTCTCGTAGAGAAAACAACACGCACATTGGCAGCAAAATAACATCCATGAACTGCTGAACTTATTTGTTTGGCAAATTTCTCACTTACTCTACCTAACCAAGGCAGACGAAGATAAATTGGACATTTGGCTACTATATTCTCTTTCATTCGAGAGAATTCGGCCAATTTCTTTTGAATAGTTGACCTAATCACATCAAGGAATGCCTCCTGGGGTTGAACGTGATTAATCTCTAGGGTATTCGTCCATAACGCTGTTTTATTTTAATCGTTTTCCCACTTTTTTTTTTTTTTTTTTTTTTTTCCCCTGTAAATTTAATAAAACGCTATTTTAATCGCTTTCATTCTTTATTTTAAAATTAATTCCCTCGATACAGCTTTGAGAAGCGAGGGTCGAAACCGGTCAGCTGGCTCCCCATTTTTTTTTTCTTTCCTCTCCTGCTTCCCCTTCATTCCCACCTTTTTGGAGAGAAGATATATATATATATTTGTATATATACAAATTTACTTTTAATCATGAATCATAAAAGTCTTCCTTTCCTAATTGCAATTTACTAACATGGGTGCCCGGCGTTGCTCGGGTGTTTAGAGGTGTGTATTGAGCAAAAAAAAAAAAAAAAAGTGGTAGTAGGAAGGCAGGCTCGAACCCGTACCACGAAGGAGGAAAAGAATGAGAAAAAAAAACGTAATGTCTTGGCTGTTACAACCACCGCCAATCCGGAAGTGACGTAGGTTTAAATTAAGGCAAGACAATTGAAAAGAGGGGATGACTTTCAAAAATATCGGTGAAAAAAGCGACCCCTCCTTGTAGAAAAGTGCCCAGTTGCGGGTGAAGAAATTAATGTTTTTAGCCAATTTTTCGGTATTTGTCGTCTGAACGGTTGAGCCTCAAAACGATACTGATCTTGTGAAAATCCGTCGCCTCTGTCGAAAGTTTTAGGCAGACATGCAAACATAGATACATACATACATACATTTATATATTGGTAGCTCAAATTTTCGACCCAAACCGATTAAAAAGCTTGCCCTATCTCTGAATATCCAAATTTCAAATGTTTAGACCAGAAATTCTCTTTAGTAGTTTGGTAGAGACCGCAGAAGTCAATTTTTTTTTTAAACTTTGACCCCTATTATGACCCCTTAACATTTATTTTTTTTGGCTCAAATCAAGTTATTAAGTTAGATTCATGTCCAAGGAACCTATATCTAAAATTTCAATTGTTTGTCCCCCAAAATTGGCGGAGGAGTTTGGTAGAGTTCTCAAAGTTGAACTTTGAACCTATAACAGCCAAATTTCTGGCCGAAAACCAATTACAAAGATTTTCTCAAATCTCACTACCCTGTATATCAAATTTCGAGTCTGTAGACTTAAAATTGACAGAGTTATATACTAGCGGGACCTGTTAACCAGCATTGCCTGGTTGATGCGTCCCCCTCCCTCATAAAAAATTAAAGTATGGTGGTTGTTGGTGGCCAACCCTCAACCTCCTCATGTTAAGAACGGCTTTTGGGATAGACACTCGCAACCTCCCCATGTTTAGAACGGCCTTAAAAATAAATAGACACTTCCAACCTCCCCATGTTAAGAACCACTTTCAGAATAGACAACTCCAACTGCCTCCTGTTAAGAACGGCTCTTGGAATAGACAACCCCAACCACCTCATGTTAAGAACGGTTTTCAGAATAGACACCACCAGTCATCGAAAAGTATGTGTCTCTTCCAAATTTAAACGAGATTTTCATAATCAGCATAGTCGAAAACCTGTAAAAGTCATCATGTTAACGAAAATGGTAGAGATGGATCTAATGCAAAAAAAAAAAAAAAAAAAAAAAACCCAGAGTTATTGTCTTCTGTATAGAGCGATGCTAATCAGTTAATATGTTTAATTTTGTTTTGCTTTTTCAGCATGATTATAATCTATAGAGAGTGACAACAATTGGTTAATGTTTAATCTTGTTTTTTAACGATGACAATTGATTAATATGTTTAATTTCGTTGTTTTGAACAATCGGTTAACATGTTTAATTTTTTTTTTTTTTTTCAGTACGATTGTAATATGCGGACCTTTTTTTTTTACATGGGGATCACCACTTATCAAGGCCCGGAAGCCACTCAAGGATAAGGGTTATTTTGTGTACAATAATCAATGGGATAATATTGTAGTAATAGTTGGTATTGGAGATTTAATAAAGTGTCTTACTTAAGGGGGCGATTAATCAGGAATTTGTTTATGTTGGACTTGAAGACGTCTAAGTTGTAGTCAGGTGGGAAACAGGTAAACGAAAGAGAATTCCACAGGCGTGCACTTCTCCGAAAAAAAGTTGTGTTCATGGAATCTACGTTTTGATTTAGGCACAGATAAAGAGTGGGAGAAATTACTGACTGGTTTTAGCTAGACGGATGTTTATCATGAAGGATTGGCGAGGGGGGACCAGAGATTGGAGCTCGGACGAGCACTTGTCATGGAAATAACGATAAAACAAAGACAGGCTCGCAACGTCTCTTCTGTGGGAGAGAGGTTGTAGGGAAGAGAAGAGAGCATCCCTCACTAAGCCACAAAGTCTATTTTGTACTTTGTCAGACCTACAAAGATACTTTAGTTCAGAGGGAAATTTCTGCAATCAAATTATATATATATATATATATATATATATATATATATAAATTTTTATTCATATTATTTTATGTATCTATTTTCAGTATTTACTTCAACAGTGCTCAATACATAAGTAGAGCTAGGTAGTAAGTTTTGAAAATATATATGGCAATTAAGTTGCACAGGATTTTTTGTACTTCATCCTCATGAGGCAATAGCCTGATGAATCCTTACACGGATGAAACTCAGAATATTCAGCGTAGATTAATTGCCATATATATTTTCAAAACTTACTATATATATATATATATATATATATATATAATTCAGGGTTAATATTTTCCAGAAGTGAAACAACCAATGAATTTTTAACGAGGTTCATAGGGCAAGACATACTTTTTATTTGTTTTACACAAGTAGTAATATGTCACTACACATTCATGAGCACGTTTCGATCAGCCTGTTACAGGTAACCAGAGACTTCTTTAGGCGATATTGCTTATACAAAATATAAACAGATCACCTGAAGTGGTCTATTAGTTACTTGCAACTGGCTGATTGAAACATGTCCATGAATGTGTAGCGACATATAACTGCTTATCTAAAACAAAAAAAAAAGTGTGTGTGTGTGTGTGTGTGTGTGTGTGTGTATGTGTGTCAGAGAGACCAGGTGTTGCCCGGGATTGCATAAGGATCAATAAATATTTTACACTTTCAATACAGTTGTCATCGAAATTAGCAAAACTACATTTTTAAATTAAATCGATCGATTACCTGCTCTAGTTGGGGATCTGTGATGGTGCACCGGGAGGAAGCTTAACATGCCTCCCCACAGTAATTTAGTCCACAATACATTGTAGTCTACATTGCACTGTAGAGAACCTACTGTCGATCTTATATAATTATTTTTATATATAACTAGCGAGGGGTACCCAGCGTTGCCCGGGTGTTTGTAGGTGTGTGTGAAAAAAACCCGAAATGTGGAAAAAAAAAACAGGTGCCCGTGAAAAAAAACGAAACGTTGACGCGCAGTTGGAAAATAGTAAAGTGTGAAAAAAAAACAAAACAAAAAAAAACAGGTGCGCGTTTTTGATTGACGTGACAGCGATAGGTATTCAGCAGATAGCATTTTGTGCGGGACAGTTTTTAATGAGGTCAATAAATCGGTTTGTTTGTTTTTAAAAACCCGCTCCCTGTTTATAAGGGGGAGTGTCTCGTCTCGAAATGAAAGCTACTGTCTGATATGACGAAGTCAACATTGACCAAACGTTACTTAGCTCTCTAGAGACCACTGGCTATCGGCCAGTAATTAGAGTCGAGTTTCAGTTTTTGTTTATACCGAAAACCGAATGTAACGCGTGCCGATGCGGGAAATGTCGAATAATTAACGTTTGAAAGTCAATAAAATTAAATAGACAGGCGAGCTCCGTGGTTAACTGTGAGATATTACAATTTATAGATGATATAAAAAGTTTTAAGAAGTTGTGAAGCGAGCGAGCGCTTCTCTGAAAGAAGCCTTTTGTGGACATCGAGGAAAAGCGTACATACATACATTTTCGCTTTTATATATATAGATGGCTTGAATAAAAGTTTAAAATGCAAAACTATCATGATTCAATTGGGCTTTTAACAAATATTCATTTCAAACATGCCAGTCTTATCAAAGGACCTACTGTTGATTTTATATGCTGGACCCTTCTGCTTGTATAGTGATAAAATTTTTCTAATACACTTGTGATGTTAGGATGTATAAGGATGTTAACTTTGGTAATAATCAGACTAGATCTTTGTTTTTATTAACTATCGATACTTATCTAAGCCATTCCGATGCAAAACCTATCCAAGAACACTACCAGACACATAAAGTACACATATGTGAAATGTCAAAAAAAAAAAAAAAAAAAAAAAAAATTGGCAAAGCCATTATGAAGTTCATACAGAACAAACTAACAGACAAGGTGCCTTTATATATATACTAACAGGGAGGCTCAATGTTGGCTAGGATTGAATGAAATGCTTTTCACTCCGATATTTTTATTCTCATCGAAATCGGTGAAATTTCACATTTTTCAATCAAATTGATTGATTGTCTGCTCTAGTTGGGGACACATCAGGGTGCACCAGGAGAAAAATTCACATGCCTCCTCACAGTAACTTAATCCACAATACATTGTAGTCTACATTGCACTGTAGAGAACCTACTATTGACTTTATAAAATTATATTTATATATTTAACGGCTTGAATTAAAGTTTAAAATGTAAAAGTAAAGTATCATGGTTCAGTTGTGCACTAGACAGAAATATTTATTTCAAACATGCCTCTCAAAGTCATATCAAAGAACCTGTTGTTGATTGTATATGTTGGGCCTTTCTGCTTGTGTAGTAAGAAAACTTAAATGCACTTGTGATGTTAGGCTGTATAAGGTGTTAACATTGGTCAAAATTGCCTGTTCCTTCTTTCATCGGATTATTTCGATTATCGATACTTAACGAAGACATTTTGATACAATTTTTTTTTAAGAACACTGCAAAATACATTAAATACATTTTGTATGAAATTTCATAAAAATAGGCCCAGCCACTAATGGGTTTGAATGTTGTGTAGAAGAATAATTTTCTGATATTAAGTCTTATTATTTGACTTTAAGCAAAATCTCATCTCTCTCCCACCGCCATCATCTTTCAGGACACCGAATCTACACGATTTCTCCAATTATCTCGGTCTCGCATGACAGTTTGCAGGTCTTGAACACTTTTCAATCCTGTGTCCTGTAGCAGGTTGTCAATATAGGTCATTCTTATTCTACCACGATTTGGGCGTCCATTTGTTGGTATCCAAAGAACTAGCTTGCTGGCTTCCTCTTCGCTGTTTCTCATGCAGTGACCGGCTACTCTCATCCTTCTCTGTGGTACTTTCAGTGATACTGGTGGTAGGTCACCATAAAGCTGTTGGTTTGTTGCATGCCTCCTCCATGATGTATTGAGGGCCATCCTGAGCATCCGTGTGTAACAGCCATCCAGTCTCTTCTTCAGCATATTTATGAGAGCCCATGCCTCAGCACCATAGAGAAGGACTGCTTCTACTGTGGCAACAAAGAGTCTTACTATCAACTTTTCTGAGAGTGGATGACCATATTTTCCTCGACTTGTGACACGCACTCCATGCCAGTGCTTTTTACCCCTTTAAAATCTTTTTCAGTGCTCTCTGACCATGCTGCAAGGTACTTGAACTTTTCAATAACCTTGGACAGAGTCCAGTCAAGTGCTTTCACTGCAATTGAGTCAACAATGTTGTGGATGGTTTCGCAGATGATCAGATTAGTCTCCACAATACCACATTTACGCTAGAATTTTTATGAAAAACTACTGAGCTGATCTAGCTAAAATATATGGACTTTTGTTGTGATAAGGCGCAGGGTTATGGATTAATAAGCATTATTTAATGTATGATCACAAATGTGACTATATCCAATCATCAATTTAATAAAAAGCGCTCATTCTAAGTCAATGTGCTGTAACGTTTTGCCTGTTTTTAACAGGCTGCTAGTATAATGTAATAGTGTTGTAGGTTCACTATGAGGAGACCTAACAGCTACACTTTCCCAGTGCACAGATATGCAAATTCATCTAACTCTAATTCCCGTCTTCTAAATTACAAAATAGCAGATATAAAAAGTTTCATCCAAAGAATCAATTTAATCTCTTCCTAAAAAGAAAAAAAAAAAAAAGACAAAATCTAATATTCCTTAAAGAACTACACAAGTATAAAAAGAAACTCTTATCAATAATGCATTTTCATAATCATAGTTAATAACCAAATAAAGCTCTTAATTTGTATAAAAATTACAGCCAAAACCTCACCTCCAAACATCGTAGAAATGTAACAACAGTACGATCAATATAGTTTTCTCAAAGCAAATGCAGTACGGACTATAAATTAGAGGAAATTACAGATAAAAACATTCCCATCTATGAATTTGGGAGATGAGGACTGACGATTCATATTATTTGGATTATTCGGACTACTGTCCTCATCTTGAGTGTTATTTTTTCCCAACGTTTCGGTTGATGCAACCTCTGATCTTCTTCAAGAATATCTTGTCGAGCGTGAGAATCTTTAGTAAGAACGCAAACCAAAAAAATAAATAACATTTAAAAAAATTTGAGTTAACTCCTACAATTCATACAAAGGATTATCTGCAAATAACCGTGGCATAGCAGACCAAGTATTTGGTAAAATTCAATTATAAGTTACACCTATTCTGGAGGTTGAAGGTTTAATCCTCAGTGTGGGTGACACTAAAAATTCCAATTGTATATTACTTAGGACTTCTACCCAGTCATGGCTGACAGAACAAAATTATGTCACTCTCATGGGTTAAATAAAGGGTTCCTTTTGAAATTTCGTGCAAATTCCTGAGTATGACAGAAAAATTCCCCCCGAGTTCAACCAGATACACCTGAAGAAGGCCAAGGGTTACATCGGCTGAAACGTTGTGAAAATAACACTCAAGATGAGAACAGTAGTCAAAATAATCTAAAAAATAGCCAAAAAGGCTCAGTTAAATACACAAAATCCTATTTATAAAACCAAATATATTAAATTTATCCTATAAAAATTTAAAAAGAAACAAGTAGTTTACTATGTTTATTTTTTATAATTTTTCGTATGACGACTGATCGTTTGGATCATTTAGATTTTTGAGGCTACTAATTTCATCTTGAAGGTTATTGTTACAGCATGTCAGTGAATATAACACTTAACCTTCATCAGATGCATTTGGTTAAACTCGGGAATCAATTCTAAGTGTGTGTGTGTGTGTGTGTGTGTGTGTGTGTGTGTGTGTGTGTGTGTGTGTGTGTGTGTCTTGGAACCTTTAAAACTAACAATTAAAATACAAAATCAAAAAAATTCTTTTGTTGGAAAACTCTGTTGCTTGTAAGTCAATTATTCTCTTGCAAGAATTCACACACTCATCCTAGTATTATTTTAGGGATCATCAGTTGTTAACAATAAAAACTGTTTTGGGTGTGTATGTATATATATATATATATATGAATGACATATATAATTTAGATCCTCTGGATGAAATCCATAATATCCAATCTGTTTCTATTTGAATAAATAAACAAATCATCATTGGTTTTACATTCTGACAGACACACACACATTAATTATATATATATATATATATATATATATATATATATATATATATATTTAAATAAGGGAGTAGTCACCAACAATGTGTATTTTTTAACATTATTTTATTATTCCGTGCCTTGGTTTTTCATTGAGAATTGCGTTTGGATCATTGTAATAATGTTTTTAAGTCATTGAAATCGTTTACGCGCGTTTCAGACCGTCTGTGATGCGTCCTCGTCAGAAATTATTTTCAAATGTGTAAAAATGGCGATTTTCGTAGTTAGTTTTAAGTTTTTCCAAGGGGTGGAGGCTTGTAAGTGTTTATTATACATTGGTAACACTTACAAGCCTCCACCCCTTGGAAAAACTTAAAACTAACTACGAAAATCGCCATTTTTACACATTTGAAAATAATTTCTGACGAGGACGCATCACAGACGGTCTGAAACGCGCGTAAACGATTTCAATGACTTAAAAACATTATTACAATGATCCAAACGCAATTCTCAATGAAAAACCAAGACACGGAATAATAAAATAATGTTAAAAAATACACATTGTTGGTGACTACTCCCTTATTTAAATATACATCTTTCTTTCGTTGGAATTTATTAACCCATTATATATATATATATATATATATATATAGCGTGTCAGAATTCAATGAAAAAAATCAAATAAAGTGCTCGATCGTGAATGTGAGAGCTAAAATAAAAATCTATATGATTATAAAACTCAACTAACCTTGTGACGGGTGTTGTAACCCAATATCCGGTTTACGACTTCCGGTTGAGCATGCATACATAAACATAAACCCATAACAGCGTAAACAAATAAACACAAATCGCTGGACCGGTTTCGTTCGAACAAACGGACGTCCTTAGAAAAGCGAATATCTTAAATTTATTGAATAAAAAAATTCAAGATATGGGAAGCAGACGCAAAACGTGATTACAAATAATATGTATAATCATCGACCTGTTTCATATATACGATATATATTATACTAAAGCATCAACGCGACAATAAAACGTAGTGTTTTACTGTGTACGTTTTCAGTGTCCCAATTTTTTTTTTGCGTTTAAATTATCCAAATAAACAATTGTTAATACTTTTCGCCTTTTTTTTCTCCACATTGTTCATTTCCGTATTATGTGTAAGTTATTTTAATGCAATTTTCTTACAAATAAATCTACTTTAACCCGTTGATAACCATAAGAGCATTTTACAACAGCGATTTGCTCACCACCTTCATTTTTTTTTATAATTTATTCTCCATTTTTGTAAATACCTTTCTTAAAAAAACATTCATACCTTTTCTTCTACACTACCAACATAAATAAATAACCGGAAAATATTTTTTTTTAATTTGCATTACAAATAAATAATCAATGCGACAATAAAACTTATTGTTTTACTGTGTACGTTTTCAGCGTCCCAATTGTTTTTTGTTTTTTTTCGCGTTTAAATTAAAAGATATTTCAAAATTTGAATTTAACTTTAAGTATTATGGTATCTGTTCAGTGAACTTTTACCTAAAAGTATGGCAAACCACTTATAATTCAATGGCTGTAAGATTTTTTTTTCAAAAATAAACAATTATAAACATAACGACTCATAGAAATTTATCTATATTCTTTTTTCATTTTAATATACTTTCATAGAAATGTTTCTGTTATGTCACAAAAACTATTTTCTTTATGTCAAAAGTGTCACGCTCATACATTAATTCCATAGCTAATATAATATACTGACCCAATGGGTCACGGGTAGTCTAGTATTTATTTTAAAACTATGCATGCATATTCCAAATGGGCGTTGTCTTTGCTCGAAATCGCTTTTGCAAAGTTAGCCCTTGCTAAATACATGTATACACGCACCCATGCGCACTCTCTAAAAACTCCCCACCACTACAATCACCACCTTACCTGCCCACTCCTACCTCCCTTCCGTAAACAGAATCTCTTAGCGTCATTTACTAAGGACTAACTTTACAACAGGGACTTTAAGCAAAGATACCGCCCGTTAACTGGTGTTTATTTTTCCATTTTGTTTTCCTCTTTCCATCAGCACTGTATTGAATTCATATCAGCCGCGGATGGCTGGTTCCATACAATGTAACCGTTGGTCTGTCTTTGGAATATGTATGTATAGTTTTTAAATAAATATTTGTATGTGTGTGCGTGTGTGTGTGTGTGTATATACATATATATATATATATATATATATATATAGCCAGTAGAGTTTAGTTTCCTAGAAGTACATCCAATGAAACAACACGTGTCTACCAAAATAGTGCTCAATGAGTGAACAGAGCATGTATATTAATTTTATTTATACAAACATTAATGGCTACATATGTGCATACATGTTTCTGTAATCACCCACGTTGGGGGATTACGTCTTCAGGCCAAGAACTACCTTCAAAAGTCATTGGTGGTTGACTTTTGAAGGTAGTTCTTGGCCTGAAGACGTAATCCCCCAACGTGGGTGATTACAGAAACACATATGTAGCCATTAATGTTTGTATAAATAAAATTAATATATATATATATATATATATATATATATATATATATAAATGGAGAAAGAAAGAGAACAAAAATTGATATACTCAAATGCTAAAAAAATAATGAAAAGACTTAAGCAGGTGAGTAAATATATAAAATGAGGGAGCCATAAGTAGTGAACAGACAAAGAATTAATGAAAGGGTTAATACACACAGATAAATACGTTTCTAATTAAAGCGTCAGTCAGCATGTCTACTTTTGAATCAATGGAAACTCAATTTATATTTCTAGAATCAAGCGAGAAAACCAAAGTCTTTTGTAAGGGTAATTTTTATGTGACTGGTGCCGGGGCAGTAAGATAATCACAATCCTACGCAACACATTTGTCCTGGACTTGGGATATTTTCTTTATTCTTTGTTCCTTATCTCAGAAATTAAGAGATATAGTAAGAACCATAAATAAGACGATAGACAAATGCGAGGAAACTGTAATTAATTAAAAAGAAATTAATTGGGTTAAATTCAAATTACGTCCTCCGGTGCTTGCTGCGGGCCTGTCAGACTAGGTGGTGAAGACTCTGAATAATTCCTTCTATTTTTAATTATAATAAAACTTTTCCATAATGAAATAATCTAAACACTACTCGCTTTGTGAAGCGATTTATTAAAATTGAATATCACAAAAAGGTTTTTAAAAAATAAAAAAAATTAGTCTTTATTTGAACTTTTATATTAAAAACTAGCAGGACCTGTTAACCAGCATTGCCCAGTTGATACAGGCCCTTCCTCCTTGTAAAAAATCAAAGTACAGTTGTTGTTAGTGGTAGCCAACTCCCAACCTCCTCATGTTAAGAACGGCTTTCAGACCACCCCAATCTCCACATGTTCAGAACAGCTTTTAGAATAGACAACCCCCAACCGCTTTATATTAAGAACGGCTTTCGGAATAGACACCACCAACCATCGAAAAGTACTCCTTCACAAGAATGCTAAACTGATCATGCAGAAGTTGAACAAAGTGAGCTACAAAACTGTCTCATCCACCATAATCTCCAGACCTCTCACCTACTGACTACCACGTTTCAAGCATCTCGACAACCTTCTGCATGAGAAATGCTTCAAAAACCCAAGCGATATCAAAAATGCCTTCAGTGACTTCATCGTAATCAGAATGCAAGATTTTTTTTATATTACGTTGGCAAAAAAGTGTGATGATTCTAATGGTGCTTATTTCAATCAATAAAATTTTGTTTGAGCCGAGATATGTTCATCTGAATTTAAAAGTTAAAAACCGCAAGAACTTATGCACAAGAGGGAAAGAATAGGGGAGAAAAAGAGAGGAGAATTTATATATATATATACTAGCATTTCAATCCTTGGATGTGTATGTTGAGCAAAAAAAAATAAATAAAATAAAACGATCAATTTTTTAAACTTTAACCCCTATTAGGACCCTTCAACATCAAGTTATTAAGTTAGATCCATGTCCAAGGAACCTATATTTAAAATTTCAAGTATTTAGACCCAAAATTGGCGGAGGAGTTTGGTAGAGTTCTCAAAGATCAAATCGTTGAACTTTGACCCCTTAACAGCCAAATTTCTGGACGAAAACGGATTACAAAGATTTTCCCAAATCTCAGTACACTGTACATCAAAGTTCGAGTCTGTAGACTGAAAATTGACGGAATTATTGCATTGGAAAATGCACACAGACACACAAGCAGACATGTTCACTTTTATATATATACTAGCATGGGTGCCTGGCGTTGCCCATGTATTTGGAGATGTATGTTGAGCAAAAAAAAAAAAGTGGTAAATTTTTTTTAACTTTGACCCCTAATTATGACTCCTTAGAATGTATTGTTTTGGGCTCAAATTAAGTTATTAAGTTAGATCCATATCCAATGAACCTATATCTAAAATTTCAAGTGTTTAGACCCAAAATTGGAGGAGGAGTTTAGTAGAGTTCTCAAAGATCAAATTGTTGAAATTTGACCCCTTAATCGCCAAATTTCTGGCCAGAAACTGATCACATCGATTTTCCCAAGTCTCAGTACCCTGTATATCAAATTTTGAGTCTGTAGACTTAAAATTGACAGAGCTATTGTGTAGGAAAATGTACACAGACAGATACACAGACAGATACTTTCACGTTTATAGATATATAGATAGATAGATAAGACAGATATTGAAGGAGAAAAAAAAACTTGCAAAAGAGTATGATTAAGAAAATATATCCTACATATGATTATACGGGAAAAAAATAAAAAGGAGAAACATTTGCATATTTCACATAGAAAATATGAACGAGAGGAAGTGGGTAGGAAACCTAGCACACACACACTTTATATATATATATATATATATATTATTTATAATATTCCGAATTTTATTATGTCCATATAATTGAGAATTCGGTAATTGTTCATAGACCAATAAATTTTAAGTCAGTATAAGGTGACTTAATTCATAAGCTTCAAAATTATCAGTTTTTGTAATCGAGCATTCAAATATTGTTTTAACAAAACGAAGACAACAAAGATTGGATTGATAGTAACAAGTAGTGTATTTTTATTGTTTGTTATAATTGTTTCACGAGCATTCGGATAATTTCAAACCTTATATCATTTGAAAATATTCACAAGAACGGCCTCTCTTCAGACATCGAGAAAAACACTTTTTAATGAACAATATGGAATCCATTTTTCTTTGAAGGAAAACTATGTAATAAAAAATTGAAATGTAGGTAAATTTTTTATTACACAGATTTCCTTAAAAAGGAAAATGGATTCCATATTGTTCATTAAAAAAGTATTTTTCTCAACATCTGAAGAGAGGCCGTTCTTGTGAATATTTTCAAACGATATAAGGTTTGAAATTGTCCGAATGGTCGCGAAACAGTTGTAACGAACAATGAAAATACACTACTTGTTGCAATCAATCCAATCTTTGTTGTCTTCATTTTATGAAATATATATATATATAATATAAAGCAAGCTGAATGTCTGTGTGTGTGTGTCTGGTCACGAATAGGCTCCTATATGGTTGATTATTTTAAAAAACTGATTACATATAATGATAGAAGATGTATCAAGACAGGAATGGGTATGTTTGGTCTGGCAGAACAGTGGTTCATTAAAATTGTGGTGTCTGCATTCGCGCCTGGTCCACAAAGTATGGAAATAAAAAATTTTAAAATTAAAAAAAAAAGTTTATAAGTGTTTTTGATATAGATGTACATAAGAATACTTTGATAAGTATGTTTCAACTTAAATAGGGATGGTATAATAAAATTGTGGAGTCTGCATTCGCGCCTGACCTCCATAGAATGGAAATAGGCACAAGCTTTAATAAAGACTTTTCATATCTATCTGCGTAAGTATACTTTGATAATTATGGTTCAGTTTGAAGAAATATGATATAATAAAATTATGGGGTGTTCGTTCGCGCCTGACCTCCATAGAATGAAAATATACCACAAAGTTTAACAAGGTTTTTTTTAAATATAGATCCACAGAATATTGTGATGAGTGTTTCAGTGTGAACAGGTATGGTATAATAAATTATGGGGTTTATCTATTTTATTTTTACTTTCATCATATTTTGCTTTGGTTTTGATATCCCCAAATTCGAAGCTATCTCTTTACAAGCCTTCCTTTTCATAACCTATCATACTTTCATAAATCAGAGTCCATTTTCTGGAGGCTATTTTGCTAGTGTATGTATATATATATATATATATATATATATATATATATATATATATATATAAACGCATACATATATACATATATAATTATGGTATCTTCTCATGAATTACCTAAAAGATCCAATATATTAATGAACCTCTTCTGCCAGCAGAGAGGGTCTGCGATGTGCAATAGAGACAGACTTGAGAAATTTCAAATGGCCTTGAAACAAAATTGAAAAAAAAAATTCGTTTTATGTCCATTCACATTCTGGATTATCCAATCACAGAATCTAAATTATTGTGGGTAGAGTTGAGGAGAATTTTATTTTTATTTTTGTTTGTATTATGAAAACCTGGAGGTACATCATATTGCCCGATTCTTGTTTCAAAGTTGACACTGGTTCGCCCAACATAGACAGTATCACACTGGTATTGGAATTGATATATAATATTATTATTAAGTTTTATGCGAGGCAAACTATATATATATATATATATATATATATATATATATATATATATATATATATTAGTTAGGTATGAAAATATATAGGCAACTGAGGTACACAGAATTTTCCGCGTATTAGTCTTGTGAGAATTTGTCAAGCTATTGCATACAATTGGTTTTACTTCATGTTTTTATATATTCCCGTGGTACTGGGTTTGCTAGTCAGCTAATCAGATTCTTTGTTAATCATACACTCATTTATCACAGCCAATTTAAATTACATTATTTGCTTGTTTATTTATTATTATTATTATTAATTTTGTTATTGCTGTTTTTTTATTTAATTTTGTGTTCTTATTTTAAAGTAAAATTTATTTTGTATACGTTTGCTGTTTTACTTCTGCAGTGTGATAAATTTTAGTTTTTTTTTTTTAATTTAGGATAGCTAATTTCTCATTCAGACATAGTCTACATGGGTTGTCTAAGTTTCTACATATATTGGATTGCCGTACTATTTTGCACTCAACTTTCCTTGAGCTCCCAGTAATGGTTCCCTAATGCTGCTTTTGTCCAGCATCTTTTGTTTTTGAATGTACTTTTGTGGTCATAATATCTGCTTTTAAAACCTAAGGAGATCATGCCTATGTAATATTCTTTGTTATTTAGGTTTTCTTTGGCAAATGAATGATAAATGACAAATGACACTAGATTCATAAAAAAAAATTACTTACTCCAGGTTCTGGTATATTTTTAATAAGTTTTTTTTTTTTTTAACCTTATGACTTTTAAGATTTCTATTTCTTTTCAACAACACTTATCCTTAATCCAAGGAAAAAAAAGAATCTCCCCTCCCCCAGGAACATATAAACTGCCTCTGATGACTCGTTTGGTATTTTTCCACCATTAAATGAAACATGTGTAAGACACAATAAAATATTATGAAAATTAAAATAAATATATATTTGGTTTTGCAATGTTCACTACCGATATATACTCTGAAAGTGTAAATGCATTTTTATTGAGTTCAATTAATTGTGCCAATTGGAAAAATTTTATATATATATATACATATATATATATATATATATATATATATATATATATATATACACACACACACACACACACTATAATTATTTTAATACGTACAGACACTAGTGTTTCGTTCTTTTGGGAATCACTAGTGTGGGGAGTTATAATTACAGCTGGCTGGGAGATTCAAACACAACCACGAAGCCATCTCTGACTCCATTATCACGGAACCACCAGCATGGCCAACATTAATATAAAGCATAAATTTCAAGATGGCGAACATGATCTGTGCATATATATATATATATATATATATATATATATATATATATATAGTGAGTCACGGGAAACGAATGTTTTTAAATCGCTCCTTGTTCTCCTTGAGTAAGGGATAGGGAATGAGGAAGAGGGTCTTTAAACCTGCTTAAGATGCCGTTTAGTTTATTGTTATTTGTTTATCTTTTACGTTAAATTTTGTTTTAGTTATTGATTTTGAATTGCTTTTCTTTTCGGTTCATTGCCCTCATGCTACCGTGGAGTTGTGAGCACCATGTATTTGCTTATCACACTTACATGAGAAATGGTGAATTAAAAACACCCGTTTCCCGTGACTCAGTGTGTGTGTGTGTGTGTAATTATTATTATGCATCGAACACGACGCGAAAAATACTGTTGAAATTTAAATGTATATTATTTAAAATGTTTTTACGTCTGTTAGAGTGATCTAATCATTATATGATGATCTGCGCATACAAGCTAAATTGACCGACTTTATTTCAATTAAAAGTGCTTAACGATAAGAAACGGGTTTCTTAAAGGGGCCGACATAATTATTTACTATAATAATTATTGAATACCTACAGACACTAGTGTTTCATTGTTTCGGGAATCATCAGCGCAGGGTGTCACAATTAACACCGGTCAATAGATTTGAACCTGGCCACAGAAGCCATCTCTGACTCCATTAGCAAGGACTAAATCCATTCGGCCAAGAATGCTCCTAATATATAAGGAGCATTTTTCATCCTTTATCCCTACCCCGCAATACCACCACTCACTATCCGTTCTTCAAGCTAACCATGTGGAGTAAGAAATGTAGAAATAATTCTTGGCAACATTACAATCTGCTTTTCCACACTTTTAGTCCTCACATTACATAAACACGGTTTCTAACAAAGAAAGGACTGCTGTTTTCTGAATCGCTTGTTTTTTTGTTTTTTTTAACTTGCTTTCACCCCTAACAAGATATATCGCTACTTTGGCATAAAGGGGTACTATTTGAGACCATGCTTCAAAAAGATTAACGATATGTTGGCTTACATTACATTTAAAGTTTTGAATGAGTCTATGGCGAAGATTTTCAATCCTCTCATAATATTCATCATTCAATTGTCAATCTATTCAATTCATTAACTTTATCTTCGATTGTTTATCTAGTCTAGTAAATTGTCAGTGATACACTATATATCTTAGAAGCTTTTTTAACCTTGAAAACTATATAAAATTTTTCTTTTTAATTTTTAGTCCCTTGTTGGAAAATTATTTTGTCAGTAAGTTATTTAATCTCCCACAATTACTGAATCAACTTGCTTTCTTGAATTCACAATAGTCCTAAGTTTTCAGAGATCATCAGTTGTTTACCACAAAGCATTTCTTGGGGGGGGGGGGAATTTAAAAACAAAACAGTATATTAAATCATGGTCCTCAGTAGTGTTGATCAAACACCACCTCCCTTAAACAAAAATAAAAAATAAATAAAAGTTCCAGATATTGGATCCGTTTTTTTGCTCCAGATTAATTAGGATATATATATATATATATATATATATATATATATATATATATATATCATACCAGTAAACTTCAACCTATACTTGACTTGCTCACCATTGTCTAACAGTTTTATCCCTGTTCTATTTAAGTAAATGTGATCTTGAATGGGTTTCACATTCATCGTACCTTAAACCTCCATATTGCCATTGGTAATGTTATCTCAAAGATAATGTCTATCAAAACAATCCTAAACTGAAGAAGATTATCACAAACAAAATCAAAGCAGTGCTAAGATAAGAACGTGTCAGAATTATTGCTCATTATTGCTGATAAGTGATGAAAGAAAGAATGTTGGACATGCATGACTAGAACTTGGTGGACAAGTCAGGAATTGACCAAAGTTTATTTCTACCAAATATGGTTGGATTGCAAAAATAATTGTGAATTTTATTATTATTGAATAGTGATGAAAGAAAGAATGTTGGACATGCATGACTAGAACTTGGTGGACAAGTCAGGAATCAACCAAAGGTTATTTTTACCAAATATGGTTGGATTGCAAAAAAGAATTATGAATTTTATTAACGATCCCCTGGGTGGCATTTTTCGGGGGGGGGGGCAATGGTGCAGTAAGAGTCAGCCAATTATCACTGACTCCGACTTTTAAAGACACGAACCTCCTCTCGCTGACTTTGTAGCACTGATATGTACACCACTTATATAATATCTATTAATTTCTTTGAGTGCTATAAAACAAAAGGCTGCCACGATATGACACGGCTTTTTATTTTAATAAGCTTGTTCCGAAGAGAATGAAAGCTTTTCCTGAATGCTTCCTTTTTATGACAAGGCTTCTCATCCCTACCCTCCGGGGCCCCCTGACAACAATTGCCAGCGTAGAAGATTAGGGGTCTCCATTTTCATGCCGAACGTCTATTCATAAATGTATTCATTGTTTAACTGACAAAAGACAACAACCATTATTGCAAAATAAACGAAAGGGTGAAACTAAACAGACATGAACATATAAATATATACAGAAACACACATATAGACACACGTACGTGCATACATATAGATAGACGCATTATATATACACGCATATGTGTGTGTGTGTGTGTGTGTGTGTGTGTGTGTATATATATATATATATATATATATATACACACACACATACATACGTACATATATACATACAAATACACACATACATAGTCGCATTATATATACACGCATATGTGTGTGTGTATATATATATACATACGTACATATATACATACAAATATACATACACATACATGTACAAATATACACACACAGACGCATTATATATACACGCATATATACAAATACACACACAGACGCTTTATATATACACACGCATATATACAAATACACACACACACATTATATATATATATATACACACACACACACACACACACACACACACACACACACACATTCACATTTTTCTATCATCTCTTCCTAAAATAATTTTGTGAAGTATTTAAAGACCAATATATTGATTTAAATAAGATAAAATTTGTTATTTTCTTTGAATAAAAATGGAAAATGATGGAATGGAATCCTTTTTTTTTTTTTTTTTTTTTGCTTTTTGTCAAAGAAATGCTGAACGAATTTAACAGTGAAAGCTTAAATTACAAATCTTTCTTCACAAGAATAAATTAAATATTCAGATGTTACAAATATCTCGAGATAAAAAAAAAGAGAAAGAAGGCGGCCAAAAACAAGTTTGAAAAGCTTTAAAACATGAAGGTTAAGAAGAGAATCAGAAAAGGGAGAGAAAACAAAACAAAAAAAAAACAAAGAGAGCAAAAAAAAAAAAATATGAAAAGGAATAAGATGGAAAATAAAAAGGAATCAACATTTTTTTAAAATATTTATTTAATTTGAACCTAAGAATAATATTAATACATTTTTAACAAAATAATAGGAAATAATTAAAAAAAAAAAGTTTTTATTTTTATTTTTTTCAAACTGCTTTCTTCTAAAATTAAATATTTTATTAAAAATCATGTCAAACCTTATTTGCGTTCTTTTTAATTATCACTCTTTGTTTCGTTAAAATCAATGTTGCCCTTTCTCTTTATCACCAGTAAATAGAAATATGTTATTTTTTATTTAAAACCCATTCTGTTCGTAACGGCATAAAGTAGATTTTAATGTGTGTGTGTGTGCTTGTAATGTCTCTCAAAAACTTTCCACATACGCGACAGATCCTCACAAAATCGACATCGTTTTCAAGCTCGATCTTTCGGACGACAAATATCGAAAAATCGGCCCAAAACATTCATTCCTTCACCCTCAACTGAGCAGTTTTATACAAGGAGGAGTCACTTTTTTGCCGACATTTTAACAAGTCATCGTCACCGTTAGATTGACTATGCTTAATTTCAACGCTTTTGACTTCCGGTTGTCCGATGGAGACATCTGCTAAGATATTACGTTTTTCTCCCCCTCTTTTGCATTACGGGTTCAAGCCTTCCTCCCTACTACCACTTTTTTTTTGTTTTTTTTTTTAAACACCTCTCTTCACCCAAACTGCCAACTATTGTTTTAATCTCCCTCCTCATCGCTACCACTACTTTTTTTATCCCCACCCCCAACCCGGGGTTCCTTACTACACCTCCACACATCCGGGCAATGCTGGGTACCCCAGCTAGTCATTAATAATGACTTATGTGAAAAACCTTAGTGAGTAAATAGCCATAACCCCCCCCCCAAAAAAAACAGCACTAATAACAATCCTAAAGAACCTGGGAAAAATTAGGAGAAATTGGAATCAAGGGGAAGACTGAGACTATACAACAGATGGTAAAATGATAAAAAAAAAAAAAATAGTATTCTGGAAGGGGTAATTTTAGATAATATTTTCTTTATTTTTATTTTCTTTGTTTCTTTTTTTAATGAAAATTACTCCAGATAAGGCTTGAAGCCATTTTAAGTAAAGTGCGAACAATAAAGATGATTACTGCAAAGACATAAGATCCCTACTGCCCTTAGTTTTGAAAATACTGAGGCTATAAGTAGGAGGAAAACAATCAGCAAGAAGAGAGTTTCATAAGCTTACAATTCTTGGAAGGAAGCTACTGGAATAGGAAACTGTATTAAAATAAGGTATCAATAAAGACCACTAAATCAAGTCAAACGAGCTTAAATAAAGGAAGCAAGAAATAGATCGGACAATTCTGATGAACACATGTCATAATAGTATTTATTAAAAAAAAAAAAAAAGACTGAGACTAGCAACATCACGTCTGTGAGAGAGGGGTCGCAGTGAAGAAGAAAAGGTGGTGCCAATCAAATTACAAATATGTTCCTGCACCTTATCAAGAACTTTCGCATAGGACAAAAATTAACCAGGCAAAATATAACAATACTCGATGATCTGTCTGATAGTAGTTTTGTAGAGATATAGAATGACTATTCCTTCCAGTTTGTCACTGCATATCAACTTGACCAAAGCACAATCCTTCTTTCAGCACCATCACAGATCATAAGAGTTTTAGACCCATGAAGCACCTTCAATAAGTTTCCAGACTTTTTTGTACAACCATTTAAAATTGTTGTATAGACTCTTGAAATTCCAGTATGTTATTGCTATATATCTTTTGAGATGATTGTCCTGTTTTATCATTTTAGGTTCAAATGAACAGCTACAGCAGGAATCGGAATACACCCTACTAAAGCCTGATTGTCACAGCTGGTGAATTTCAAAAATGCAATCTGGACGTGAGGACATTTTAGAAGAACAGTATGCAATAAAATTCTGTTTTAAACTTGGAAAAAATGCTACAGAAACGTATGGAATGCTTCAGACTGCTTTTGGACCATCTCGCATGAATCGAGTATCAGTTATTGAGTGGTATGAGAGATTCAAGGAAGACAGGGATTCTGTGAGAGATGATCAGAGGTGTAAGAGGATTAAAAAAGTCAGAAAATCATAGTTGATTGACCAAATAAAGAATTTCATGGATAAGGACCGTTGTGCATCTATAGAAACAATAAGTACATGGTTGGATGTTAGCGTAGGAACTATAAACACAATTATTTGTGAGGAACTGAAGATGTGGAAGATTTGCACTAAGTTTCTCCCAAAGGTGCTCAGAGAAGATCACAGACTATTTGATCAAGATGGGCATCAAGACAGTTCCTCACCCTCCATATAGTTCAGACCTTGTTCCCTGTGACTTTTAGTTATTCCCAATGCTCAAGGAAAACCTTAAAGGCTGTTGTTGTGAGACAATTGAGAAGATAAAAGAGGCTGTGATGAGGGTTATTG
Organism: Euprymna scolopes; assembly: GCF_053919585.1. NCBI lineage: Eukaryota > Metazoa > Mollusca > Cephalopoda > Sepiida > Sepiolidae > Euprymna > Euprymna scolopes. Next base: position 31,585,000 of record NC_136524.1, on the reverse strand, counting down.
ACGTGTTCCCACAAGAGGACTTCCATGAGGCCTTCCAGAAGTTGTTGGAATGGTACAATAAGTGCATTGCAGCCGGAGGAGATTACTTTGAAGCTTCTTCTCCAGAACAGCCGCCTGTGAAACACTGTTCTGCTGGCCTGCTTCCTGGTTGAATACAACATGATAGCCTTCAAATCCAATGTAAACAAGTTCTTGTTGAGCCGTCCCCATAAATAACTAAATTCTATCCGATTCACACCATTAACGATTACTACACTACCACCTTACCTTCATTAACCCTTATCCTCGAGTGGCCGTCGGGCCTTGATAAGTAGAGATACCCAAATAATAATTTAAAAAAAAAAAAAAAAAATTCTGGACAAAAACTGATTTTTTTTTTTTTGTTTTTAATGAAGATGATGTAAGTAAATAAATTCGAAAAAAAAAAAAAATTTATCCTACATTGTTCATGACTGAAGGCATTTTTTTTACTCTGATTTCATTAAAGTTAAATTCCACTGGTTTAAATGAAAACAATCAACTTTTTGCCTCATGTCAAAAAATAATGTTGCTCACAACTCAATGTTTTCTCTCTCCTTTTCTTTCTACTTTTCACAATATCAAGTTCAGAAAATCAATTTTATCGCACCCGACTATTAATTGTGTTACCCTTTTTTTTTTATTCATTATTATGAACTTGAATCTGAGATAGGCAAACCAACTTGATTTGTATAATTATGTGTCACTTTTCCGCATTTCTGAGACGAGGATTGATTATTCATACTATTTGGGATTCTTCGAACTACTGTTCTCATCTTGAGTGCCATTTTCACAACGTTTTGATCCATGTAATCGACTTTCTTCAGGTGTATATTGTTGAACTCTAGAATGTTTATGTCAAACTCAAGAATTTGGATGAAATTTTGAACAGAATCCTTTATTTATTTCACAGGTGTAGCATGCTCTTGTTCCATCAGCTATGGACCTGT